>NC_083731.1:86463481-86774036 GCF_028564815.1 Eubalaena glacialis | reverse complement strand
CAAGGAAGATGTTCCCCACTCTTGGATAGGAAGAAATATGTACACACACACACTGAGACATACACATATGTACATATCACACACATACATATGCATACACATATATCTATGTATATCACAAAGTGTCAGACCTCTTCTGCATCCACTTTTGTGACATAACAGTATATCCCAAGAATCTCCCCACGTAATGCTAGAGGGCCTCCTCAGTCTTTTTCAATAGCAGAGTGTTCAGTTAGGTTTAAAAAAAAAAAAAAAAAAAGAGTGTTCAGTTAGGTAAGTAGTTTACTTAACCAGTCCTCTATTGATGGACACTTGGGTTTTTTCCAACTTCAACATTTTGCTTCAACAAATTATGCTGCAGTGCTGGATAAGTTCCCAGAAGTGGGACTTCCATGTCAAAGGGTAGATGCATTAATAATTTTGATAAATACTGGCATTTTCCCTTTTTAAAAAAATTTCTAGCAGTTCTTTATATTCTGGGGAGATTACCCCGTTGTCAGTGGCATGAGTTGCGATCATTTTATTTTTCATTGTAGTAAAGGACTGGAATCATCTTAAACCGTTCACTGCAGGTAGGGATCCCTGGGAAGGAGACTCTGGAATGGAGTTAGCTTGAGGGGTGTTCGTTGAGTTCAGCGTCTATCGATGGGAGGGATGGAAGCACGAGGAAACTGACTTAGGTAAACGCGTGAAACCCTAGGTCAGACGACTGGCCGGGGCAAAGCCGGGAGGAGACCACGGACCCCTGCTCTTGGTAGAGCCACAGCTGTTCAGGCTGCTTCTTCCAAGGACGGCATCTTAGAGGAGACCACGGCCCAGGAGAAGTCATTCCTAAAGAAATGAGTTGGGAGTAAGCCAAGTAAAACAAAGAAGGATGGCTTCTCTAGGAAGAGGGTGTGCAAGTGAGTCTGGGAAATTGCAAGTAGCTCTGAATGGTTGAAAGTCGGGAATGAAAGAAACGTCCTAAAAGGCAGTGGGGGAGAAAACTGGGGTGTGTCAGGTAAGCCTTGGATGCATGTGGTTCAGGGTATTTTAAACACAGCAGCGGTGATGGGATGAGATCTGCACTTCTGAAAGATTGTTGTGGTAGCTCTTCATCTTGGTGGCTCATAACAGAGCAACAGATTGTATTCGCCAAAGAGGGCTCCACCAACGTGTCTTACGTCCCATGATCTTCATACAAAGATCTTCTGTCATTTCGGTACTGAGCAGTGGCGGCTGTGTTTCCTTCCGCTGATTCGGGGTGGACCCTTGTAACACCCTGAAGCAGTAGATGTTTCTGAGTCCACGCTCGTACTGCTTGCTGCGCGACAGGCTGATCAATCGAGAGATGAGTCGCTGGGGCAAGGAATAGTGACTTTATTCCCAAAGCCAGCAGGCTGAGAATTCGGTGGCCTGGTGTCCCGAAGAACCATCTTATGTGAGTTGGAACTCAGGCTGCTTTTATACTGAAAGGGGAGGGCTGTGCCTAGTTGTTGCCAGCTTCTTGGCGGCGGAATCCTTTGTTCTTGCAGCTGTCCGTATAGGTCAGGTCGTGATGTTCCTGTAAACCTCCCACAAGACAAACGTTATTCTCTGTTCTGCAACTTTAACTCTATATGAATGGGGAAGTATGATACCTTCAAATGTCAGAGCCTTGAGAATGGACTGCCCTGTATATTTCAGGCTACAGGCAACATTCTTAACTTGTAGCCAAAGCAATAGAATACAAAGGTTAAAGTAAAAGAAACAGATCCAATATGGAGTCAGACTTGTTCTTCCCTATTACATGGGCACTAGGTGACTTCCAAGGGTAGGGCATAAAAGGGACACCATCCTTGGAACCCAACTGTCCTGTTGTAGGAAGACCAGGGCACACGGAGAAGAAACACAGAGCTTTCTGGTCAACAGTTCTCTGAGGCCTCGGCTGCCAGCCACACACCAGTGAGTGAGCTTCAGAGGACTCCAGCCCCCAGCCGATGCCAGGGCAGCAGAGACGTGCCCCCTGCCCAACCCGACCAGGTGCAGATCTGCGAGTGACATTCACATCATTCTTGTTTTGAGCCACCAGGTTTTGGGAGTAACTTGTTTACTTACCGCAATCACTGGAACAAAATAGCTGTGCTGATTTTGATTTTAATTAATGTCCCATCAGACCAACAAGTTTCTTTATCTCTTGGTTCATGTTCCTTTGAGCCAGTCACTTTGAGGAACCCTGTGTTATATACAAATGATCAGTTCATTGAAAAGAAGCCTAGTTACAAGGACCTTGTCACCATGAGGTTGTAATGATCAGGCACCAGGCAAGCTGCCCAGTGCCCTGGCTACCCTGGTGTCCTTTTCAACTGGACCTGCCGTGACACTAAAACCATCAGTGCCTGGATGACAGAAAAGTACCAGGTTTTCCTCTTGCCACACAAGTCTATGCAGTTGTCAAAACTCATAGGACCATACATGGGAAAGGACCAATTTTACTGTATGTAAATTATATCTAAAAATAAATAAAAATAAGGGAGAAAGATTCTACTAATTGCTTCTTGATATTTGAATCAGGCCAAGTGCCATGTTTATCAGAAAGGTCTTTCATTTATATTGAACTTCTCCCCTCCCCTCTCTACACACACACACACACACACACACACACACATTTTCTCTCTCTCATAATCCCACACACTTTCTTATAATCATTTTTGATGGGTAAGCCTGCTAAGGCTGATCCATTCATCCGTGCCTGCGTTTTAATGCAACAGATAGAGCTGGGATCAGAATATTGGTTCTATACCTTATAAACCTGGGGAACATTTGACCAAACTAAACTTGGTCTCCTTCACAACAGCCAAATCCTGGGGAAGTAATGCACGCCCTTCATATGTGCATATGTGAAGAGCACCAGGGCATTTTCTCCTGTTCTGTTTTCTCATCCCTGCGAGGTTACATGATTCAAAGGTGTTGGGGCCTCAGTTTGCTTATGTACCATTGGGCTGTCAAAGCTTCGTATTCCTCATTATTTTTGAGTTGTAAGAAAATAGTTAAAATGCTCATATTTCTGTACATTTCCTTAGCCTTCAAATATGAATATTATAGTAAATCATAAACCACAACTCAAACATGCAAACACCTTCTGTGCCCACATTTAGCATATTTATTCAATTTCTTTTCTGTCCCCACTCAATGACAGCTGAAGGAATTTCTTTAGGATGACAGATTGTCAGCACATTGACATAAATTGTTTTAGATGTATATTTTTAGGGGGAATGAATGATTTTTCAGTGAGCTTTTCTCAGAAATATAATAATAGGGAGAAAGATTGTTATTCCATGTGTCAAACTTACAGAATTTTTTTTCCTTTTTTGGGGTTATGGTCAATCCAACTGGTAATTATTAACAAGTATTTTAGGAAAGAAAAAGGAAATATGGAGTTTGCTGAAAGACATTCTCATGTCTACAAACATAGACCTGTGGATAAATAGTAAAGAAGTCATCTCAATCTTATTGGCTCAAGACAGAGAAAAAAATTTTTAATACTTTAGAATTGTTTCTGGTCCTTTATTGTGTCTTATTACTTGGATAATGTGTGGGGAAAGGAACTGATCAAAACTGGGTAGATAGAGAGGGCACTTCTTTACATTTATTTGTGAAATTGAACTAAAATCTGGAGTTGGTGGGACAGTATTTCCCTAATGTATCTGTTTTAAGAACTGTTATCACTTTGTGAGATCCTGTGTAGTTTACTAGGATAAGGGGCTAAATTGTGTGGTTATGTATGACTCAGTTACTACCTGGAGGTTCTGGAAGTTGTTCGGGAAGCAGGTTGTGTTGTTTTCTGCCTCTGAATGTTTGGGACCATCTCGCTGTTTTGTACTGCACAAAAACATCCCCTGCCTTGATTCCTTTTAAACTGGTAAGATTTTACAGGAGAGATCTTTGAGGACACGGCCCAGGGAGGTGAAAACACCATAACATGGATGAAGAAGGTAAATTTTGTGTAGAGGAGAAAGCAGTTTTAATTTTTCTCTGGAAGATCATTAACAGCTGCTAGGCACCAGGAGTCCTTCAACAGCTACCCACCAGCAGCGTAGGTTCCTCGGTGGGATCATTAGTGGAGCTTTTTCAGGTGAATCCAGGAACGTCCTGTGGGAATGTGGATCTTGCCCCATAGAACTCCAGCTCCGGATGCCTGATCTGTACCCGTGAGATCTCAGGTCTCCGTCACCTGCCCTGTACCATCCTGACCCTGTCCTGGCTATCTGAGCAGGAGACTTTGTCCTACCCCTTAATGGAAAGAGAGGCCCCGGGGCACTATTACCTCATTGGTTGCAGGAATGAGAGAGGCCTGGAGTGGTAATTTAAAATAACGATGATAATAAATCGAAGAAGAATATGAAAACAAAACTACTAAAACGTACTTGCAGACACAGGTGCCATTCACAGCTTTGCTTCTGACCCCAAATCTGTACCCCTTGGCTGAGTTGTGCCCTCGGTCTTAGCCTGTGTCAAATTCTTCTTTTTAGGGTAATGTGGGTGGGAAACGTTTTGACACTTTACTTGCAGTTACTGCCCCATTATAAACCTGTATTTAAAAATATGATGACTGAGCATTTGTAATGACCACGAGAAAGCTTTGTTAAGATAAATAATGGCAATTTTTTATACCATATAAACTCAGCTATGCAAATATATGTGCATATAAAAAAGACTAGAAGGGTAAATATTAATATATTCCCACACTCATATTTGAGTCAATGTATGGATGATTTTTCTATGGGTTTTACAGACATTTTTAAATGTTCTAAAATAGTATGTTGATTTTATATGCAGAAAAATGTCATTTTAATTTGTACATGTGTGAATAGATGCTCTAATGAAGAGGGTTAGGAGAAAGACAACCAGAAGTTATAGCTGACATGCATATTGAAAACAAAATCACCCCCAAAAATCCATAGAAACTAAAGTAGGCCATGGTGGCAAAAATTAGGCTGTTACAGGGAAAGTATCACTTAGGGCATCTTATATTGTTACAATACCTTTTGCTGTCAGTAATACATATTTATTTACTAACAGTTTTCCCCAAAAGATAAATGCTATGAAGTAGTTTTTCAAAATGGCCCTTGCCTTGGCTGGGTTTCATGAGCTCTCTTCAAGGGTCTCTAGTGGACATTAGGTAATTTATGCCTCTGCATGAGTTGAGTTCTAAATGCACCCAAATATAATAATAAAAACTTGCCATGGTGAGGGGTAAACAAAACAGCTGTGTTGTAAAACCTATTTCAATCATTAATTTTTTTAAAAAATTATTTATTTATTTATTTATTTTTGGCTGTGTTGGGTCTTCGTTTCTGTGCGAGGGCTTTCTCTGGTTGCGGCAAGCGGGGGCCACTCTTCATCACGGTGCGCGGGCCTCTCACTATCGCGGCCTCTCTTGTTGCGGAGCACAGGCTCCAGACGCGCAGGCTCAGTAGCTGTGGCACACGGGCTCAGTAGTTGTGGCTCGCGGGCTCTAGAGCGCAGGCTCAGTAGTTGTGGTGCACGGGCTTAGTTGCTCCACGGCATGTGGGATCTTCCTGGACCAGGGCTCGAACCCGTGTCCCCTGCGTTGGCAGGCAGACTCTCAACCACTGCGCCACCAGGGAAGCCCCTCAATCATTAATTTTATCTCGCTTTTTGAGTGTCAGGTACAGTGCTCATCAAATGTGGACATTGTACCCAAGGACTGTTTCGTTCCCATTTCAGTCAGCTGTGTTGCCTTCTGTTGAGTTCTTCTATGTTAATTTGCTCCTTTTTGGCTTTAAAATGTGCTTGTGTGTATTTAAAAGTTTATATTGATACTTAGTGGTAATTGGTTATAATAATCAGTGGTGAGCTTTAATCCAAATAAATTGAAGGAAACTATTTCATCTTCAACTATATAGACTATTAATCAAGCACATATGCATATTTGACGGGGAAATTTGATGTATAGGTCGTCTTACTATAGCTTTTGTTCAAGATCTATTTTCTACTATGTCTTTAAGTGTTGGAGGGCCCAAACTAGTGTTATTTGATGGCTTGAGTGTTTGAGAGTAGAATATCGAAGGACATGTTAGCTGTTTCAGTGCCACTCATAATAGCACATTTTTGAAGTGCTAAGGTTTGTTTAACATCCCATGCTGAATTCATAAAACAAGAAAGTAATGGTCTTGATATTTAATTATAATCAAAAGAGAGAAGCAGTGTAGCATTCACAGATTGATTCTGTTAAAGCGTGAATGGTCATCCATGGGAAGGGAGTCTTGGTAAATCCGACCTATTTAGAGATACATGAGTCCTAGATGCTTACATAATTTACGCAGATCAGGTCTATATCCAATAATAACAAATCCCTTTTTGCGTTCCACAGTTAATTTTATTTCAAAAATTCTTTACCACAGGTTATTTTCCCTGTTGTGTTTTGCTGAGGCTGCGATGTCCTCAGCTCAAGGTTCTTTCTTGAGAATCTCTGATTGATGTACATTACAAATGGCCACAACGTGTTGTATAATAAGCCTCCAGATTAATATCAAACTATGTTTGTTTCATTTGTACTGCAAGAAATAGTAGTTATTCTACTGGGAAGACACTGATCATAAAACAATGGGTGATTCACATATCTCTGAAGCTCCCTCAGGAAAGCATCTGTTATTTGCGGAAATGTCCTCAAATATGCATTTGGGGGCGAAGCACGGGAACACAGGGGGAGGTATCCCCCCTGGTGACTTAGTGCACGTGACCGTCAAGCAGTTGTGTACTTTGATGTAACTCTTTGTCCACCTGGTCTACTGAAGCTAAACGTTTCTCCTTTTATAGATGAATTAAAAAAAAAAAAAATTGTCCACTCCTCAATGGAGAAAGACTCTTTCAAACAATTTTAAATGCTTAGTAAGAAAATGTTATCAACTGCTGTGCATTAGAGCAGTACTTGAAGGGAAGGGGTATCAGAGGCTGACCAGAAGGAAGAGGCTGGAGGCTGGCTTTGGACTTGAGCTCCTGTTGGGTAATCTTTCTGCATTTTGGTGTCCCAATTATAAAACAGGACTTCAGTGCCCTATTTGGTAGTTGCCGCAGTTAAATGGTATTGACATATGCGCACCTGCTGCAGTCTAAACTACTAAGTGCACTCCCATCCAAAATACGGAATCATTCTGGCAGATGGTTAGATGGGGCATGACACAAGTTCATCACTTGAAAATCGTTTTAAACAGGGCTGCCTCCCTGGAGGGCAGATGGGGGCTGAACAGGAGCCTGGAGAGAGGAGTCCAGGTGAGACTTACTCCTAACCGCAGCTGTGTTCACATGAACAAGGAGCTTTTTCTCTGTATTTTTAAGGACTTCCCTAAGCAACTCTCATAGTCAAGGATTTCAGCCGCTCTTACTGATGGCAGGTGAAGCCATTTTAGGGCACGGCAGCAGTGTTCATAACAAAGGACCACTCTGCTCCTCGGAGAGCAGAACAGTCACCCTTGTTCATGAAAAGAAAATTCGGACCTTCCCAATAGAGCATCCAGATCTTCAGGAAAATGTAACACATTTTCTGAAGGAAGTAAAAAAAAGGTGAAATATTTTCCAATGACTCAATATATTCTACGATAACTACAGTCACAAGAGCAGCGGATATCTGCTGGGCTTCTTTGGGCGCCATCCACTGTTTTCAGTGCTTCACACATATTCACTTATTTAATATCCTCCACCCCCTATTAGATGTTCCCTACCATGATCCTCATTTTACGTGAGGAAACCAAGACGCACGCAGGTTATAAGTAACTTGTTCACAGTCAAATGGTGGCCAAGCCAACATTTTAAACCAGACATACTGGTTGTAGAGAATTAATGCACATATAGCATCTGTACCAAACATCTCTGAGAACAGTGAGGATGAGGACCAGGCATCTGCACTAATCTGGGCAGAGGATAATAAACGCAATTAATAAGCACTGGAACATGATTATAAAATCTCAAATTGGATGACAGGTCAGTCCTAAGAAGTCAAGAAAAAGATACACCAGAAATTATGTTGCAACAGCTTGAATCTGGTCCAGATGTCTGATAGAACCCTTTTCCCAGTGATTTTCAGAAATCTTTCCTATGATTTCAGGTGCAGCTACTCATTTTGACATTGAAGGAGTTGTATGGCAGCTCCCGAACACCTGAAGGCACTATATCGATTTTTTTTTTTCTAAAAAACTGTCCCTAGGGAGGAAATGGCTGAGCTGAGAAATGAGCTCTCGCAAAGGACGTGTGTGTCTCAGGGCTGGGAAGTAGGACTCGAGCCCTTAGAGTTGCACTGAGCTTTTCCATCTCCAGTCCTGCTTCAGCCTGCCTCCTCCTCTCCGTCCACACTTGGAAAACGTAACCTTCGCGATTCTCAGTAAACAACAGTGAAAAGAACCGCGGCGTGTTGTGAGGATGCGGTTTCAGCAGCCAAAAGGGGCTCGAGATTCTAAGATCTCCCTTACTAAAAGCTGTCAGTTGCCAACTCTGTACTGAGCCCGGGCAGAAGCTGCAGAATATATCTTTCCGGGTCGAGAATTACTGAGATCTTGACCCTCAGCAAAAGTCCGCTTCCATTCAGCCACAGAACCTGAACTCCGAGCCCTAACCTTGCTTGGTTTTCTGAGGTCTGTCCGGAGGAACACATTGGACAGTTGTCGGAATAAGATACATCCAGTTACAACCAGGAAAGAGTCTGCCCGTGAAAGAGGATTAAAATGTGCTGGGTGGGCACTCCACTTTCGTGCCTTCCTCCTCTTCGGGCTCCCGTGGAATCTGCGCTCCCTCTCCTGGGATGGGCTGTGGAGCCCAGGGCATCTCTCTCCTTAAGGCGTTTTCCGTGCCTGGCAGGCTGTCCAGACACGCTCATTCTGGAGTGGTTTAGCATTCTGACCCAAATAAAAGTCCCCTTGTCTCTCAGCTTCAAGCCACATCCTCTAAGGCTTCGGGATTGCTACATCCCTCCAACCAGCGGCCAAGCACATCCCTCTTTAGGAAGCTCACGTGGGTAAACTTTACCCAGTGCTGCTGTTAAAAATCTGCCTACCGTGTCCCTGTCTGTGGGTGGTACTCTCAGGAGGACGGCCAGTAGTTTCAGGATGATCAGGGGAGGAATTCCTTCTGAACCTTCTTTCTCCCTCTTCCCAGAGGACTTGGACTTGCTATTGGGTGATTTTTAAATAGGCTTTGAAACTTGAAGATCATTAAGTGATTGGATGTGAACGGATGTTACTTGACTATTTAAATGTTAAAAATGTGATCTGTGTGGTAATCTCCATTAATGAGAGATTCGTCATCTGGATAATAGAACTTAGAAAAATTTTGTCTTGCGTTAAGAGACGCCTCCCATGATTGTTAAAAATAGGCGTATATCCTTTTAGAACTTGTCTTTACAAATGCACACAATGAATAACTGCAGTGGAACAAGTCATCAGGATTCAGTCAGGGAGGCTCAGTTTCTGTAGGACAGCTTCACGGAGACCTTGAAGGCCAGCAGCTCCGTTCCCTTTCCTGATCCCCTGGGAGCAGGCAAGAGCGGTGAGAGATGGGATGATGAATGCCCCGTCAGTGCTTGCCAACTTGTGAAAAATAAACAAATTGAATGAAATAATGCCATGTGCAGCAACAGGGATGGACCTAGAGATTACCATACTAAGTGAAGTAAGTCAGACAGAGAAGGACAGATACCATATGACATCACTTACGTATGGACTGTAAAAAATATGACACAAATGAACTTCTATTACGCAACAGAAACAGACTCACAGACATAGAAAACAAACTTCTGATTACCGAAGAGGAAAGGGGTGAGAGAGGGATAAATTAGGAGTTTGGGATCAGCAGATACAAATTACTATACATAAAATAGATAACAAACAAGGCCCTACTTATAGCACAAGGAACTATATTCAATATCTTGTAATAAGCAATAATGGAAAAGAATCTGAAAAAGAGAAAAAAATATATATATCTGAATCGCTTTGCTATATACACCTGAAACTAACACAGTACTGTTAGTTTCACTATATTTCAATTTTCAAAATAAGTAAAAAATTAATTGACAAATTAATTTTAGATTTAGGAGGTATGAATTGCATGTTTTAATGGAAAAAAAAACAATAACCCCAAGTAACCTTCATTTCTTACGCGAAATATAGGGAGTTGGTAAATTTTCATTGTCCTTTTCTCAAGTTGAGTTGAAAATGGCAGATTGAGAAGCGACATAAAACATAACCACTGGGGTTCTGTTATCATTGTGCGCTCCAGTTCTGATTTTATTTGTAAAGTAGAAGGCTTAGACGCGAGATATTAACTTAGCAGGAGAGAAATCTGAAAATCAACTTATTTTTAGTTTCACCATAAAAGTAAACCTCCAGCCTTCCACCTGGAGACTTTGTCTCCTCTAGCTGAGAGGAAGAAAAATGAAGTTCTGTTTCCCTTTCATTCCGCGCATCCCTTTCAGTGGTTACCGCCTTGCTAGGAGTGCAAGTTGTCCTAACCGTATAGTATAAACTTAATGTGAAGTGATGAAATATACGTGCAGAAAAGGGAGTCGTGTTGTTCTAATGAGAACTAATTTGTATGCTTTGGAAAGACTCAAAGGTGAGATTTCCTTTAAAAGCTAATTAGATAGGAGTAAAACAATGGAAAACTGGTGGATTAAAAAAAAATGGTGAAGGTTTTACATCAGATTGCCTTGCACATTTTCTCTTTACCTTAAAAAAAAAAAAAGTGAAATGGAGCATTTTGTAACTTACTAGTATTGACACGTTGTGGTATCTATGTGTGATAGAGAAAAGGGAGCTTCAACCAGGAGAGCAGTTCCTGACTGTAGAATCACGTTTTGGTGAACAAATTTACATTTATGTATTCCAAGTTAAATACATTATTTATGTATCAGATTTGATTCATTTTTCAATTAACTGACTTACTGCAGATCTCAACAAAATCAGATGACAGGACTGTAACAGATTGCTAAAATGAGTTTCATAATATAATCGAAACTGAATATCAGAATTATAATTCAGTATTTGGAGAACAGTTAAATCTATAACAGGGTAATTTAATAGCGGTTCCTGGGGCTTCCCTGGTGGCGCAGTGGTTAAGAATCCGCCTGCCGATGCAGGGGACACGGGGTCGAGCCCTGGTCCCGGAAGATCCCACATGCCGCGGAGCAATTAAGCCCTTGCGACACAACTGCTGGAGCCCGCTCTCTGGAGCCCGCGAGCCACAACTACTGAAGCCTGTGCACTTGGAGCCCGTGCTCCGCAGCAAGAAAAGCCACTGCGATGAGAAGCCCACGCACCACTATGAAGAGTAGCTCCCACTCGCCACAACTAGAGAAAGCCCGCACGCAGCAACGAAGACCCAACGCAGCCAAAAATAAATAAATTAATTAATTAAAAAAAAATAGAGGTCTTGATGTCAATTTAAGGGATATCCCATAATATATAAATATATATGTGTATTCTTAAATAGTATATTTGTAAAAATTTGGCCCAGGTATAAATTTTATTTAGCTACAGTCATTTAATAAATATCATGCAGATTATATATGCTGCCTTGCTCTTGTGCTTTTGTCTAAATCAGCATCTGAACCCAAATGTCACTTGCCTGTTCCCCATATTTTAGTATTGAAATTCTGCACATCCTTTGAAAACCAGCTCCCATATTACCTTTACCTGAAGGTTTTCCTAGGTTCTCCATGTGAAACTACAGTGAACTCATAAAACTTGTTTGTTGCTAGTACATTGGATTGTTACCTACTATTTGCCTTGGTTAGAGTTGATCCCAGTACTGAGATTTGGGGGCTATATTACAGACAATGCATCTGAGAATGTACTTGCACTTGGATGTATGTTTGTCTGCGGGCAGCACCAAATCTCCAGTTTTTCTGAAACACTATCTTTAGCACTTTTACTTAACCTGCATTTAAGAGAGCTTGCACAGAAATACTGCACAGAGCAACAAGAACTTAGGTGTTGGAAGAGACAGCAAATGATCGTCCAGAGCAAGCACGAACAGATCCACCTTCTGAGAAAAAGGCACATTAATAATAACATGCTGTTGGGCTTCCCTGGTGGCGCAGTGGTTGAGGATCTGCCTGCCAATGCAGGGGACACGGGTTCGAGCCCTGGTCTGGGAAGATCCCACATGCCGCGGAGCAACTAGGCCCGTGAGCCACAACTGCTGAGCCTGCGCGTCTGGATCCTGTGCTCCACAACAAGAGAGGCCGCGATAGTGAGAGGCCCGCGCACCGCGATGAAGAGTGGCCCCCGCTCGCCGCAACTAGAGAAAGCCCTCGCACAGAAACGAAGACCCAACACAGCCAATAAATAAATAAATAAATAAATAAATAAATAAATAAATACAAACAAACAAACATGCTGTTGAAGTGATGCCCTGCGTGTATAGTGCACTATGTACTTTGACAAAACGTTTTGCTTAAATTTCGAGAGCTTTTTAGTTTTTGCCAGGATATTTTTATATGTTTGTATTAATTTATCATCATTTTCTTGGGGGCGGGGGCTGTGAAGAAGGGTCACTTTGATGATATTAACATAGAGAGGATTCTGGGTTGGGAAGCAGTGTTAGTAAATATTACAATTTTTATTAAAAGTGCAAAATAAGTGGTGCCTACTTGAAAAGCTATAAAATTTAGAACCTACAAGGGATGAGGAAGCTAATTTTAACTCTGAAATATCATCTCCGTGTGTTTTGGAGTTTAATTTTCTATGATATTAGGCAATTTCATATAATGAGTTTTGTAGCTTTGTAATTGTATTTATCTAACAATTCAATAGAGAAAATGGTTGTGTCCGCATTTATAGGGCTAGTAGATGGGGCTAGTTTCTCTATTATTATTGCGGCCCCAAAACTGTCAAAAGCTTTCTGTAAACACATTCTAAATCTAAAAATATCTTTAAAAGTGAACTTTTTCCCTTTTTCTTTTAAGACAGGGTTTCAGTTGGGCTGGCCTTTTGCTATAAAGGGGCTGCTTAGGGAGAGAGAGTCTGAACCTGGTGTGGCCTGAATGCCCAGCTGTCACAGTCTAGATTTGGTGGCCCTTCTTTACTTAGTGTGTAGAAAAATGAATTCTGTGAACTTAAAATCACAGCCCAGGGAGACTTCTAGGATAAAGAAAAGGCAGAGGCTAGCTAAGGTTTAAGAAGCTTGTTTAGGAGAAAAATGAGGTGTTAGACAGACACAGCCACCAAATTCTTAGCATCGATTAATAGTTCTGAATCATTCAGGTCTTGGGTCCAGAGTGTAACCCTTTCCAACTCACTGTCATTAAACGTTCAGTTGCCAGCTTCTGTTTTCTGGATTGTTACTTTTCAGCGCGTGTTTTAGGTGCTTGGCTAAGGATTTTGTTAAAATATCTTTTCTTGTTTGAATTCTCATATCCTGCAAATTGTGACTTTGCTTTAGAGATAAATACTTAGAGTTTGCTTACTTTTTCTTACTTACCCTTATTTAAGAGTAGGGAGGTGATATATCTTTGATTTGATCATAAAAATCTGTAATATGTATAATTTATTCAAAAGCAAAATTTGCTTTTTAAATTTCCACATGCTTGGGATCTAAAGCTGTGCATATAGGTAGAGTTTCTACCCGTATTCCACACTGAAAACCATACTGGCATTTCAGAAATTAAGTACAAATTGTGCTTACAAAATGGCATGTGGCGTCTAATTTTGAAAATGTGGAAATATTTAAGTTACTGTCTTGATGAAGCCTACAACTATTACAACGTTAAGTGCTTACAATGATCTGAAGACATCCATAGATGCTAAATGATTGCTAATATAGCCAGCTATATTATTTGGGGGGGCTGTTTAATTCACTGCAGGTATGTCTCAATACTTACGAGAAAGTGAAAAAAATTGCAAATACTTTAACCTCAAAAACAGTGCCAATCTGCACTTCCTCTAATATGGCATTTGCTACTTTGGAGGGCAGATCACCATCAAGCTCTGGGGATGCCGTGGGAGGCCGTCACTCATTTGTTTGAAGACTGAGTCTATTTCAGACCCTGGAGATAACTCGCTCTACAAACACGTAGGGCAAGTTCCCTGCTTGAACTGAATCTGATAATTTACAGTAGAACAGATCATCAGAGAACAGGGAAGGGAGGGGAAACCAAAGACACTGCACAGAGCATGAATGAAGACGGAGTAAGAGAGAAGGAGGAAAGAAATCTTGAGCTCCAGATCTTAAGCCTTCACTTGGGGACATGCAGAGAGAAATCAGGTTGGCTAAAAAGCGACAAGCTGATTTTAGAGGTGTTAAAATTGCAGTGATGGGTTGGGAATTGGGAAGGGATGAGTAGGTGGGGCGCAGGGGATTTTTAGGGCAGTGAAAGTATTCTGGCTAATACCGGCATGATGGATACATGACATCTTGCATTTGTCAAAACCCATAGAACTGTGGAGTAAAAGGGTGTATGTACCCTAGTGTAAACTGTGTACTTAGCTAATAAAAACGTATCAGTATTAGCTCTTCAGCTGTATCCACACTGATACAAGATGTTAGTAGGAGGGAAAACTGTTGGGGTTTGTGCCGGTTATGTGAGAATTTTATCCTTTCTGCTCACTTGTTCTATAAGCCTAAAACTCCTCTATAAATGCTATTAATTATTCTTTTCAATTGCGGAGTGTAGCTGGTGGTTGGTGAAGGGTCAATGTTAGAAACACAGTTTGAAAGTCCTCTTATGTAAAGAGGCTTTTGGGGCTTCAGGAGTAGATGAGCTTCAAGCGGGGAGTGATGAAAGGATGACATGAAGGCCCAGCACGGGCCCCCCCCCATATTCCCACAAAGGGGTCTGGGTCATGACAAGGAAAAGGCGAGGACCAGAGAGGAATGACACTAAAAATTGGAGGAGTATCAGTGTCACATCACATCACAGCAGCCAAAGAGGAGATGAGTTTGCAGGGTCTGTACTGATGCTCCGAAGAGAGTAGGAGATTTAAATGGCCATTAAATCTGATGATTAGGTGGGGAGAAATCTCAGAGTGGTTTCGGTACCATCCTAGTTGGACTGTAGAGCTTAAGCCTCAGTTGATCTGGATATGGAAGCTAGAAGTACAGATTTCTTTTAAGAATCTGTAGGGATTCTAAAAGCTTTCCTTGCAGGGAGTTGAGGAATGGTTTTTATTTCTTTTTTTTTTTTTAACTGTGGAAGACAGTCTGTTTACAGGAAGAGGCAAAGGAGCTGAAATTCTGGTAGAGGCTTGACATTTGGGAGAAATGGTAGAAAAAGATGGAAATGGAGAAAATGTTCTGATGGAGAAGTAACCCTGAAAGCGGAAGGAATTGCAAGATGGAAGAACAGGAAAATATATAAGGTGGTTTAGTGTGCCTGTCATCAGAGATTGGGAGTTGCAAAGAAATTGATAGGAAGATTAAAGTTATATCCTCTCTATATCTTTAATGCAGTAAGAGTTTAACCTGTCTGGTAATTATTTGGTGTTTGAGATGTTGGTCCAGCTGCAGTATGGCTGCGAGTGAAGTTCTGAGGCATTTTCGTTTGAAGTCCCCCCATGGTGAAGTGCTCCGAATATACTGCATATAGACAGACATCATTTTTAATTCGAAAGATCCCTTAGAAATTATGCCCAATCCATTCTTCCTTCAAAGAACAAGAAAGGCATAAAGAAGGCTTATGTAGATTGCCTGAAGTCACATGGCTGTTTGGGGCAGAATCAGGACTAGAATGGAATTCGTCTCTCAGGCAATCTTCTGTATTTCTTCTATGACATCACTGCAGGTACGGAGCATTTGAGCTGATCCAATGAGATGCCTCGTAGGCGGCTGTAGATAGATAGCTGATATTGGAATGAGAGGTGAGAGCTAAAAGCAGAGTTTTGTTTTTTTTTTTTTATTGAAGTATAATTTACATACCATAAAATTTGCCCTTTAAAGTATACAGTTGAAGGGGTTTAGTATATTTACTTGTGCAGCTATCACCACTTTATAATCGCAGAACACCTCTATCACTCCAAAAAGAAACCCCACGCCCATTACCAGTCACTCCACATCACACCCACTGCCCCACCACCAAAACCTCTGGTGACCTCTAATCTCCTTTCTGTCTCTATGGATTTGCCTGTTCTGGACATTTTATATATGTGGAATAATTTAGTATGTGATGTTTTGTGTCTGGCTTCTTTCACTTAGCATGAGGCTTTCAAGGGTTCATCCATGTTGTAGCATGTGTCAGTACTTCATTTCTTTCTATGGCAAAATAATACTCCATTGTATGGATAAGACCACATTTTGTTTATCCATCCGACAGTTGATAGATATTTGAAATGTTTTCACCTTTTGTCTATTATGAATAATACTGCTATGAACATTCATATACAAGTTTTTATATAGACAGATGTTTTCAATTCTCTTGGTGTGTACTAGGAATGGAATTGTTGAATTGTGTATATATTGAGAGAGAGAGAGATAATAACTCTATGTTTAACTTTTTGAGGAACTGCCAAATTGTTTTCCAAATTAGGTGCACCAGTTTACATTCCCACCAACAATGTCCAGGGGTTCCAGTGTCTCCATACCCTCACCAACACTTGTTACTATCCTCCTTTCTGGTTATGGCCATCCTAGTGGGTGTGAAGTATATCATTGTGGTTTTGATTTACGTTTCCCTGATGATGTCAAGCACCTTTTTATGTGCTTATTGGTCATTTGTATATCTTCTATGGAGCAATGTCTATTCAGATCCTTTGCCCATTTTTTTCTCTGCCAATCGGGTTGTTTTTTTATTACTGAGCTGTAAGGGTTCTTTATATATTCTGAATACAATTCCCTTATCAGGCGTATGATTTGTAAATATTTCCTCCCATTCTGTGAGTTGTCTTTTCACCTTCTTGATGGTATCCTTTGAAGCATAAAAGTTTCTAATTTTCACGAAGTCCAATTTATCTTTTTCTTTTTTGTCCATTGCTTTTAGTGTCATATGTAATAAACCATTGCCTAATCCAAAGTCACAAATATGTACCCTTATGTTTTCTTCTAGATGTTCTGTAGGTTTAGCTCTTAGATTTAGGATTATTGTCCACTTTGAGTTAATTTTTGTATATAGTGTAAGGTAGGTGTCCAGTTTCTTTCTTTTGCATGTGAATATCTACTGGTACCAGCACTGTTTATTGAAAAGACTATTCTTTCCCTCATTGAATTGTCTTGGGACCCTTGTTGAAAATCAATTGACCACAAATGAGAGGGGGTCAATTTCTGAATTCTCAATTCTATTTTATTGATCTGTGTGTCTAACCTCAAAATTCTTTAAATAAAAACCAATAGTGAGACAGTTAACTTAGTCACATTACTTATTCCGTGTGGAAAAGAGAGGATGGAAAAATATCTGTAATCCTGTCACTGTGAATGTTTTGCCATATTTCCCTTGAGTGAGACTTGGACCATTTAATTCCTTTACGGTTGTTATTCTTACCTGTTTTTTCCTTTTTTTAAAAAAACTCACTCTGTTTGAATTGCTCATTTGTTTTCCTACACACTGCAGAAGACGGAATGCACAAATCAGCAGGACCCCTAGGATCACTTTATACACACACACACACACACACACACACAGGAAGGGGAAAAGGGTGGTTAAATTTCCTTTTAATATTCTGTACTTTGTTGTTCCCTGATTCACTGAGTGCAGTACAGGGGCCCTGCACCAGCTGTGCACTTAAGTCTGTCTCTTTAAGACACTTTTAGAAATATTTTCGTGAGAGCTTTGAATCACAAGTTCCCTTAATTTTAGGGCAAGAAATAAGAGCATTCTGAACAACACATAAACCTTTTTTGAACCTAAGTTCAAACTGGTTTCTTGGCCCCCAAAGATTTTTTTATACCTAAAGTACCTACTTAAAGCATATTTATGCTTGAAATTTTTTTAAAACATCCTTCAGATACCTGTACTTTACTACACATGATTTAACTTTTAGGTACCTCTGTGACCTTACAAACAAAGAGATCTCTTGAAAACCAAACTGGGAATCCGTATTTTCAGAGAGCTGAGAGCTTTTCAAAAAGTTAAAAGAGATCTAAGAAATTCACATCTCTGGAGGAAGGATTGTGTCCTCCTTAAGAGCTAAACGTGAAAAACACATGTAATATTTTAAAATTTATTGTTCCAGTGAACATTCACATGCCATAATTTAAATGATCCATTTTTGCCAATGACTTGGCTTGTATATGAAATACTAGCTTAAAATGATTAGACAGGTTAAGACTGCTATTTCAAATTAAAACCTGCATTCTTTTGTCCTCTCAAACTTAATCTGTCCAAGAGAGGTGTTGATTCTTTCTTCTCAAAACCCACTCTTGGGACTTCCCTGGCGGTCCAGTGGTTAAAATTTTGCCTTCCAGTGTAGGGGGTGCGGGTTCAATCCCTGGTCGGGAAGCTAGGATACCACGTGCCTCGTGGCTGAAAAACCAAAACATAAAGCAGAAGCAATATTGTAACAAATTCAGTAAAGACTGTAAAAAATGGTCCACATCAAAAAAAAAAAAAAAGTTATTTTTAAAAAAACTCAGGGCTTCCCTGGTGGCGCAGTGGTTAAGAATCCGCCTGCCAATGCAGGGGACACGGGTTTGAGCCCTGGTCCGGGGAGATCCCACATGCCGTGGAGCAACTAAGCCCGTGCGCCACAACTACTGAGCCTGTGCTCTAGAGAGCCCATGAGCCACAACTGCTGAGCCCGTGTGCCACAACTACTGAAGCCCACAGGCCTAGAGCCCGTGCTCTGCAACAAGAGAAGCCACCGCAATGAAAAGGCCACGCACCACAACAAAGAGCAGCCCCTGCTCGCCGCAACTAGAGAAAAGCCTGCGCGCAGCAACAAAGACCCAATGCAGCCAAAAATAAACAAAACAAAACAAAACCAAAACCTCCCCTTCCACTCCCCTCCCCTCCCCTCCCCTCCCCTCCCCTCCCCCCCTCCCCTCCCCTCCCCCCTCCCCTCCCCTCCCCCCCTCCCCTCCCCTCCCCCCTCCCCTCCCCTCCCCTCCCCCCTCCCCTCCCCTCCCCTCCCCCCTTCCCTCCCCCTCCCCTCCCCCCTCCCCTCCCCTCACCCCCCTCCCCTCCCCTACCCCCTCCCCTCCCCCCTCCCCTCCCCCTCCCCCCTCCCCTCCCCTCCCCCTCCCCCCTCCCCTCCCCCTCCCCCCCTCCTCCCCTCGTGGTCCACCCTTGTCAATCCCTCAGCCTCTTAACACCACTCTCCCAATTACTTTTTTTTTTTTTTAATTTTAAAATTAATTTTGGCTGCGTTGGGTCTTCATTGCTGCGCATGGGCTTTTCTCTAGTTGCGGTGAGCGGGGGCTACTCTTCGTTGCGGTGCATGGGCTTCTCATTGCAGTGGCTTCTCTTGTTGTGGAGCACAGGCTCTAGGCACGTGGGCTTCAATAGTTGTGGCTCGCGGGCTCTAGAGCGCAGGCTCAGTAATTGTGGTGCATGGGCTTAGTTGCTCTGCGGCATGTGGGATCTTCCCAGACCAGGGCTCGAACCCGTGTCCCCTGCACTGGCAGGCGGATTCTTAACCACTGCACCACCAGGGAAGTCCCCCCAATTACTTATTAAGCTCCAGTGGAATTGCCCTCTGTTCTGTTATATGAACAGACTAAACTCCCCTTCCTCTCTAACTGGGCTGATCCATCTCCTTTTGAAAGGCTGATGGTTCTCACCTCCAGCTCACAACACCCTGTTTATTTTCTTCACAGCCCTGATGCTCTGATTTGTATGTTTACCTCCTTATTTCCTGTGTCTCCCACTGGTCCATAATCGCCTTGGAGATAAGGATCTTTCTTTTCCCCTAAATCTCCGGCACCTGGAGGAGAGCCCAGTACATGGTTGGAGCGCCATAAATACGTGTCCAACACATGATCAAACAGTAAGTAGTGAGTTATAACCAAAAGTCAAACTCCTGGAGAGTCTGCAAGAATGAGTCTCTGTGTAGAGCCGTAATTAATGTATTGCCACGGAGCGGACCGTCTACACCGCCTGCTTCCTGGGGAGCCCACTTAGCCTCCACCATTCGAATGCAATAAAGTTGTTTCAGTTCTGTTTGGTTTTGTTTCTCCTTGGGCTTTGAACCCCCAAAATTCATTGTCATAGCAGCTTTCCTTCAACTCCGTTGGTCTGTGACCTTCATTCAGTACTGACTTCTGGGAAAAGCAGTTTGTCTGAATGAGGCTTTTGTGTTGTTTCTGAATTTAGCCGTGCTTCTGATCTCGTGCTGATGAACTGATACAAGATTCTGTTTCTTTGGATAGCAAGTTAGAAATTACAGAGTGAATGAGAGCCCTGACCCTGCCGGTCCATCCTCCTAGGAGCTACCACCCGTCTCTCATGCCACAGCTGAAGAGGAATCCTTGTTTTGGGTCCTTGGCAACCTTGACTGTCCTTAATAGCATTTGTCACATTCATGGTGACAAAATTAATTGTCCAGCCTGTAGTTGTCCTACCCCAGCCTAAAAAACTCCTTGAGGCCAGAGAACACATCTGTCTTTTTTTTTTTTTTAGTCACTCTATCTCTAGTAAACATTCCTTTCCAGCTTTAAAATGCTGACATCTGTGATTCATGGATCTGTTTTCCAGCAGCAGTAATATGTGACTTTGCTGTGATATTAAATAAATATCCAGAAAACTCAAATACAGGGACACAAATGGCTCAATGAGAGGACTCAGGTATTAAGAAAGAGGCGGGCTGCAGGGAGAGTGAGAGAAAGCAGGAGAAGCCAGATTGAACCTTCAGTTGTGGAACTGCAGGCAGGTTGCTTGTTTCCTGGGTTGGCCCCTTGAATTTTTTAACAGTTATTGATGCGATTATGGTATATTAGTTTATACCCTCAAATCTTTGATGATCTTTTCCGATTTCTTGGAAATATTAAAGAATAGAATTATCACCATCTTTACATTTTATTTCATCCTTCTGTTTTCAGTTTGCCCTGTAAGTCTGGTTAGAGTTAAGGATCTTAAGGGATGAACTTAATAGTTATACAAAATGTTTGCCTTTTGCCTCACCTAAGAGAAAACAATACCCATAACTGTATTGAAAGACCCTCTCGTCTTAATTAAGAGGCAGCTGTTTTCCTGTTTTTTTCCCTCTTAATTATATAAGCTATGCTGAGTGGGATGTAATAACATGATTTTAAGTAGATAATTAGTGTGTGAAAGGCACTTGGCAATGAAATACACAGCAACATCAGTGGTATAACCTTGGCAGTAGAAAAATATAATCCAAATGTCAATACAGAAATAAAACCAACATCAGGTAGTCAGTAATTTGGGAAATAATGTTTCTGGGAAATACAGTCAATTATGCTACATTTTCTAATCAAAATAAAACATGTAGTTTACTTAAAACTTAAAAGTCATAGTACCAGGAGGCATAGGCTATGTGTGTGTATGTATATACATGTATACATTGGGAGTTTGTATATATTTACATTCCATTAAAGATGATAATCCTTACCCCTACTTTTATTTCTCCTCTGATCATAATTCCAAAAGAAAAGCCCTTTTGGATGTTTCTCCTGGAAATTATCTTTCTATCTCCAGTGAACATGCTTGTGCTCTGTGTTGGCTTGTCTATTTCACACCTTACCTTTGACCTCCTGTTTTGGTAGGTGAGGAATTCCCTCCCATCCAGCCCTGCCCTACCTCCCCTCCTCCCAGGGTAGTTACATCTATCATTTTATTAATGCACGGATCCATGTTAACCGCTTTAAAGTGATGTGAATAGTGTTTGCTCTAGAGCCAAGAAGTATGTTAGGATTATTTTTCCTTTCTTGCTTAGGTTTCAGTTTTGCCTGTACTTTCTAAAAACCGTTCTTTTTGTCTCTTGCCCTCGCTGAATTCTACATACTTGTAATACTCTGCAGAATACTCTCCAGGTACTCCATCCTATCACGTGTTTCCTTGCATCTCCTGCCCACCTTCCTCTCCCTTCTGAAGCCCTGTCCTGCAGGCTCCATCCAGATCTCTTGTTCTCAGGACCTTCCTTCTGCTACTGAAATTTGTTTCCTGGACCCCTTGTCATCTTTATTCTCGACTTCTTCACTCGTGTTCCTGATGCACAAATATCAGTAGATTCTTAAGAAGTGTTACATGGGTCGTGTATTTCTGAGACATTGGATAACCAGAAATATCTTTATTCTGTGATTGTGTTTGGTTGGTAGATTGGCTGGATATAAAATCCTAGGCTGAAATTCTTTTCCTCTCAGAATTCTATGTGTTTTTTAACTTTCTTCTGGTTGGCTGGAGAGAAACTCTACGCAATTCTGATTCCCAATCCTTTGTATTTAGACTCCAGAATATTTTTCTGTCTTCTCTGTATGTTTAATGTTCTGAAATTTGTAAAATGTGGGGAACGGGAGGGATCGTCTTTCCTTTATGTGCCTTTTCAACCTAGAGACTGGTTTTCTTTAGTCTGGGAAGTTTTGCTGTATATATATATATTTTTTGTAATATCATCCTCCATTTTCTGCATTTTGTCTTTCTATAGCTTAGTCATATATTGAACCTTCTGGATTTATCTCCCAAGCTGCTTATATTTTCTTTAATATTACTCTGTCTTATTCTTTGCTCTTTTAGAGATTCCTTGTCTTACCTGCTAGCCCCATTATTGAGGTTTTTTTAAAATATTAATCTTTTTATTTCTTTTTAATTTGCAAGTACTTTCTTTCTTTCTCCCCCTACTTTTAGAGTAACATTCCGATCTTAGTTTATAGGTGTAATATCTTCTCATATCTCTTTGAGGATGTGAAATAAAATTTATTTGAAGTTTTCTTTTGTTCCTGTATTTATCTCTATTTTGTCTAGTTTTTTTTTCTGTTTTTTGAAAGTTCTTTGTAGAAGCTCCAATATGTGGTTTTAGACTTTCTTTAATTAGCTCTTTTATTTCTTATTTACATATTGTAACGTTCATCAAATACTGTAAACATTGAAACACTGACTAAATTAATACATTTCAGATGATCATAAAATTAATGTACGCTCGTAGTAATTTGGCCCTGCAGTGAAAGGTGACAGCATTTTCCATTGTTTATCACATTTATTTTCCTCTCCTGAAAGAATTTCCAAAAAAAGTTATGAAAATAACTGAGAACAAACTTCTTAGCAAATCTAGATAATGACAGGCACTATGCCTGTTCCTTCGTATCCTATTGTGAAAAAGGGTTTTCTATTGTGCAAGTATAAAGAATGCATCATTATTACTATGTATGTGCATACATCCTTGGATAGCAATCAAGAGGGCTTTCTCTGGAATGAAGTCTTGAGTTTTTCCCAGATGTTAATAATTAACTGTGTTATATATAAGATTCAAGTTAAATTGTATATTAGCTTATTTAGTGGAAGTCTAAGATTGATAAGCATCTGTAGCAAGAAAGGCTATTTTGAGAATTTAACTCCCCGTAAAATACATACCAGGCTGTAATTAGTGCCTTCAGCACTTGCTGATACTCTGTGTACATTAATGTTCTAGGCCTTTTAGCAAGACTGAAAAATATTTCTGCTGGTTGTTAAACTGTTATTCTGAAATCATAAATACATACACTTAAACTAGGCAAGTTGCTATATCAATGCCTCAAAATTATTTTAAATTATGTTCTAAGTGTTAATAATGCCATAATTAAACAAAAGGCAATAAAATGCCATCAGAGTAGTTTGACTGCTTTGAATTTATTGAGGAAATATTCCTTCTGAAAATAAAAGCTGAGAAAAGGGGGAAGAAAAAGGAAAAAGTGTTCAAGAAGGTTTTGCATGTGAAGCTGTAAGTCTCATTCACCGGCGTCACTCCTCCCTATACTGACAACTTTGTAAGGCCTGGGGCAGATGTGTGGTGGTGACTGAGAGAGGTGATGCTTCTGATGATATTTCCCGTTCTAATTCATTCAGAGATCCTGAGATTAAACCTACTGAAGCAGCTCTCAATTTGGGGCATTTGAGGAAGCTGCCACTTGTCAGGGCCCCAAACTGATAGGAACTTTGAACATCACAGCTGGGACAAAGGGCAGGGTAGGCGAGTGCCTTTACAAAGTGTGGCATGATTTCAGCTTCTGTCTCATGTGGTGTTTGCTATGATTGTACAGGCAGGGTTGTTGGACTAACTTGATTTCATCTGTAACCTTTTTCCCCATAGCTCCCTGCCACAACCCCCAGAGCGATGGTTCTGGACCAGGCTTTGTGCCTTGTTCTGGCCAGTCATGTATAAGTGAAAGCCTCTGGGTAGACTTCCAGAAGTGCCTGGCCCGTGAATAAATATTTACTTAGGGTTAAAATAAATGAGCTATAAACTTTAAGTACCATTTATAAAATGTAATGCACAGTGCCTTTGCTTTGCTTCTGTCTTTGGCCCTTGATCTGTAAATGCTGCTGTCACCCAGAGGCCCGTCCATGGATTTCCTCTTTCTTCCTGACACAGTGTCCCTCACTGGATGACTTCTACTCCCGTTGATGTGATTACTATCTATTTACTAATATTACAAACATTTTCCTTATATAGATTCTCCCCTGAGCATCAGCCTTGCGCTGTGAATTTCTCCCTGGAGAGCCCACAGGTACTGCACATTTAACACGACCCCAAAACAAACTCGTCTTCTACCCTCTCACCTCCAAGCTTCACCTCTGGTTGTGGTCGTTACTAACCCTTAGGGAAATGCAAACCAAAACCACAGTGAAATACCAATTCACAGTCATTAAGATGGCTACTATTTTTTTAAAAAAACACAGAAAATAACAAGTGTTGGTGAGAAGATAGAGAAATTGGAACCTTTGTGCCTTGCTAGTGGGAAAGTAAAATGGTGCAGCCACTGTGGAAGACAGTATGGAAATTCCTTAAAAAGTTGAACACATAGCATTACCGTATAATCCAGCAATTCCACTTCTGGATATATGCCCGAAAGGATCAAAAGCAAGGACTTGAACAGTTACTTGGACATCAGTGTTCACAGGAGCATTATTCACAGTATCCAGAAGGTGGAAGCAACCCAAGTGTCCATCAGCGATTGAATAGATAAGCAAAACGTGGTCTATACATACAATGAAATACTATTCAGTCTTCGAAAGGACTGAAATTCTGCTAATTGCTACCACATGGATAAACCTTGAAAACGTTATGCTAAGAGGCATAAGGCAGACACAAAAGGACAAATATTGCATGATTCTATTCATATGAAGTAACTGGAATAGTTAAATTCAGAGAGACAGAAAGCAGAACAGTGGTTACCAGAGGCTAGTGGGAGGAGGAAACGGGCAGTTGCTGGTTCTGGGAACCGTTTCAGTTTGGAGCGATGAAAAAGTTCTGGAGATGGACGGTGGCGATGATTTTACAACAGTGTCAGTGTACTTAATGCCACTGAACTGTACACTTAAAAATGGTTCAAATGGTAAATGTTATGTATATTTTACCACAATAAAATAAATAAATCTATACTGAGCGAGTTTTTTCAGATTCGTAGATACATAGTTTTCAAATTTCTCTAGGGCAATGTGTGCAATGCTGTTCGCAGCCTTGAAGAACAGCTATCCAGTGTCCTTCAGAGTCTGGAGCCAGCCCTCTCCTCTCACTTCATTTTCCTTGTTCTGGCCACCTGGAAATTCACATCTGCTATGATTACATACAAGTCTTTCCTCTGCCCTTAATATTCCTCTGCCCCCATGAGCTGATGATGGAATCTGACACTTCCAGACCCAGCAAGTACCTACCACCTTTGGGAAAGCTGTGGTGAGTCCTATAGACAGAACCCATTTCCCAAAGAACTTTTCCATACTTCTGATTCATCCCAAACTTGTCCTCAATCAGAGTGAGGTCTTTAAGGGCAAGGACGGTGTCTGCTTCACCTTTGTGACTGCTGCACGTAGGACAGAGCATAATTTGAATCAGGGTCTTAGTAAACAGTTCGATAACTGAACTTTTAAAAATACGTATGATTTTTCTAATCCTTCTCTGAGAGAGTAGACAGACCTTTCCCCCCACTTTCCAGAACAAGTAAATAAGGAAAAGAAATGTCACACCTCGCCCAGGTTGCAGGCATCAAGTGGCTGATGGGGATGGAGGGACGGTATCAAAAGTCTCTTGCCTTCTTACATCCCTGGTCTTTGGAGCCAGGCATTAAATCTTACCATCCATATGTTAAGAGCATTCCTTTATTGGTTATAAAACACATGTTCTCAGATATTCGCCATAGGTCCTATCCATAAACGGAATGATCTTATACATATTTCTGCTACCCCTTCTGTAATAAACCCCCTGCCACTGTTCCAACACCAGGAGGTTGGAAACAACTGTGTCATTAATGGACGAGAACAGATCCTAACCAGTGATCCCAGATGAAAAGCTTCATTATTTCATTACTAGCCTCCAGGACGATTTGGTCTCCTCTAACACTGGAGCACGGGATTTGGGCTGAGAGTCTGAGCCTTGAACTATTAAAAAATGTAAGTAGTCCTTGACACAATTTGGAGCAATTACATTCTATTGTGCCAAGAATTCCTTATTAAAAATCGATTTAATTGTGCATATTCCATCTGGTCGGTATTATGATCTTTTCTGGGAAGGAAACACGATTCTGTATTTACCTGATGGTCCATAGGATAAGCATGTCATTTGGTAGCCCTGAAAAATTAAGGAAACATTGAAAGTGTTTACCAGATTTCCCTTTACTAACTTGTGGGACTTGTGAGCTGTAAGATTCAACGTCTTAACATCGTTTGGGATTTTAATGGAAAAGAAAATGTTTAAACTGAAGCAAGAAAATTTCTACGTGCACATCATATGCTATATTTATTTGCATGTGATAATTTCTCTTTTATACTTTTGACATTCTAATCCCTTTAAACATAACTTAGATGGTCATGTTAGTATTAATTTGTGTGTTTTTATTCAAAAAATCTGGATAATGAAAGGTGAGAGGCTTACTTTTGTCTGCTGGGTCGATTTCAACCATATTAGCGAAGGACGGTGAGATTTCAGCTTAAAATATTGCAGGGAAATGTTTTTAAAACCAGAGTGATTGCATTTTGTTATGTGGTGTGTTTTTCAAAGGAGTTTATATCTTAATCTGAAAAGGAGCCTTAACTTCCTTGCATGGCATTAGAGGCTTAAGACTGACGTCATTTTGTTCATAAGTTTTTTTGAACTGCTGACCTGCTCTTAGTTGTGAAGTATTTTGTTCCTGTCACAATCTTAAACTGTCAACAGCATGGTTAGTTACCTTAAATATTGATTTGATTCTGAATCGCCTTAACTTCGATGTTTGTTTTTTTTTTAAAGTCACTGATTCATTATGCAGGGTCTACTGTTACTAACTATAACAGTCTATCAAACACCTATTTGGTAGCAGCTACAATATCTTTAATTGTCTCTGTGTCCTGATTTCCTCATTTGTGAAATGCAGACCATGCCTGTTTGTTAGGGTTGCTAGGAGCTTTAAATGAGATACTGTACTCCATTTAGAAGGTTCTGCTCAAAGGTTCTGTGCAGAGTAGGCATTAAATACACATTAGCTTTTATCATCATCATCAAAAACGACGACGGTTCTGTAGTGTGTGGTTTTCTTTCCATTCATTCATTAAAAATGAAGTTTGGGAAAGGTGTGGGGAGGAATAAATTAGGAGTTTGGGATTAACAGTACTCTATGTAAAATAGATAATCAGCAAAGACCTACTCTATAGCACAGGGAACTCTACTCAATATTGTGTAATAACCTATATGGGAAAAATATCTAAGAAAGAATAGATACACGTATATGTATAACTGAATCACTTTGCTGTATACCTGAAACTAACACAACATTGTAAATCAGCTATACTCCAATATAAAATAAAAAGTTTTTAAACATGAAGCTTGGGGGGAATTAAGGAAGCTGCCCTGATCACGTAGCAATTCAGTGAATGGAATTGATATAATCTCTGGCTGCATGCATCTCACAGATGGTGGGGTAGACAGGTAACAAGGCAACAGAAAGTGCCGGAGAGAAATGAACACGGTGGAGTGACAGAGTAACAAGGCCTTCTCCTCTACATAATTCTTAAAAGGAGTGCTTATTTGTTGTATGGTAGCAGTGTATAAAGGAAAAGTAACTTCCTCTCAGCTGCCTTTATTTCTGCACTAGTAGTCAATAGCTTCCATGCTTTTCTTTGCATTCATAAAAATACGTAAACATGCAGCATTTTTGTTGTGGTTTTACAAGAAATGGATTCTATACGCATTACTCTGTAACTTTCTTTCTTGTGTTGGTTTGCCTTGAAAAAATCCCTAGAAGTTTTGTAAGTATGTGGTGTTTGCTGCTAGCATTGGGCCTGTCCAGGACTGACCCATAAAGAAAAACTCTCCAAAGATTTCAGAGACGAAGCCCAGCCTGTTTATTACCATAGTCTTCATTTAACTCTGGCCACTCAATCCCATATTTATTGGGCAAAAGATACTGGAGGGGAAGTTCCTAGGGTGTCTTGCTACTACTGTTATTTTTGTGCTGTTATTATTTTTTTATTTCTGATAATCCTTACCCTATAATAGCATCCCTGATTTTTTCCCCTTAATTTCCTGTCTACCTACCTAATGACTTACCTATTTATTTTGCCTTTTCTTTTGTCAATCTCATACTGTTTCTTTGGCATACATTCCTTCATTTACATACATATAGATTTTACATTTTAAAAGACAGGATTGCTGCATTTATCCCCTAATAAAGAACTTATAGGGATTTCCCCCTATGCTTTTTGTTTTAGTTTTGTTTCCCTCTGTTAACAGTGCTGCAAAACAAGATATGTTTTTATATACAGGTGCTTTTATTTATGAGAAATGAACTTCTAAAAATAGACTTTCTAGATGAAGTGTATGCTTCTTTTTTATCCTAATGCATACTGCCAGATCGAATTCCGAAAAGATTATAGCCCTTTGACTTTTGAACAGATATCTTTAATCAGCTCAGACCTGACTGCATATCAATACATCATGATGTTGCTGCCACGTTAGTGAGAAAACGTACGGCTAATTTATTTAATTACTCTCTGTAGGGTACTTTTCTACTTCAGTCCTCTACCGTGGGTCTTGGAAGAGCGGAGTAAATTGAGGAACAGTTCCCCCCATTCCCGGATGAAGCAATCATCCAAGTATGTGGCTGGGAGCTGAGAATCTGAGCAGCGGCAGGTCCAGCTGCCAAGGTGGTACAGTGGCGTCTGGGACCCGTAGACAGGAGTCTGTGCAATTAGCCAGGACGGTTACTGCATTTTTGGCAGTGGGGCAGCAGTTAAAGCAAAGAAGGATCTTTTTCCAAGAAGGAAAAGCCATTTAATACGTTTGGGTCAGTTCGCGCATAACAGCGCTACATTTGAGCAGGAGAAACCCCAGGAGCTTGGCAAACCATCACTACTGGCCAGTCTTCCTCCCAGCTCACAAGTCTGAGGCCGTCCAGGCAGAACCTGGCTCTCTGCTTTGACTGTATCCATTTAATAGCATTCCTAGTTAACAAGAGTGAAAGCAGAGGAATCTTTGCCCCCTTCATCCAGAAGAGTAAGATTTAGTGGCTGTAGAAACCGTGGTCCAAGTAACTGCACAGCAGAGGGGGCGGGCAGTCTGTCTGTATTGCGGGCTGTGTGCTTGGGCGTGCAGCTTGAAACCGTGGTCCTCCAAAAATGACATTGATGTTTACGAATGGCGCAGTGCTTTCTTTTTTGTAGATGAATCAACATTTGTATATGACTAACCAGTGTGAAAGTCTGATTTTATAGTGTGTCAGGGAGCCATCGTGTACCTGTCCTGTGAATAAATAAAGTAAAAACTCAGTACATTTACATAAATATTTTAAAATACAGTGTGTTCTCCTACTTTTTGCATTTCACCTAGGGAAATCTTGCCAAAATAAAATCAAGTTTGAGTGTTTACAGTGTAAGAGAAACCCAGCTCATGGATTTTGAAATTAGGAGATGAATTGTGTTTGTTTTGTTTATTTAGGTTTTAATTTTTTCTCTCCCAAATAAATCTTTCCAATGAAATAAACAGGTCGGATCATCTAATGATGGATTATTTGAATGAAGATTGAAATTGAATTGGAAATGTTGAAAATGAGCTGCTTTATACTTTTCAAAAAGCTACGGCACCTGCAACTGATAAAAATTAGGACAAACATATCAAAAATCTTTGAACACGTGGCCCAGCCAGTGCCAACTTGGACAGAATCAGAACACTGGCTGCTTAGAGGAAGTATCTCAACATTCAACTAATCAAGGATATTAATCTGAAGTAAAGATTGAAAATTGTGGCATGGTTAGGATTGCTCAGAGCAAAGGTTAATGCTGAGAAAGAGAAGCTTGATTTCTTAGGATCTTTTCCCCTTACTGTGTATTTTCAACAACTAGAATGTCATAGCTGTATGAAATTCACTCTCAGTCTTTAAAGTGATTTCTCATTAATAATTTATCAAGATATATTTCTGGTTTAGGGATCTAATTTTGTCAAGTTCTGCATTCACATGCATTGCTACCACAGCCTCTAAAGAGTAAGGCCTGTGGTTCTATGTATGAGGCGTCAGGCTAGAGAGTAGTTACTCAAAAACAAGCGAAGGTTTCTGAATCCTCACCGGCTACACACAGATTTAATCATGGCTTCCTGCAGTCTGTCCCATGGCATTATTTTGCTTATAACAAACACGTTACAACATTATTTCGAAGTTTTATCAGGTTGACCTAATGAACCTATTTCTTTCATCCAGGGTTTCTCAATAGTGGCACTCTTGACATCTTGGACCAGATAATTCTTTGCTGTAGGGAACTCTCCCGGGCATTGTAGGATATTTAGCAGAATCTTTGGCCTCTACCCTCTGGATGCCAACAGCACCCTCAAAACAGTTTCCAGACATTGTCAGGTGTCTCAAAGGCAAAATCAACCCTAGTTGAGAATAATTGCTCGAAACAGTTATCTAAATAAAACATGAACGTGTTTAAAAAGTTCAAAATAGTACGAGAGGTATGAGTGAGTCTCCATACTACCACCTAGAGAACACTTCTGCTACCTCAAGATAATGAATATGAACAGTTTCTTATGGGTCTTCCAGAAAGTCGCCATGCATATGAGAGTGTATACACCTGCTCTGCATAATCATGACCACTCAACATATTCCTTGATATTTTTCATGTAATAATATATCAGTGAGAGTTTTGTAATTACCATGCTCACAGACCTATATTGCTCTTTTTAATGGCTGCATAGTATTTCATTGCTATGGACGAATTATATCCATTTAACTAGCTACCAATATACGTGCAGGTTCTAATTTCTTATCCCTCCAAATAATGCCATTGTAACATCCTTGTATTTTTATGTTGAATACTGTGTGATTATAGCTATAAGATATAGAGTATGTTCCTAAAAGTGGAATTGCTGGGTCAAAGGAAAAATATATTAAACATATTTGTGGACAATGCTATATTACCATCTGGGTATAAGGGTAGCTATTTTCTCAGGTTATCAAGCTTTTAAATCTTTGCCCATTTGTTGGGTAAAAAATGATATCCCTTTGTGTGTGTGTTTCATAAAAAGTGAGATTTCCTACATTTATAAGTGGTTTTGTGTCCTGTGATCACACTGCATGTATATTCTTTGCCTGTTTTCCTAACAGCTTGTTGGGCATTTTCTTTCTCATTTGTAGGAACTCTTTATATAGTAAGGAAATTAGATCTTCACAGATGTTACAAATATATGTGTACTGTGTATTCATCTTCTTTCAACTTTATTAATATTTTTTGCTATAGAAATGAATTGTTTCAAATTTATTCCTCTTTTTGTTTGATTTCTGAGTTTGTCATACAGAGAGTCAGTTTCACGTACAAAAAATAACTTTTTTTTCCTGTTTTCTCCTAATGCTTTGAGTTGGTTTTTTATGGGTAAGTGTTCAAGCCATCTGTGATTAGTTTGAGTATATGGAGTGAGACCACAATACTATACAGATATAACTTTTCCTATATAGAATGGTAATTTATTATATGTTAAAGGGCATTTCAACAGAGTGAGATAAAGGTGGTTTATTAACCAAATGCTGTTGACATAATTGCCTCATATTTGGGTACAAAATAATGAAGCTGGATCCATACTTGGTGCTTGCAGGGAACCAGTGGAGGGCCATTGCAGCTCCATGAGGAAAGGCAGTGACCTCAGAATGGCAGGCGAGGGCCTTGTCCATTGTAGGGCTTTGTAAGTTAGGGTCATGAATTCAATCTTATTCGAATAGTGTTTCTTTTTCACATTTCTCTTGTACTTAGCATATATTTGGGGGTTTATATTTTTATCCATTCAGCGTTTTTAAATGTATTATTAATATAACAGACATATTTGGTATTACTTCTGTCATCATATTTTATGTTATGTTTTCAGCTCTTGATGTTTCTTTGGTTTCTACCTTTTGCTGAAATTCTCATCATGCTTTATTTCCCTAAGGACTTGTGAACATTCACTGCTGACTTCTGGTGTTGTCTACTGTGCCCGAGAAACACGAAGCCAACTTGACTTTTCCCCTCGTAGGCTAATTGCTTTTTCTGCCTGAATATATTAAAGAACTGATCCTATAAAATTTTAAAACTCATTCATTCGTATATCAGGGTTTGCGTGGCTATTGATCTTTTTGTGGCCGTTGTTTTGTCTCCTGGGGACAAAAGGTGTCTTCTCTATTTATTGGCTGATTAAGGTTTTAGAATATTTCAGGAATTTTTCTTCTATTATATCTTCGAACATTTGTTTCTATTCTTTTTTTTTATACCTTTTAAAAAATAAATTTATTTATTTTATTTATTTATTTTTGGTTGCATTGGGTCTTCGCTGCTGCGTGTGGGCTTTCTCTAGTTGCAGCGAGCGGGGGCCTCTCACCATGGTGGCCTCTCCCGTTGCAGAGCATGGTCGGTAGGTGCTTGGGCTCAGTAGTTGTGGCTAACGGACTCCAGAGCGCAGGCTCAGCAGCTGTGGCGCATGGGCTTAGCTGCTCTGTGGCATGTGGGGTCCTCCCCGACCAGGGCTCAAACCCGTGTCCCCTGCATTGGCAGGCGAACTCCCAACCACTGTGCCACCAGGGAAGCCCTCTCCTTTGTTTTTTTTTAAGGTACACCTTTTGGGGTTTTTGTTGTTGTTGTCATCTTTGGAAAGCAGTCAGTTTCTCTTAAATTCAATGTTAACTTTTGTCCATTGCTCAGTTTTCTCGAGCCTGCCCTACCGTATCCTGACTGGTTTCAGCAGTGTCCATTCTGGGTTTTATTTCCATGGCCTTAATCTGTCACATCGACCTTTCCTTATTTGTTTCCTTCTTTGATATCTTACACATCTTATTTGAGCTCTTGTTTCAATGAAAGGCCACATATTCTTTAGCTCTTTTCGCCTTGTCAGGAGCATTCAAAATATTGTTCTGTGCTTTGACCTGGTTCTTTCTGTGGAGATTGTTTCATAATATTATCATTTATTTATATGTCATATTCTTTTGCTTATATTTTTTCTTTGTTATTTTTTGATGATGTCTAGGGGAGGGGGCTTCACAGTTTTTTCAGAACACTTTCTCATCAGTGTCTGTCTCTTCCGCACTGGTCACCTGTCACTTTGTAGTAATGACCACCTCCCTCGCCACCATTTCTTCTCCTCAGGTGAGTCGGAGGCCTCTATGCCTCACAGGGAATTTCTGTGCATCACAGGTTTTCTGTTAGGTGAATTTGCATTTATTTCTTTTCACTTTACCTCGATTGGTATCTGCTGAGTTGATTGCTCTTTGCTCCTTCCCATGCCCTGCCATTCTCCTCAGTCACTTCTGGGGGGAAAAGGCATTTGTGTGCACATTGCCCTTGAACTGCAGTTTGCCTGCTGTGTTGAATTGGACCAGGGGCCTCAGCCATGACTCATGCCTACCTCTGTATCTCACCCTCTAGATAAGAGCTGATTCAGCTCTTTCTTGGGTTGTTCCACCTCTTTGTTGGAAACCTTTTCACTCTGAAGGTTTTGTCTGCTATTGACATTCTCCCTTGATTTGATCCTACGTCATCATATTTATCAGCTTCTATTCTATGTCATTTGTAGTTTTAATTAAGGCTATCTCATAATTTCATTGAACGTAACTTTTCTATTTTCAATTGTTTTGCTGCTTTCTACTGGTATTAGGGAGGGGAGGACAGTAAAAATAGTACTACTCTACCTTCAGCAAAAGGCACTACATTAACTGAATTAAGCAATAAAATAGTTGTGTTCACTAGCTATTTATCAATGTTCTCGCTATTGTTTGAATAGGAGAATAGAAAAGTATAACACAATCTTGGGAAAATTAGGTTAAGACCCTTGAAGCACTTTGTAAGTATGCTTGAATCAGGTGTGGATCTGCACGCTCATTGCACTAAAGTTTGGTTGGAGTACTGATTGCTGAGACCTCATGTGATAGGGAGGCCGTGCAAATAAAATTGTTGTTTTAGGGATGGCTAATATTTGGATAGGTGTGGTAACAGCATTCTGAGTGCAGAGCAGAGCACAAACTTCTGATTCTTAGTTCTCCACCAATATTTCTTCACTGAGAATAGCCAGGCCTCATGGGGACCTCTGGGGAGGTAGTTGAAATGAAGAGTAAATAGGAGTGAGGAAGGGTTTTTGAAGGTCAGCAAGCTTATCTTAGATTTCGGAGGGATCCCTGCTAGTCCTTTGAATGAGGGAATGAGATGATGAAAGCTGTGCTAAGAAAACTCTTTCTGGCAGTTGAATTGAGGTATTTCGTTCGATCCCACTGGGACATGGTGAGTGAGTCCCTGTTTGTACCAAGCATCCTACTGGGTACAGTTGTGCAAATTTGGGAACAATTCCTGGCTCAGGAAACTTAGTCTGGGGGAGTCAAGAAACTGACTTAGAAAAATCTGACTTAGTAAAATGTCAGTAGCAGAGTTGATCTCAACCCAGATTATTATGGGGTGGCTGTTCCGTGTTGCCGGAGTCCTTCCACCGCAGTAATGGATTCAGTTTGTCATGATATTACACCACTAAGGTGGATTCTGTGATTAGCATGGGGTACATTAAAGTCTACCGCACATCACCGGGATCCTGCTGTATCATATAAATTCAGCTGAATTTTAAACTGCGGTGTTTTGTATCCCTATTTCTGTATTTGCTTTTTTCTAAATCAGGTTTCCATCCAGCCTCCTTTTGGCTCGCCCATCTTCTGCTTCACTCTCACCACCTCCATATCTTCTCCTAATTATACCTGGTAATGGTTCCTTCTCTAAGATAATTTTTTTTCTTTCTTCTTTTATAAATTTATTTTATATATTTATTTATTTTTGGCTGTGTTGGGTCTTCGTTGCCACACGCGGGCTTTCTCTAGTTGCGGTGCGTGGGCTTCTCATTGCGTTGGCTTCCCTTGTTGCGGAGCACAGGCTCTAGGCACGCGGGCTTCAGTAGTTGTGGCACACGGGCTCAGTCGTTGTGGCACACGGGCTTAGTTGCCCCGTGGCATGTGGGATCTTCCCGGACCAGGGCTCGAACCCGTGTCCCCTGCATTGGCAGCAGATTCTTAACCACTGCACCACCAGGGAAGTCCCAATAATTTTTTTTTTTTGTCGTTCATGTCCCTGGCACTTTGCTCTGCACTTGTTTTTATGTCAGTCTTGCCTAATCAGAATTATGGTCTACTTGAAGATATAATCTGTACTTAATTTATTTATACATCCCATGTTACTCCAAAAGATGATTTGAGCATGTTTCTTTCCTATTATTGTATGTTGCCCTTTGCTGAGGTGGTGGACATTTGATCAAGGAGGGTCAGTATTTTATGAGCTAAGAACACACATGACCAACAGAGGAGTTTCTGTGGTTTTTTATTTATTTTTATCTATTTGAAAGTCCTACAAAGATAAATCATATTTATCGAGTCAACTTTATAGGAAAAAGAACATGAAGTTGAGACCCTTCCAGTACTGAGAAAGTGTTGACACAAAACATATTAGATGTAAATTAAACATAAATTGCTTTTCTGTAAATATGTACGTGCTACCTCTTAAAATCGATGTACGCCTTAAGTGTAAATTTTCCTTAAAATATTGGTATTTGTGATATTGGGAATCTGTATTTTATGAAAGAGCAACGGCTGCGGTCCTCTAGCTCTTTATCTCTCAGCAGCTGTGTCCAGCTGGTGGTCCACATTCCCCACTACTCCTTCAGTGAATGGAAACATTTAGGTCAATATTGATATAAAACTTCATGAACATTTTCTCTTTCAGCTTTGGTTCGCCTTTGTTAATGGATTTTCTGGGCAGATTTTATTTGAACGTTGGTGCATCGGCTTGTACAACGTGGTAAGCCTTCTCCATTTCTCTCTGATGGCATGCAGAACTGCACTGTTTGTGTCTGGGAAGTGTATCTAAGTCCCTCATCTGCATCCATGGCAGGCAGCATAAATACATATTTAGGGCCTTTGTTGCTGCCACACATCCTGCAGAAGCCCAGACTCTCCACACATGGTTTCAATCATAGCAGATCATTCTTGAATAACCCCATGAAATTATTAACCCATATATCTTGAAAATAGACCCTTGTTACCTCCTGACTAAATGCCTGGGCAACATTTCGATGTTTTTAGCTCAAGAAAAAAATTTCTGAACTACATCTCAACTCATTCCATTCCTTAATTTTATTTCTGAATTCTTAAACGTACGCGAATATACAGTATGTAACCTGGTGACCTTTTTGTCCTTCTTAAAAGCGTATCTGTCCTTGTGGAAGAATGTTTTCTCCCACAGTTAGTGCTAAAATAATGAATTCTGACTTCCAGCTCCCATGGCGAATGGTAATCAGCTTATTTGGTATTTTTCGTGATTTTAGAGTTCTGTTTTCATTACTTGACTGTAATGAATTCAAAAGCTAGAAATAAATATAAACTATAGACTAAAATGACTGTGTAGCTACTTAGTCTTTTGTTTTACTGGCAAGGGATGTAGCTTGGTGCTGTAGAGACCCGAGTATGCCACATTTCTTGAGTTGTACTCTCACCACTGTTTTGGACCCTAACTCTGACATTCTCTGCCCTGGGGGAGTTTATACTCTGAAGCAGCCATCATAGGTAGGCATAGATGGAAGTTACCAGACATACAATAAAATAAATCGTGGTGCTGTAAATATTTACAATTTGTATATACATTCGCGGCTGGATATTCAAATCATCCATCTACTCAGACTTCCCCCCCCCGACACACCCTTTTTTAGTAGCTGCTCTGCTAGGTGTTATGTATAAAATGCTGCATACAACACGTTGCTTCAGCCCTCTATAGCTCGACAGGTTAAGAGGGTCACACGTGTAGACTAAGATGCTGCCGAACCAAGTTCAGATCTCGGGTTTAGACAGCATTCATAAGATGGTAACTGTGTTACTCACTACAAAGTACACTAGTACATTTGTTGCTAATAATTATGCCCCAAAAGACAAAAGTGACAGGTGATGAGAGCAGGGCTGTATTGATGGCCGTTTATCACCTATGCTTGAAAAGCTACTCTGACCCCCTACCACATGGAAAGGGGCTCCAGGGCCTCCCCTTGGACAGATGGTTAACTTTGCAGGACTTAAAAGTGTTTTGAGTAGGTTAAAATTATGTGACCGTTTAGGGGGAAATATACTGACTGCTCCATAGTGATTTAGTGTTGGAAAAGGCCAACCCGGACCCACGTAACGTACTTGTAATTAGAAGGCTGAGACCTAGGAGGCTATGTTTAGCGCTAAGGACTGAAATACATGTCACTGGTTACGCAATGAATGGATTTTAGCCCCCTTTTCATGCTCAGGCAGGAGTGCTAGGTTCTTTCCTTAGCACTCTGCAGTCTTGGGCAGTTCAGATTCATCCAACAAACCCATATTGAGTGCTATTACACATCAGATGCCGATAGGCTGTAGGATGATGTTGGTCAAATATGGTCCCCAGACCACTTGCATGAGAAGCACCAGGATTTCTTTGAAGATGCAGGTTCCCGAGCACCATCCTGACTTAACAAAGAGTTTCTCAGAGGTACTGAGAAGCAAAACAAAAATGTAAATAAAACTTTCTAGCAGTGGTTACCCACATTAAAGTTTAAGACCCACGATGACCTCTGATCCCTAGGGTTGGGGATATGTTTTATACCCTTTGTGTTCTCCAGATGAGAGAGACTATGGCAGCAGGGAAGTGAATTCCCAGGTGAAATGGCCCTGTGACCACGGGTGCATGGTACCACTGTGGGAGACGGTCACCAGGGAGTGGTGGCAGAGTTGGGACAGTCAAATCCAGTGGGGTCAGAGGGTCATTGGCCTCCACAGTCAATCAGTGGAAGGACCAAAGCTTTTGAGGACTTGGAAGTCTGCCCCCATAGCAATTGTCTTGGTAACTTTTGTTTGAAATAAATAGAAACTTAGAGAAGAGTTGCAAAACAGAGTACAAAGAACGGTATACCCAGACTCATCGATTATTGGCCTTTTGCCTACCATTTGCGTCTCTCTCAAGACACGCACACATGTGCATACATAGGCTCGTGTGCACATACACTCCAACACGTATATTTCTGAGCCAGTTGGGAGTCAGTTAAGACATCATGCCCCTACTGTTCATCCTTTAGTGCATAGCTGGACCATTCTCTTACATAACCACAGTATAATGATCAAAATCATAAAATTTAACATGGATACAATACTACTATCTAATTCGTACTACCCCATATTCCAATTTTGTGATTACTCTTCTGTTTAGCATTTGCTTCCACTCCAGGTCACTCCACAGAGACCCAGTGCAAGAGGTAGTTTGTGACATCTGAGACATTGCTACTGACCCCTCTTCTGGGCTGGAGTCTCCCTTGCCTTTTTTTTTTTTTTTTTTTTAACATCTTTATTAGAGTATAATTGCTTTACAATGGTGTGTTAGTTTCTGCTTTATAACAAAGTGAATCAGTTATATCCCTTGCCATTTTCTTCAAGCAGTATTGCTTTTTTCCTTTTCGGTACTTAACGCTTCATGTTTGATTCCCCAAGCCAGCTAAAGTAGAAAAAGTCATCGTTTCTCAGTCTAATTCTCAGAGCAGATTACATAGCATTGAAACTTCTCCATCTCCCAAGGTCATGAATCAGTGCCATCCTATTAGATGCTCATTATATCCATAGTCAAATTTCTACATCATTTTAGGTTATGAGTAGAATGAGACTACAGAGGCTACCAGTGACAAAAGCTACCATGATCAAATGGATTTCAGCTACATTTTATCCATTTTTTAGTGAAGAGATAACTCTTTAACACTGTTTCAGAAAATATATCCTCCTTAATCTTATCAAGCCAGCAGAATTTGAAGAAAACTGAGCCAGCCTTACTTATAAACATAAATATAAAAATTGTAAATAAGGTGTCAGCAAATAGAGTTCAACAATGTATCAAAAGAATAAAATATTTGACAAAGAAGGATTTATTTCAGGAATATAGGAGGCTCAAAAATTTTAAATGTTTCTAAGTATCACTGTATCAGCCAAAAAAAGAAGAAAAACGTGATCCCATCAGTAGATGGTGCAAAAGTCTTTGAGTCAATTCAGCTGCCAGTTCCAAAATAAGGACTCTAAATAATATAGGAAAGAAATAAGTCAATTAACTATAATGCAGACTATTTATTAAAAAAACCAGTAGCATATTGCCATAAATGGTAAAATTCTAAAATGATTTCATTTTAAATAAGAAATTAGTCAGGGATTCCTGCCATCACTATATAATTCAGCATTGTTTTGGAATTTTCAGCAACTGCCAAGAAAATTAAATAACTATTACAAATACTAGGAAAAAGTAAAATATTTCTGTGCTTATACAAATATGTGCACCAAAAATGGCCATGTTAAATATGTTCATATATGACTGTACATCTAAAAAACCCAAAACATACCAGTAAAGAAATACTAGAATTATAAGAAAATTTGATAAGGTGGCCAGATTCATAATAAATATATAAAAACCCATAGTTTTTTTCTGTCCTGGCAATCACTAGCTTTTTTTTTTTTTTTTTAATTCTAACAATGAGCACTTAGAAATGCAAGGAGAATAATAATTCCTTTCAAAATAGCAATTAGAATTATACATTGCATAGGAATAATTTTTATAGTACCTACATGAAAAACACCCAAAATCTTACCTAAGTATATGCAACAAGATTTAACCAAATGGAAAGTCATACTATTTCCTTGTATGGGAAGACTTAGTATCATAAAAAACTTAGTATCAACCCTTCCAAAATTAGTATATAAATTTATGTGATTCCATATAGAATCCCAATGGATGATTGTTTGGGGGGTGGGGGGAGAAGGGAATTGCATAAAATGATATTAAGGTATGAATGGAATTAACAGGCGTCTAAGAATAAATATGCAAAGCATGTTTAAAAAAGACCATTCAGAAAGGTAGACTTATCTGAACATCTGACTATACTATAAAGCTGCCATAACCACATCAATGTGATACTGACAGAGAACTGGACAAATAAGTCAGGGAACTTAGCACTAAAGTTGGTGGTCCAGGGAAATGTACATTTTTTAAAAGTAAGAGTCAATATCTTTAATTTTTCAAGCTGGAGAGTATTAAATAGAATATAACAAGCATTGCAGGGAGAAGATTGTTGTCCTTTCTGAAGGGAGAGATAAACAATGGGAACCTTTTCTGAAAGCAGCCAAGCAGCATCCTCTAAAGTTTAAAATACATGTATTTTTTTACCCTTACAGCCTACTTTTGGGAATCTTTCTCATAGAAACAAAAGATAAAGGATAGGGGCTTCCCTGGTGGCGCAGTGGTTGAGAATCTGCCTGCCAATGCAGGGGACACGGGTTCGAGCCCTGGTCTGGGAAGATCCCATATGCCGCGGAGCAACTGGGCCCGTGAGCCACAATTACTGAGCCTGCGCGTCTGGAGCCTGTGCTCCGCAACAAGAGAGGCCGCGATAGTGAGAGGCCCGCGCACCGCAATGAAGAGTGGCCCCCGCTTGCCACAACTGGAGAAAGCCCTCGCACAGAAACGAAGACCCAACACAGCCATAAATAAATAAAAATTAAAAAAAAAAAAAAAAGATAAAGGATAGATGTTACAATACGTTCTAGGTGTTTATTACATGATGTTTGTGGCAACGAAGAACTAGAAATAACATGAATGCCTGTCCATAGGTGATGGTTGAAAAACTATGATCCATCCATACTATGAAATATTATGTGAGCATGAAAAAGGCTGCTTCGAGGTCAAACCCAGGGTACTTGGGGACTTCCCATGGTGTATTGTTTAATGAGAAAAATAAAATGAAGAAAATGTGTTTGATGTCTTTTTCTGTAAAACAAATAATGATCCTGAGCAGTGTGTGTGTAGAGGGGGAAGGGGTATGCTACAAGCTGGGTGAGAAATCTGGTAGGTTGTTAGACTGGGGATGTGATGGGGGAGAGGATTTGAAGTGGGTGGAAAGAGGAAGTCAAGTGAAAAAAGAAAAAGAAAAAATAAAGCTGGCTGTGTAAACAGTATGCAGATAGCTTCTTTAACCGAACAGTGAGGGCAAGTTTATATACTGAGTATGCAGAGCTTTTGAGATGTTTGTGGGGTGCTTTCCTCTAGCGTTTGTTATTGTGAGATGTGAATGCCACCACTCTGGATCTTTTTCTCCCTGAAATCTGTAGAACATTGACATCCCAGGGCTGTTTTCATCTCCGCTCCCGGGTGAAGATGGAGCTGCTCGTGAGTTTTATGGGCCTCACCCCACCGCAGCTCTACTTGTTTGATCCCAACAGACTTGGAAAAGGCTGACTCCTCTGGCCGGATGTTCAGGCTCCTGGGAACTGGTGTGCAATCAGAACTCTCGTAGAGACACACATCCAGTTCCCACGGCCCTGAGAGCTTGCTGGGCTTGTGGGTACAGATTTGCTTGATGCTGATGCAGAGTAGAGAGCGACCCGTGCACACACCCAAGGAGAAGGTGGTCCTCGGGTCTGCCGCACCGCCGGGGCTGGATGACACGCTTGTTCCAACCCTCTTCTTCAGCTATGTCACACGCTATAGAGGACAGGTAAAAGTAACAGTCTTAGGAAGCACCCTCCAAGGGACTTCCCTGGTGGCGCAGTGGTTAAGAATCCGCTTGCCAATGCAGGGGACACGGGTTCGAGCCCTGGTCTGGGAAGATCCCACATGCCATGGAGCAGTGAAGCCCATGCAGCACAACTACTGAGCCTGCGCTCTAGAGCCTGTGAGCCACAACTGCTGAGCCCGTGCACCACAACTACGGAGCCCACGTGCCACAACTACTGAGCCCATGTGCTGCAACTACTGAAGCCCACATGCCTAGAGCCTGTGCTCCGCAACAAGTGAAGCCACTGCAATGAGAAGCCCACACACCGCAATGAAGAATAGCCCCCTCTCGTCACAACTAGAGAAAGCCCACACACAGCAACGAAGACCCAACGCAGCCAAAAATAAATAAGTAAATAAATTTATTTAAAAAAAAAAAAAAAGGAAGCACCCTCTGCCCAAGAGCTCATCATCCTGGGAGGTCATTCTGTCTCCATCCCAGCCTTGTCTTGTGCCGTGTCCCTAGCCAACCGCCATCCTGAACATCCTAGAGCTTCCCCACAAACGTGCTATCCTTGTTTGTGCCTCAAAGCTTTGTGACGGGTGTTCCTTTCATGGAGATGCTTCCCTCTGCATCCCTCCCACCCGCATCCCTTACCATCCTGCCAAATCCTGCAGGTCCAGTACCTTACAGGGCAAAAGCTCTTTAGTCCAAGCATCCTTCCTTGATTCCCCCTCTCCTCTCCCCCAGGAGTGATTTTGCAGAGTGGTCTGTTTTATGTGTTTGTTCTGTGCCTGTTGCCAGCTGCCCCGTCCCCAGCTCTGCAGCAGACGGAGTTCCTAGCAGTCGGGGACCTGCTTCCTTGCCTTCTTCCTCCTCCTGTTTCTAAATCTCTCTTTCCCTGGGGATTATCACAATACCTGGCCCATCATGCATTCCCCTTAAAAGTCCATCGAATGAATAAGTGGATGAAGTACATAGTGCTTCCTGAGATGTGAGTGTAAAATCAGGATGGAAAGTTGCAAATGGGGCCTCAGCCCTCACAGGAAAACACTGCCACACTGCACAGAGCTCACCATGGTAGGATTCTAAGTCACAGCTTGTCTACAAAGGAGGGCAGTTGTTACTGGAACAAGACTTCTTGGCTAATCAAATATTTAGGATGTTGTTTTTAGTGTTCAGTGTATTCATTTTATGCTGATTAGGCAACAGTTTAAACTGGTCTTTTGTTTGTTTGTCGGGAGGGTGTGCGGTGTGCGGGGAGTCGTGAATCATTGAACCTCAGGTTTGGACTCGACCGAGAGTTAAGTCATCATCGCGTAGACCTGAACCACCGGAACCGCGTGAGTGGAAGGGCCTCTGGTGATGGCTCATTGTTGTCTACGCAGATTTTCACGGCGCTGCCCCCCTTCACTCTGGGCATCTTCGAGAGGTCGTGTAGCCAGGAGAGCATGCTGAGGTTCCCGCAACTCTACAGGATCACCCAGAACGCTGAGGGCTTCAACACCAAGGTAAGCCACGCACGCACAGGGCCCCTCGGAAGGCACGGGTGCTGCGTCCTGTCCCTCAGCGCTGGTACCTGCTCAGAGGGGGCGTTCGAAGGGAGGTGAGGCCCCGGGTCTCTCCCGGTATCGCAAGCCCGGTGAATTCAAGCTGCCAGATCGGGAAGGAAGCGTCCATCCCTTCCTGTTCAGTGACACCTTCTTCTTCCCTACGTGGGCCCCCCATGACCATGTGGCCAGCGGCCCGCACGCCCTGGGACCTGTGGGATCCAATCATCCCCCACCCCATAGAGCCCTGTCGCCTGGCACGACCCTCCCTCCATCACTGCCTGGTTCTCAGGGACAGGAAAATGTCCCTTTAGCCAGTGAGGAAAATTGGCCAGAGGTGAACACAGGAATCGAGTCAGGCGTGGGTATTATTTTCAGTCTGGAGGATCAGGAAAGAGAAAACATCTAGACAGACAAGGAGTAGGCAGTCCTGAGATGAGCCTGGCTTAGGTGTTACAGGCGTCCCGCGATCACGAGCGGCTAAGGGGTCTGGTGTGTCACTAACCCGCCAGCCACGGCTAGAAGAGCAGAGGTGAGGGCCCCCGGCTGGAAGTGGAAGTAGGTACCCGGCTGGGTTGGGAGGCAAAGATGCCCACATGCCTGCATCGCTGTGTTTCCATCTCCGGTGTTTGTGCAGGAGGGGATTCGGAGGCTGGAACAGAGGCTCGATGCCCAGCTCAGTTAAGATACCATGTGCCGGTTGTGTGTGTGATTAGCCTGCGTGGACACCAGCCTAGGCTTTAGGGAGGATGCCACGGGAGTCCTTGGTAGAGAGCAATCTCTGAAGCCTTCGTTTTGAGCCAGGTGTCGTGCTTGTCTTCCTTCAGGGCTGCCTCCTGTTTGGGAAAGTGTAACAGGCATGTCCACATCTGGAAAACACACAAGGGGACACTGCTGGTTCTAGTGTGTTCCATGCACAAGGAGACGGGGCTGACTAATTGTATCGGTCCTTGTTCACCATGGCTCTGTCGATGGGAAATATGGCCTGTTTATTCTGCATTGTTTCCGTAAATCGGTGTTTTACAGAGTTTGAATTCAAAGGCCATGTAAGGAGGGAGGCAGGGAGAGGACCCATTAGAAAGGTAGCCGAGCTGAGGATGCTTGGAGACTGACCTGCAAGCATTTTGAAGATCTGGGGGCGGGGGGACGGGGGCATACAGAGGGCAGGGAGAAGATAGGGAAAAAATGAACATTTGAAATAGGAAAATCCCACTGTCTCATAATTTCTCATTATTTTCTGTTGTCCCGTCACTACTTAAGACCCAACTATATATATATGACAATTCCCAGAACAATCTCTAGATTGTTAAATAAATTCAATCTGGCTTTAGTAATTCTGTCATCTAAGAGTTAAAAAGATGATTGAAATGCATTTATGAAACTATAAGTTAGAAGAAACTAAACTTCATGTTCTTTTGTTTGACCTTTCAGGTGTTAAAGAGAATTTTTAAATGTGAATGATATTCATCTAGATCCTAAAAACTGAAAAATTGAATGGGAGGGATTTTAGGGGGTAAAACAAAAGAGTGAGCATGCTGTGTAGGGATTTACATTTTAAATGTTTTTCATGCTTTCAAAAGTATGGCTTCAGTCTCTTCATTAACAGTTTGACCCAATACCCTTTCTCTGGATGACTATAAAATGCGGTCTTTCTTTCCGTTCTAAAGGAAATGGATCATCATTTATTTTTTGGATGTGGATAGATTGTATATTGTCCTGTTTATATGTGAATATCTCTTTCGGTCTTTGTACTAGAGTAATATTATCTGGAGATAGCCCAGTCATTTGTATGTAAAAGTAAGGAAATTGGGGTTTTTTTCCGCCTTCTGGAGCTGGGCATCGCAGCCAGCATCCCTGACAATGAGGGGCTTGTTGAGCTACACAGAGGTCAAGAGTGTGGGCAGCTCCTGACTCCCTTGGTTTGTTTTCCCTTAGGTTTTCTGGGGTCACTGCATCAACGCCTTGGTCCACTCCCTCATCCTCTTCTGGTTTCCCATGAAAGCGCTGGAGCACGGTAGGTAATGGCTTCAAGATCCAACTCTCAGCAGGTAGCTTTGCAGCCCCTCAGTGCCAGTTGCTCACAATTTTTTCCCCCAGTTCTGCAGACCCAGAGATCACGGGAACAAATTTCAAAAGAAAAACATACGAAACATCTAGTGAGAACTAGTCTCGGCTTAATAGCTTGTAGGTTTCACCCATTCTGGCTCTGAGAACCCATTTTCTTTCCAGTTGCCTGGAGAGTTTAAATACTAGGAATTCTAAACTTTATTTTTAATAACCATTTGAGTCAAGGATCTTGAAGAAAAGCACTGTCCTACAATGAAACATCGATGCCTCTTGTCCACGAGTTTGGAATTTTCTGTTAATTGCTTGGGCTTTCGTTTTCCAAGCCTGACATACCTCTATGCCAAATAACTCAAATCTCGTGAGAGTTTTATTTTATGCCCAGTTTTCTGAAAGTCTCCTTTCCTGGGCATACACTTTTCAAGCAAACGTTTAAAGCTTGCTGGAGGACTGCTTCTCCCTGTTGGTTTCAGTCTTCCCTAAGCTGAAGGAGGGTGTATTCGTTCATACTTCTTAATACATCCAAAGTGTGACCTCTTAAAGAGACATACCTTTTAGTCTCAAAAAGTGAAAATGTATTACAAGAATGCTACTCTTTTACCCCTCTCAAATCATAATAATACCCCTGGGGAAAATTACTCCAAATGTTGACTAGACAAGGCCTTTTATTGTACAGAGAACCAACAAATATAAAGTTTCCAAGCTTCTTTGTTTCTGTCAGTGTTTTTTTGTGCTTCAAATGGACATGATTCATCCTCACTGATGTGCTTTAACCTGTCAAATATTGACAAAGAAAATGCATGCACAACAAAAGTGTTATACCCTATGACCTTTTCTCTCAGTTTCATCAGATGCCCTTTTCCTTGAAGGGTCCCTAAGTCTCTAAATCAGAAAATACAATTTTCTGCTTCCAGCCCCACCCCCAAAGGGGCATTCTGGTGGAATCATTCTCTTTGAACGATAAAGCTTTCCTGTGATTCATCTTCACTAATAGTGGATTTAATTTCTTTTGAAATGGTTTTGTGAGTAAGGGCTTACCAAATATAAGAGTGTTGACTGTGGTTTGTTTTAGAAGCTCTGACAGTTTGGTGATAAAGCAGCCGTCATTGTATCAGGCTGGGCTGGGGATGGGAGGTAGTGTGTCTTGTGTGTCTCCTGAGCACAAGAACGGGTTTGGCAGGTGTTCTCTCGTCCCGGAGCCCAGCCTTTCGTCCTTAGGAAGAGACAGGCCCCTCACCCTCTTATCTCGGCATTGACTTTGTCCCTAAATATGCAGTGCTTGCCTTTGGACTCACGGAAGTTTTGCAAGATGGTCATTTCCTCGCCTGCTTCAGAAGGAGCTAGCGTGGCCCGTTTTCAGCAAAGACGATGGTTTTCTGATCCTGAGTCATGATTATGTGCTTTGAGATTGTGGTTTGTAGTTTATGTTGGGATCATTATTGTTTACCTAGATTCCATCATGTAAATCCATTCATTCTCCTAATGTGGTCTGTGTTTAAAAGGGGATAGAATCCCAAGAGTCACTAATTTACCTAAGAGATATCACCAGATGAATTTCAAGTTGGTTTCTATCACCCTTACCTGCTTCCCTCAGATTAGCAATTTGCCAAGCAGCCAAAAGAATGATTTTTTTTTCCATCTTTAAAATCATTATCACCATCATTGTCAGCATCATTATTTCATCATATGGCTTCAGCATAGAGGTTTTCTTTTGGTTGTGTTGTAAACAGTAACCTTTTGAGTGAAACTGTTGAAGGTGAAATAAATAGCAAACATTAAGCATATTTGGCAAAGAACAACAGGAGGCCAGTTGCTGTTCTTGGTCACTAGTTGATGTCCTCTAACAAATGGAATGAATATTTTAGGATTAATTTCTAAATTCTCACTATTAGTATATAGCAAAATGATTATTGTTCCTTAGCGCTATTCATTCATGTGATCCTTATGTCTGAGACACTGTGGTAGATTCTAAAGGTGGTGGGTAAATGAATCAATGCGGGTCTCACCTTCAAGGAGTTTGTAGTCTGGTAAGGGAAGTGGGTAGTTCTCTCGCAAGGCAGAAAATCATTCTCAAGTAAAATACAGGTAAAGTGCTCTCGGATTGTAGAGGGCTGAGAGAGAGATGCCTTTCATTTGGGATGATTCATGGCTCATTCGAGGAGATAATGTGTAGCCTTAGCCTGAAAGGCCAGGCAAAGGGAGATGTGGAGGGTTGGAGGGAAGAGCCAAACGAAGGAGAGCGATTCAAGACAGATGTGGAGAGCTTGAGAAGGTCATCCCTTACAGGGTGGAAGGCAGGGAAGTTGGAGAAGGCAGGTGAAAGCTGGATTGCAGAGGGCTTTGAATGCGATGTTAAGAAATCAGGACTTACTTTGGAGGCAGTGAACAGTCAGAAGAATTTAGATCAAGGCAAGTATTGTGATGAGAGCAATTTCGGGGAAATGAATCCATCGTATCTCGTTAAGGTGAATGGTAGAAGGCAAACTGGTGGCAAGAATCCTAGTTGGGTTTCCGGCTGATCCAGGGGAGCTTAAGGAGGGTTAGACCCAGGGATTGGGAACGTGTTTAGAGAGGAGGGAACGTGTTTAGAGAAGAACTTATTCAGCAAAGTTACTGCAGACCTATGATGTGCCAGGCGCCGAGGGTGCGGTGGACATAAGAGCATGTCTTGCTCTCTGGGGGCTTCCATAAGGTCAGAGCTGACCATCAGGAATCGCACACATAATTGTTTAATGGCCGGTGTGCTGCGTCCTACAAGCTGCAGGGGGAGCTTGTAATACCGGGACACCGCCTAGTCTAGCGGGTCAAGGAAGCATCTTCTCCAAGGAAGTGATACTTAAGTTCTTAAAGGATGAATAGGGGGTGATCCAGTAGGGCCGGGAGGTATGGGTAAAGGCGGGGAGGAACAGCATTCCTGGCCGGGAGCTGGGAGAGCCCGTGGGCAGTGGCTCCCAATGGGGTGGGGGTCGGAGGGCGGGACTCGGGACCTTGTTCAGCCTCTGGTGAGCGTTTCCGGACACTGAGCATCCCTGGCCCTGGACAGTGAACCCGCCCACCGTCACCCTTTTCCCTATCCTTGTGCAACTGTGAATCAAAACACGTCTGCACACATTTCCAGCGTCCCCTCTGGGTCTGCAACAGCATCCCTAGTCGAGAGAGCTGTAGCATTGTGGGTGTTAGGTGACGGTTAGATCACCAAAACCCAGATGGGGACTTTTTTTAGTGAAGGGTTTGAGGTAGGAGAATTACACCATGGGACTTGCCTCTGAGGAAGATAAGACGGCCGTGTAGAGAAATACATAAGGTCTGGCAAGAGCATGGGTTTTGTGTGTTTGTTTTTTCGGGGGGGCGGAGAAGGAAGTCAGAGGTGAAAATCGAGAAAGCTTGCAAGTTTGAGAAGAGCCGGGATATGGCAGCTGATTCGATTACTTATGTGCTGATTGTCCTAAATATAAATGCGCTCCTGTTACACTTTGAATCGCCCCTTAGAAGGATGCATTCACCCTGCTCCCAAAGAAGCGTAGAAACGTGACACCAGTTTGAGACAAACTGGGGCACTTTCAGAGTATGGGGACCCTGATCTCACAGAACAGTGCCTTCGGGCCCCCCCCCCTCCAGCCCCAAGTCCTGCTGGAAATTTTCCGTCAGACACGTGCCACACTCAGAGCCCTGAGAGGATTTGCTCGACCAGGGGCTGAGGTCTACAGAGCAGCTTTGTTCCATTGTTTCATGCTCTGTGGACTGTGTCGTGGAGATGGTGGATTTTACCAGGAAATTCTCTCTGGTCTCCATGGAGACAGGCTTAGGTACATGCAGTGCTGGTCACTTCCCAGCATCATTGTTGGGAAGAAACGTTTCTAAGAAGGTGTGAGCCTGTTGTTCATTCCTTAGGAAGCTTCCAAGAATTTTGCTTTGCTTATTTTTGCGTGGTTTTGGATAGAATTTTCAAAGCAGTCCTTGGCTGATGGAGTTGGTGATGATTCATTTCAAGTTTCAAAATACATTTTTCCACTCCAGCAATTCCGTAAATCAGATTTCTTCCAACCATCACAACCTTACGCTCACGGCCACGGCTGGCCTCTAGCTCCCACCCTTTGATCTGAAACATGATTTTAGGTTAAAACCAGAGACATCACCTTTTCAGGGACCAAAATTCATCAAGACCTTGGTGTCAGGCCACACTCGGGCTTTCCATTGGTGTATCCAGTCTGCATATTTGAGCAACCCTCCTTGAAGTGGAATTTGGTTATTGGCAAAAGGCCGTAAAATCCGTTTTGATTTAAAAAAAGGAACTTTTCAGATTTTTCTTGATGGAATTTAAGAGGGAGGTGATGGGAATATACTTACCAGCAGAGAAAAATTCCCGAAAAAAAATTGTTCTTGATTCCTCACACGCTATACTCTGGAAACCATTCCCTCCTCTTTCTAGAAGAAGAAGTACCATGTGGATACTTTGAAATACCATGTGGATAATTATTGGCACTAATTAAGCAACAGGGTCTCTGAACATTCTTGGAGAAGGCTATTTTATACTTTTCAATAAATGTGCTACTGTAAGACGAGGCATGTTTTATAAACTGAAATAATAGTGCACATGTATAAAATGAGGTGTAGGGGTACTTCTCTCTGCCTGTGCCATTATTGGGTCATTTAAGCTTGAATTATTTATGACCTATACCTATTACTGTAAACTTGGTTATTTTATATCATGTCAGTTTCACGTTAAGCTAAGTTGGGGCATGACTGCCATTGTTCTCTGAGATTGCAACTTCTTAAAATCAATTACTCATTCATTGAAAAAAAAAAAAAAGATAAGTGAGTGTGTCCTCTGTGCAGGTCAGTATTGGTAGATGGTAGTGCACATAACAGGCAAGGTCCCTGCCCTCGTGGAGCTTACACTGGACAAGGCAGGACTGAACAAAAAGTGTAGCGAGCGGACAGTCAAGGTCAAATGGAGTGCATACCAAGGACCACTAACCTGGTTCCAGCTTTAAGGATTGCCCCCCAGAGGATGTGACAGCATAGTTGAAGGCTGAGCAGGAACAAGCTAGGGAAAGAGTAGGGAGGGAGGGGTTTCAGGTTACGGGAAGTAGCATGGGGTGAGAGGGTGTGACTCCTAGTCAAAGAAGACACCTGTGTGTGGAGGATTGGGGAGCAGGGCTGTGAGACTGACTGCCTTGGGACGATAAACGATGGAGACCAAGGAATCAGACCATTTCCAGCCTGTTGGGACAAGTGAGCCTTTTGTAGTATGAGTTTACTGGGAGCCATCGATGGGTTATAAGCGGAGAACCATGTATCTGATGAATTTTAATGTGACCACACCGGCCGGGATGATAGTTGGCGTCCGGCTGGTTGGCTGTTGTGTGGTCTTGTGTCGTGACCGTGTCAGAGAAGAGGATGGATTAGAGGGCTGCTTAGGTGGTAGAATTGGAAGGGTCTGGTATTGCATTAATGAGTGCTTCCCTAGTCTGCCTCAACCTGTCAGGAGAATTGTACTGTGTCCTCAACCTGTCAGGAGAATTTGCTGTTCTGTCACAAAGCTTACCCGTAAAATACTATATTTTAAAGCATTTTAAAGTAAGGTACGGGAAACAGTAGCCGACATTTTCTTCCCATTGCAAAGTCACTGACCATACTGTGTACCCATTTTAAGATCTAAGATAAATGAAAAAGATCCAGAGACGAACATTCAATGCTAAATGGGACAGAAAAGGGGAGTAGTAACTCCATGTGGCCTCTGCCATCTGGGAAACCCACTGAGAGGACAGGGTAGTATGAACAGTCACAAAATCCTGAAGCATATAAATGAAGTGAATGGAACTTGCTCACTAAAAACGAGAAAGACAGAACACTCTGGAAGCTTCTGGATTTATACAAATGAAACTGTAGCTAGCGTATAAATCTAAATCACTAGTTGCTAACCCCATCACTGTAGTACATTCAAAACCAAGTTTCCAAATTCAAAACGTTTTCTTCTGTTCTGGTTAGTCTTAAACACAGTGAACTAGTAACGTAAAGTCCGCCTCATGTGCCTACAGCACTGTTGTTTGGAAACACAGAATGGGGCAGAAAGGCCATTGCTTTCATGCACTTAAATGTTTCTTACATTTCAGTGTCTCTCTTAATAAACTCTGGGCTACGTATATTTTAAACAGTTGGGTTTGATGTAATGTTGTAAGAAGCGTGAGCCAGAGTTCCCAGATTTCACCCATATAGCTTCTATCGGGAAGTTGAATCGAGGTGTATTAAGGTGGGAATAGCTGCTACAACAAACAGCCCCCAAATATCAGGGCCTTAGTCCAGTAAAGGCTTATTTCTGCCTCGTGTAACGATCAAACGGAGAAGTGCATTGTACATGGGTGTATTGACTATGTTTTCTTATTTTCTGCATTTGTGATGCGCTGATATTTGGGCCCGTGATCCTGGAGAGACTGTGCTCCCAGGGTTGGCTAATTCCTAGGGAACGCAAGCAACTGCCCCACAAGCATGCCTTTGCTTCACAGCCAACCATTCTGGCTCCCACACCCCCAGCCATGTCTGTACCTCACTCTCTCACGCCAGGCCAGTATCCCCTGCCCTAAATCACCCCCGGGCCAAGTACCCCATAACTAGGGATCGACCTAAAACCCAGAGACTGTTGAAATTATTCACACTATCCAGTCCTGAGCTTAAACAGTGTACCTACCCTGCTCTGTCCATTTTGTCCCGTGAAAACCCCAGTAGAGGCTCTGGGCCATGCTCTCCCCTCCTGCCTCCTGATTGACCCTGGTGCTTTCCCATGGCCCTGCCTGACACCCCGTGCGCCCTGTTTCTAGGGATCCGTGAGTGTAAACTCCTTCCTTCACGATCATCACGTCCATGTCTGTGTGTCTTTCGACACCCGATTAAAACAAGCCCTAGGGCTTCCCTGGTGGCACAGTGGTTGAGAGTCTGCCTGCCAGTGCAGGGGACGCGGGTTCGAGCCCTGGTCTGGGAGGATCCCACATGCCGCGGAGCAACTGGGCCCGTGAGCCACAACTACTGAGCCTGCGCGTCTGGAGCCTGTGCTCCGCAACAAGAGAGGCTGCGATAGCGAGAGGCCCGCGCACCGCGATGAAGAGTGGCCCCCGCTTGCCGCAACTAGAGAAAGCCCTCGCACAGAAACGAAGACCCAACACAGCCATAAATAAATAAATAAATAAATAAAATAAACCCAAAGTTTAAAAAAAAGAAAAAAGTAAGCTGAAATATTAAAAAAAAAAAAAAAAACAAGCCCTAGTTATTCTCAATATAGTGGCGCTCCGTCTGTGCAGGGCCCCCGAGTTCACCCTCCGCCTTCACGTGGGGATGGGAGAGAACGGAAGGACTGCTTGCTCTTAACCTTCTCCGGCAGGAAGCGATCCATCACTTCTGCTCATGTCTGATTGGCAAGAACTAGTCATGGGGCCCCACGTAGGTACGAAGAGCCGCGGAATGTCATTAGACTACGCTCCCGGGAATAAGAAAAGAGCCTGTGCCTACGAGGTGGCTGTTTGACATTGGCAGGCAATCGAGTTTACTTTCCATCATCATTTTTACTTCCTTTTCAAAATCTATTTTTAGTAAACAAGAGTGAAAAAAGAGATTGAAATCTGAGTTTCACATCCTTAACTTTATCCAGCAGAAATGTCAGTAGGGAGGAGAAAATCCAGCAAAAGGCTTATATAACCAGGAACTTAACCCAGTGCTGGTTATGAATGTAATTATAATCACTAACACTTGTATAAACTCTACCTTTTAGAAACTCTTTCCAATAGTTTATACCACTCTTTACCAAGAAAGGAAAAAATAAATTTTCTCTTTGTGAATACATAGTGTTGGAAGCAGAAAGAATTGTTTCAGTTGTAGTACAGACAGAACAGACATTTGAGCAAGATGAGTTCTAAGCTTATTTGTAAATTAGCTGTTTGAAACTTGGAAGACATTTTCACTCTTAATATTCATCTAATAGTAGCTGGCTGGCATCATACCTCCTCTGAGCCTCCGGAGTCTTAAGAGGCCCCAAGGGTGAGATGGGGGAATGGAGAGCCTGATTAGTATTCTGGAATCAGGCCTGCTCTGAACTAGTGCTGCTGAAGGTTCTAGAAGCAAAAGGGTGGGAGAAGGAAAACAGGAGGAACTTGGCATCTGCTCTGCAACCAGGATTCTTGGCAGGTGTCCTGATGTGGAGGGAATGGTGCCACCTCCCCTAATTCTCCCGATGGAGTCCTATGTGAGTGAGATACCTGTGATTTTTTTTTTTATAAAGTTTTTTTTTTTTTTAATTTTTGGCTGTGTTGGGTCTTTGTTGCTGCACGTGGGCTTTCCTCTGGTTGCGGCGAGCGGGGGCTACTCTTCGTTGCGGTGCGCGGGCTTCTCATGCGGTGTCTTCTCTTGTTGCGGAGCACGGGCTCTAGGTGCACGGGCTTCAGTAGTTGTGGCGCGTGGGCTCAGTAGTTGTGGCGCACGGGCTTCGTTGTTCCGTGGCATGTGGGATCTTCCCGGCCCAGGGCTCGAACCCGTGTCCCCTGCATTGGCAGGCGGATTCTTAACCACTGCACCACCAGGGAAGCCCTACCTGTGATTTGGAATCCAGGCACTCCACGGATTCTTACTGCACTAAAAACACACATATACGTTCACCCCATCTGTTTTCCTGATTATTAAACCCTGTCTTCTCTGGCTGCACAGCACTATGCTCTAACTTAGTCTTCACATTTTGCTTTTTGTCTGAGCCCTTTCTGAATACATTTTTGTGGTTTAGCTGGGCCATGATGTAATGGGTTTAATGAGCATTTAATTGAAATGGCATCCTTATAAGATGTCATCAACCTAGCCCTCTGGAAGCATCTGAGGTAAGTTCCTTTATGATTCTGTTTAGAAAACGAGACATACTTTTGTTACAAACCGTGGGTTTTCCCACAGATATTTTCAGAGAGCTTTTTGCATGCAGCATTTGGGGTCATCACTACTCACGCGAGGGTCCACGTGGGTTTGTCCCCATTGTTCACAACAGTCTGTTTTAGTGTCTGCGTTTCTAAACCTCATTTGGCTAATCCTACATCATGTCAGTCCCTGGTTCCAACCAGATTTTGCAAATAATGTAAGTCTGGACGAACAGGCTTAGCGGCTGCTTTGGGTCTGAGGGTCCTGAAGCCAAGGCATTGTATCGGCTTCTAAGAGAATGACTGGCTCTCAGGACGCGGCTTCTAGCTCTGGTATTTTGTAATAATACTTTCGATGTTTTTGGCGGCACCATCATTATATTAGGTTTTACACCACATGTGGCCACAGCTGGTCATTCTAAATGTGACTCAGTGCTTTATCCGACAAAGAAGCTGGGAAACTTTCTCGCTCTTTCAGGTTCTTTACTCTGTGGAGCTCCTTCCCTGGACTTTTGGTCCGGCAACGTTTCAGCTCTCATCTGGGTGGATCTCAACCTCAGCCTGCACGGGGCTGGCTGATCTCACACCGTTCTGTGAAATGCCAGCGGTGCTGACGCAACAGGCAGCCTGACCCTCCTTCCCTCTGCCCTAGCTCCGCTGAGCCTTCGTGAGCGAACGCTAGGTTTCCGTTGGGAAATGTTCAGTGTCCTGCCGGTTAACAAAGGTCTGGTGAGATCACCTCTCTCCACCTGTACGTTTGGTGGATCTCTTTAACAGGGACCTTTTTAGAACCTGGTGTGGTCTGGCCCCTGCTGACCTCACCATTCTGGCCCCTGTAGTACTCTTATCCCACACCCCGCCCCGCCCCGTGCATCTCAAGGTTTTGCCCCAGCAGGGCAGGAGTCCACCTCCACGCCTCTAGGCGGGCTGAGTCCTTTTGTGCCTGAACTGTCCTTTCCCCTCTCTCTGCCCCCTTCCTCCCAAACATCCCTCTGTACCACCCCATGCTGCTTTGTCTGCAGTAATCTTCTTCTTATCGTTTACATAGATGGTGGATAAATATTGTCCTGAAGGCTGGCTTGGGGACCCAATTACTCATCTTGGCTTGGGGGTTCTTTTTCTCCTATCAAAAAAATCACTTGAGATTTTAAATATCCAACTAAAATGAAAACAGCTAAACCACAGGAAAGTTGTTTTCCTGAGTGGAGTGATGGAATTGTAACAGTACTGTTGAGATTAAACAAAGTGGGAAGAAGTAATTTGTCAGCAACATGCTTCAGGAATAAACTGGACAGTCCAAACGGGCTTTTCCAGCCTTGAATTATCAGCAAGCTGTATCTTATTAATGCGTTCATCTGCCAGTAATTGTTTAGGACTTTGGATCTTTTCTTCAGGAGGATGTTATTGGCAAGTTTTAACAAGGAATGATACCCACAGGTATTTGCCTCTAAAACAGTTGAAATATAACCTTTAAGAGAATACTGTATTCTGTGGGAATTTCCCCAACAGGGTGGGCAAAGCAATGACTTGTGACTTGTTTAGTGGATGCTGTCTTTTCTGAGGCTCTTGACATGTCCCAGAATCTCAAGTTAGTTTGGGAGTTTCTTCTCCAAGGAATAAATTATCCCCAGGTGGTATTAGTTTCGATTGGGATAGGAGATGCTCTTTCCTAAGCAGAAAACTAAAATGCAGTATTGAGTTATCCTTCCAAAATGATGAGCTGAAATAGTAGGGTTATCCTGCTTCACTAAAAGTTATCTGAAGTGCATTCAGATTAGTTCAAGTGCAAACATATTATTTAATGCCAGTAGCATTTTACTGTCACGGCAAGGTAGAAATTAATGCATTATAAAATTCTAGAAGCTGCGGTTGGAAGATGTCCCTGGGTTTCACTATCTGTTCCTTCTGTTCATGCCAAATTGCCAGCATGGTGGTCCATGGTCTTAAGTGTCTCCACGGAGATGTTCTCCTCACCAGTGAGCTCTCAGTCCCAGAGGTAATCACAGAGTTTGCCCACTTTAAAGGCCATCAAGCGATGGCAGTTGCATCCCTTTGTACCAAGGTCTCACCCTGTTTCTCTGCTGATGGTGTGAATTGAGAGGTCCCACCACACTCTCCTCCTTGGCCTGACCACAGAGGAGGGGGTTCCCTTCATTAGTCACTCTTTTTTTTTTTTTTAATAAATTTATTCATTTATTTATTTTATTTTTGGCTGCGTAGGGTCCTCGTTGCTGCAGGCGGGCTTTCTCTAGTTGCGGCGAGCGGAGGCTACTCTTCATTTCGGTGCGCGGGCTTCTCATTGCGGTGGCTTCTCTTGTTGCGGAGCACGGGCTCTAGGTGCATGGGCTTCAGTAGTTGTGGCTCGCGGGCTCTAGAGCACAGGCTCAGTAGTTGTGGCGCACGGGCTTTGTTGCTCCGCGGCATGTGGGCTCTTCCCAGACCAGCTCGAACCCGTGTCCCCTGCATCGGCAGGCGGATTCTTAACCACTGCGCCACCAGGGAAGCCCCTCATTAGCCACTCTTACTTTGGGGTGTATTCTCTCTACTTATTCCAGCTCCTCTGTTTTCTTTCCTCTAATGCTGTGATTCTCAATCTGGGGGATTTTTCCCCCAGGAGACACTGGCATTGTCTGGAGGCGTTTTTGGTTGTCACAACTGGCATCTAGTGGGGAGAGGCCAGGGTGTTGCCAGACACCCTATAATCACAGGACGGCGCCGCCCCCCAGCCCCCCAACTAAGAATTACCTAGAAAAATGTCAGCAGTGCTGAGGTTGAGCAGCTCCGGGCTAATGAAATGCCCACCCCAACTCAGAATAAAAGGCCAGATCTAAAGGGGCTACTGCTGCTTCCCGCTCTTGTGCCCTGGGTGGTACAGAATCTCTGCCGTGTGAATCTCATTTTCTTTCCACCTATTTCTCTGCTAGAAAGTTCCTCCCCATTAGGTGTTGGTATTTCAAAAGAGTTCTTCTTAGTCTAATTATTTTTCCCCTTGAAGTTGTCTTCTTTTATTCTTTGGGGTCCATTTTTCTAACTCAGTTCATGAAAACGATCTTGTATGACAAAGCTTACAGTTTCTCGCTAAGCGTGTGACCTTGCATGTCATTTAGCTTCTCTTTGCTGCCCCAGTTGCCTCATCTGAAATATGCAGGTCATCATACCATTTCATAGCATTGTTAGAGCATTAAAGAAGGATTACATATATTAGTGTTGTGTATTAGTAATGCTAATAGTCATATATTAGCATCACATATATTACTCATGTAGGTAAAGTGCTTAGAACTCGTGTAGGTATACTCATGTAGGTAAAGTGCTTAGAACAGAGCCTGTCTTATACTTGGTAACATATGTTATCTATTTTCAATGTAGAATTAACAATGTCTAACAGTTTTTTGTTCATTATTTGTATATCCTTAAAATATGAAACACATTCTAAGCCCTCCATATTTAGACAAATGCTTTGTATATTTAATTTCTTTTAGTACATGAATCAACCAGCGTTTGAAATATTACTATCAAAAGGAAATTCACAAGTTGTCAAGCCATAATTGTAAACCTTGGTTTTCAGCTTAGTCTCCTAGCCCTTCTAACTCTTCCATCTGACCAGAGTTTTCTCTAGACTGTGTCAGGGCTTCATGGAGGTAGAACTTCAGGGCCCTCAGATCACTGCTTTTCTCAATTAAAGGGTCTTTTCTTCATTCATGAAAACATAGGATGAGACTGAGGTTAGGAAATCCGTCTTGAGCTAAAATGAACAGGACGAAGCTCTGAAGCTCTCAGGTTTCTACCACTGAATCCCTGATTTAACAGCTAAGAACATGGACCTTAGAATCTTAGCATTTTCTACCTAAAAGAACCTTGGTGATAATTCAGTCATCATTGTCTGTATCTGATAGAACCACCCCCATTTTGTAGGTGTGGACACTGAGACCCAGAACCTAAAATGTTAAAATACTAAATCATGGCAGAGCTGTAACAAGAGAGCAGGGCTGAACAAGGTCTTCTAACCCTCATTACTGGGAGCTTTTTCTACTAACCCAACTCCTTCTCTCCACCTCATTTTTCCAAATATCCTTTTGTCCCTCTTCCTAATAGCACCGTGCTTCACTGCTATCTCTTCTTCCTGTTGTAAATTTCAGACATTGATCACATGGTACCGAGTTTTCATGGGCCACCCTTTTCATCAGTGTTCCTGCATTAATATGACCGAGTGAATAATACCGCTGTTCACCTCGTTACTCAGACCCCAAACCTCAAAATCTCTGTTGATTCCTCCCATTCTTTCTCACCCCCATCCAGATCAAAAACAAATGCTGTCATCTCTTTGTTCAGAATATGTGCCAAAAGCTGTCACTTCTTTCTGCTTCCAACATATGCATTGGCCTGCAGTGTCCACCAGAACTTCTGTAATGGTGGAGATGTCCTGTATCCCTGCTCTCCAGGACAGTCGCCACAAGCCACGTGGCTACTGACTGAGCATCTGAAATGTGGTTATGTGTGACTGAGGAACTGAATTTTTTTAATAACAGCTTTATTGCTATATAATTTACATACCATACAATTCACCTGATTTCGGGGGCGGGGGTCAAAACCACAATGCTAATGATTTTATAAGGATATTACAACGCGGCCAAAGTCACCAGCGGACAACTTGAGACCCCTTCTGTGCATGTGTCTGGCCAGGACTTCCTCTCAACGACAGGAATGAGGGGGCTGCATGGGCTGTTCAGTCTCTCATCCAGTGAGGGCTCATCATCCTGATAGTATTATAGTTTATCTCAAAGGGTCAGCATGAAACCAGCTGCAGCAGGTCAACCCAAAGCCTATCTATTTCCTACCTGGCCGCGCATGCTCCACGGTTTTCATGCTACAAAGTTTCTGTTTTAGATGCTGTTCCTCTATGAGTCATGGCCTCATTAAGTGCAGAACAAGGAGGTGGCTTTGCCTTTTGTCTGATGCCTGTACATAAGGAGGCTGTCCTTGGGCCCCGCCCTGTCTTTCCTGCCTCACACCCAGTTAAATTGTACAGTTCTATGGTTTTTAATATATTCACGTGGTTTTGCAGCTATCACCTTAATCAATGTTCAAGCATTTTCATCACCACCAAAAGAAACTCCATATCTATCAGCACCCACTCCCCGTTCCCACCCAAACACCCTCAGCTCCTGCAACCACTAATCTACTTGCTGTCTCTGTAGATTTGCCTATTCTGGACATTTCACACTGGTAGAATCATATGACACATGGTCTTTTGTGACTGGCTTCTTTCACTTAGCGTAAGATTTTTCAAGGTTCACCCATGTCGTTGCACGTACCAGTACTTTATTCCTTTTAATAGCTCAGTAATACTCAATTGTATGGATATTCCACATTTTCTCTGTTGATGGATTTCTGACTGTTGTGAATGATGCCGCTATCAACATTCATGTATGAGTTTTTGTGTGTTTCATTCATGATTTTATCTGTCTTGGGTGTGTACCTAGAAGTGGAATTGCTGGGTCATATGGTAACTAGGCATAACATTGTGGGTTTTTTTTTTTAATTTTATTTATTTATTTACTTATTTATGGCCGCATTGGGTCTTTGTTGCTGCGCGCGGGCTTTCTCTAGTTGCGGTGAGCGGGGGCTACTCTTTGTTGCGGTGCATGGGCTTCTCATTGCAGTGGCTTCTCTTGTTGCGGAGCATGGGCCCTAGGCAAGCGGGCTTCAGTAGTTGTGGCTCACGGGCTCTAGAGCGCAGGCTCAGTAGTTGTGGTGCACAGGCTTAGTTGTTCAGCAGCATGTGGGATCGTCCCAGACCAGGGATCGAACCCGTGTCCCCTGCATTGGCAGGCAGATTCTTAACCACTGCGCCACCAGGGAAGTCCCTAGGCATAACCTTTTGAGGCACTGCCTGACAGTTTTACACAATGGCTGCAGCATTTTACTTTCCCACCAGCAGTGTCTGAGGGTTCTAATTTCACCACGTCCTCTGCTACCTCTTGTTACTATCTATCTTTTTTATCATAGCCACCCTGGTGGATGTGAAATGATATCTCGTGGTTTGGGGTTTTGAATTTCCTTGGTGTCTAATGACATTGAGCATCCCTTCATGTACTTGGACATCGGTATCTCTTCTTTGGAAAAAGTTCTGTGCGGAGCCATTTCCCACTTTTAAATTGTGTTGTCTTTTTACCGTTGAGCTGTAAGAGTTGTTTTTGTATTCCAGATACAGGTTCCTGATCAGATAAATATTTGCAAATATTTTCTCCATTCCGGAGGTTTGTCTTTTCACTTTCAGGATGGTGTCCTTTGAAGCACAAAAGTTTCTAATCTTGATGAAGTCTAATTGATCTACTTGTTTCTTTTGTCACTGTGCTTTTGGTGTCAAAGCTAAGAAACCATTGCCAAATCTAAGGCCATAAAGATTTAATCCTATGTTTTATCCTAAGAGTTTTTTGGTTTTAGTTCTATGGTCCATTTTATGTATACAGTTCAGAGGCATTACATTCAGAATGTTTGCAGCCATCACCAATAATCTATTCCAAAATCTTTTCATCACCCTAAATTGAAACGCTGTACACTTGCTGCAGTAATGCCTCATTCTCCCCCTCCTCCCCAACCCCTAGCCGGAACTGAATTTTTTAATTGTATTTTAATTAATTTAAATGTAAACAGCAGCTCGAGGCTACCATATTGGACCCAACTCTGCATGCCACCAATATCATCCTCCTGGATGGATTGCTACAATCGTTTCCAAACTGGAATTGCATCTGTTATTATTCTGTTCTTGGTCGTCCAGGATCTGTTCTCCCAGAAAAGCTGGACTATTCCCTTAAGAACATAACTCATACCATTTTACTCTCTGGTTTCCTGTCATAGTTAACAGAGAAATTCAAGCTCCTCACCATGACCTACGTTAATTGGCCCCTTCTTACTGTCTGGGCGCTCTCCCCAGAGTCTGCAGCCAGACTGGCCTTTGTGATGGTCTTTGAGCTCAGCATTGCTGTCTGTATTCAGACTGTTGGCCAGTCCTCTGCCTGGAACGCTCTAGCCCAGATGTTCATTTAACTCACTCCCTTCAACTATTCCCATCTGCTCAGATGTTACCTCCTCAAACAGATTTTTCCGGGACTCCCTGTCTAAAATAGCAGCCCCGTCCCTCTCTATTCCATACCTTCTACGTCTTCGTGGCATTTACTACACCTGACATTGTATTGTGTATCTATTTGTTGGTGTGTTTTTGTCTTGTCTCCCTCACTGTACTGGGAGCTCCACGAAGACAGGGATCTTGTCTCCCCACTTCCTGCTTTAAAGTAGGCTTTAAATAAATATTTGTCCTGTAAATAAAAGACTAATGTTACCCCTTTCACAGCTATCATCTCTGTTAGAATCAAAGCAATGGTCTCCTGTCTAATCTCAAGTGTTTCTTTATTGAGGCTTTTCTTTAAAAGTGTCATCTTTATTATTAAAACAATCTTAGGGTCGGTTACTAAAATGCGAACCCTTACAGTTTTGAATAGCTATTTGCTAATACATCAACTTGTGGCCTTCTTGAACTTAACGTAGCCTCTTCTTTACTTTTCTGATCATTGTTTTCCTTCCTTCCTTTTTAATGAAGTCCTGCCTGAGTTTTGATTCTCCCTTCACCATGTCTCCCCTAGGCTTTGAGATTAATCCTTTTTAAGTCAGTGGCCACCCTAGGATAACTCTTACGGTCCCCAGGAGCAATGCCTGAGTTTAGGCCAGTACCTAACGCAGCCCGTGATGTCACTTTGTGGGTTCATCTGTCCTAATCCACAAATTTACTTATCTAGAATTAGGAGAAAGGGCATGCCCTGTGGCTGGATCCAGGGTCCCACAATTACCAGATTTTCCCTGTGATGGTACTTGATCCTTATGGTGTTTGCGAAAACTAAAAGGATCTTGATTCTTTAATAAGAATCAGATTCTTCAACAAACAGTTGGGTAAATTGGTGAGCCAAAATATGTGTGTACAACAGCTACTGGGTTGGAAATTTGAACAGAAAAATCCCTATACACTTGGCCTGTAGGCCACAGATGAGTATAAAAGAGAATAAAAGGGGATTGGCAGTGTCACCCAAAGAAACTATTTCTGATCTTAAAACAGACTTTAACCCCTCAGGGTAAAAACCAGACTTTTCACAGCAGGCTAGCTGACCTGGACTAGACAATTCTCTTAGAGTTCTGCCTTAGTGATTGTTATGTACATTGTAATAGTCATCCTTAACGAAGAAAAAATTGGAAAGCTATAAAATTAAAGCTTCAGAATCCTAGTTGTATTGTCTAGGCATCTCTCATTGGGTTGTTTGCATTCACCCATTTGTAGACTCCAGAGGTTCACGTAGAAGTTGACAGAGAACACAAGTAGTGAATATTCTTTTAAATTCTCTGAGTTCAGTAATCATGAACTCATTTTGTATCATGTAGTTATCTTCTGCTGTTGGCCTATAATTCCAATTTAGCAAAAATTAAAGACGAATAGTAAATGAACACATGGAAAAGGTCTAATACTGGCACCCACAAAGATAAATTAATATGTTTTTATACTATTCCTTTTTCTAACTGACAAAAGGGAGATTTGAATCTGTATGAAAATGTAAATTTCCACACAGATCTAGTGTTTGGTTGTTTGGTTTGTTGGAAACCTGATTTTGTTTGTTTGCTTCATTTGGCAAAAATATAAGGTGAAAAAATGCAGAGTTAGAAAAAGGAGGCATTAGAATCACAGACAATGCAATTTTCGAAATTCCCTTACATTTTGATAAATGTCTCTAAAGTTCTGTTTTTACATTCTGAATAAAATAGATTGCAGTGCTCTGCTCTGGAGGGTAATTGTAACCTCTTTGTTTTTCAGATACTGTGTTGGCCAATGGTCATGCCACAGACTATTTATTTGTTGGAAATATCGTTTATACGGTAAGTTTACCTGTTTATTGAATCTTTCTTAGATGGCACATGTGTGGGTTTTACCTCTCCCTTTAAAGAAAACCTTTGTCATTATGACTTATTTCACATCTTTAAACTATATATTATAGATTCCTTATCTTGCCTGGCAAAAGGAATAAAGCTACCCTTTTCTGTTTCCTCCAAACTCTGTCTCTGTATTTCTATTCGCCATCGGTGGACAGGGGCCGAGATTTGGCAACACTTAGAGGTCAGAGTGATTGTGAGATGCTTACCTCATATTTGAGTGAAGGTTATGCAGAGTTAAGATTTCTGGACAGGTGATCAGCAGATTTCCCCATTCTTCAGATGACCATTTCACATGTACTTGGGGGGGGGGGGAAGAAAAAAAAAACCAACACCAAGGGAAGGTGATTTCTCCCAAATCTTCCAAGCTAAGAAAAGGGCAAAGTAACTACTACTTGTGAGAAGACAATCACTAAAATGAGGGCTTTTCTTATAAGAACCTGCCTGTAATTTTCCTAAAAGTGACCCCCAGAGAATTAGCTACCAAGATGGCACTTTCAAAGTCCAGCTGCCATGGAGAAACTGCTTCTGGGGAGGATTTGGGATTTCTTCTGGGAAGTGAAAATAAGTGAGGATAACGCATTTCCCAAATTCCTCTCTCTTTCACAGTATGTTGTTGTTACTGTTTGCCTGAAAGCCGGTTTGGAGACCACAGCTTGGACAAAAGTAAGTTTTCTCTAGAATTATTTCTCTATCCACTACAGATATTTTTTATGGTGTAGTATCTTCTTAAGCCCCAGGAAAACAGTAAACAATATCTAGCTGTCTTATTTTAAATTTTGCATGTAAAAATTGTGGTTTGACCTTTATCAGGGCACATTTGCCATCCAGAGTTCCCTGATGATTCGTTTGCTGAGCACTTAATACAGTTCTAAGCTGTTAACAGCTCATTTCCAATGTATACGTGCGTTGTATTAAAAACAAAATCACTCACACAAAGGAAATACAGAAGGACAGAAAGAGGAATTTTTAATTTCCATAATTTTACCACCAAGAGATAGTTACTGTTAATATTTCCTGTATAACCTTCCAGACTTTGTTCTCTGTGTATATTTTTAATAAGACAACGTATTACAAAACACAGAGTCTGGGCTTCCCTTTTGGCGCAGTGGTTAAGAATCCGCCTGCCAATGCAGGGAACACAGGTTCGATCCCTGGTCCGGGAGGATCCCACATGCCGCGGAGCAGCTAAGCCCACGCGCCACAACTACTGAGCCCGTGTGCCATAACTACTGAAGCCCACACGCCTAGAGCCCGTGCTCCACAACAAGAGAAGCCACTGCACCACAATGAAGAGTAGCCCCTGCTCGCTGCAACTAGAGAAAGCCCACATGCAGGAACAAAGACCCAACGCAGCCAAAAAAAAAAAAAAATATATATATATATATATATATATATATATATATATATATATGTACTTCTACAAGGTCATAGTTCATGATTAAAGAGTATTGAGTTTTATCAATATCCCATCCCTTATTGAATCAGTCCCCAGTTTTGGACATTTTGGTTATTTCCAACTTTTGAGGATTATGGCCAATGTTTCACATTCATCTCTGCTGTTTAAATAGGCTTCTAATTCTGTGCTCATTAATTGGGGGCAGGGTGGGAGGTGAATGTGGAAGCAGAGAATTCGTTGAGAGACAGAGGCAATGAATCCAGGTGAGAGCGGGTAGTGGCTTAGCCTGGGGCGTGAGGAGGCGGCGAGCAGTGGTCGGATTTTTTAAAAAGCTGACAGAGGCTCATGATGGATTAGATCATGGAGTGTGGCTGAAAAGAAGTCAAGGATCATCCTAGCAAGAGGACAGAGGAGAAGAAATTCGCAACTCAGTAGATGCTCAAAGTGTTGTCATTAATATCCATTCCAAATTTTTTAAAAGTTCTTTGGAAAATGAACAATCAAAGTCTCAAAATGATAAATAAACCCATCTTGTTCGTTCTGTCTGTCCCACGCCCTCTTACTAGAGCAATGATACTTTATTTATTCCGCTCCAAAGTGGAGCGAACACTGGCGAGGGACAGAGAGGGGCCTGGTGACACTGTAGGATGGGTCTACAGGACGGTCAGCTGTGGTGGAAAAAGCACTTTCCTCTTCAGGATAGTTTGGGGCTACTAGTTACTTAAACTCTCAACCGGTGTCTAGTAGAAATCTTTCCATAAAGAACGGTGGCGTGGACCCAGGGCTCCTGCAGCGGGTGGTGTTCAGGTGGCTACTGGGTCGGCAGAGAACCCTGCCTGAGTGTCTCTTTTCTCCTGTAGTTCAGTCACCTGGCCGTCTGGGGAAGCATGCTCATCTGGCTGGTGTTTTTTGGCATCTACTCAACCATCTGGCCCACCATTCCCATCGCTCCAGACATGAAAGGACAGGTCAGTGCTATTAACTGTGGGTGGGCTTTCCGTGTCTCAGGACAAGCTGGTGTCTCCTGCTTCCGTCAAAATGTATCAGGTGGGAAACAAACCAAATCAAAGCCCCTGGAAGAGATTGTCCAGGCCACAGAAATAGCACTGGAAATTTTAACTGTTACATAAACTGTCGACTTAAATCCTCTGACCTACCCAGTGTGTCCACATTTCCTTAATGAATTGCGTGTTAATTATAGGTCTCATGTGTACGGTTCACGGACTTGGAAAACAGGAGATGTTTTGAGTCATTCATAACCCCATGATTATACTGATTGTAGTTTCGATGTTGGGTATTAGTATACTTTGATTAGTTGATAATTAGTCACCTGTAAAAGATAGATCTAACCACTCTATTAACCAGATAATTAATTAAGCAGAATATCTCATTGTTCATCTCTTAACTGGAGAGGCTGAGATTGAAGACCATTACGCTAAAATCTAAAATCCTTTAGATTTTATTTTTTTCGTCTTTTATATTATCTTTGTCCAGTGTTTGAGGTGGAGCCATCAGCACTGACACCCTGGATCTTAGGATCCCACAGGATCGGGTCTGAAGAGAACCTTGAAAGCCCTGGGTTCCAAATGCCCTCTGTTTATAAATGAAGCTGTAAATTTTGTTTTACAGGGAGATTTTTCAGGGTTTACAAAAGAATATGTGATTGGTAGTAAGGGACACAGAACGTTTATGAAGACATTGCATTTTCTTTTTTCTTTACATCTGAACTCCTTTGGAGGCCTCTGCGCTGGCGGTCCCTGGCTGGGCGTGCCCCTCTTCACAGGGCAGGCGGTCGTGGGGCAAGGGCAGCATCCCGACTCTAGTCTGTTCCCTGGGTTCCCAGCACCCCGAGTCTTCCAAATGGCCAGAAGCCTACTCGCCAGGCCTGCCTGCTTCTCTCCCCGGATCCAGGCCCAGAGCGCACCCTTGGGCCCAAGGACAGCTCTTTGTAGGGGGGTGATGTGTGCTGGGTCCACTGGAGGTTTGCTCTGGGACACCCACCCACGTTTGCATGAGGACGCTTGTACCGTGAGTCAGAACCAAGCGTGGGGAGAGAAGGACTGTGGGTTGGGGGCTTCTGCTGGTTCCTGCCCCAGGGCTACATATTTTAGGGGCAGGCCTATGCATGGCACATCAGGCCACTATCTTTGCCTCACTACTCTGCAGAAATGAGCCCAAACTCTGGGCCTCCCCAAGTCTAGATACATGCCCAGCAGCTGTTCCGTGTGAGGTCATACTGGGTGGGCTGCTTGCCTTTTTTACTTGGTGAATCCACTGATGTACCCCAGGGTGTCTGGGACCTCCTCTGAGTGTGGGTGCTGAGCAGACAGATGTGTCCCACAGGGGTGGCTTGTGTGTCCCCGAATGCATCGTGGCCTTCTCTAAGGCATGAGGACAAACACATAACACACTTTTCAATTCCTTTCCAAATACAAGCGATAGAGGAAATTACAGAACATTGAATGAATCAAGAAGATGGTTTTGTAGCAAAACAAGCATTTCCCAGCAAAGATACTTTATTCACTTAAATCAGTTCTGTTTTAAAGCAAGAAAAATATCCACAATCATGATCACTTGGTGAGGTTTGGTGCCTAGAATATCTGCTTCATGGTCTTTCCTTTTGGTTAAGGATGGATGTGGCCCGATGAAAATTTCATTTGGGGGATTTTGTGGTGCAGGACAATGAAAGGCACCAACTGCTGTGGACAGTTTCCGAAATTAGAGAAGAGTGACAGCTGATAGGATGGAGTCAGCTGACAGGTGACTGGCGACAAAGCCCACTCCTTTGACAGCCCCTCCCAGTGCCCTCCACGGAGGGATGCTCTAGTGACCCCTCTGTGTACGCCGGCACCAGGGACTCCAGTTCAGACATTAAGATGGTCACCAGCCCATCAGGAGGTTGACTTTTGAAGTGTGGAGGGACCATTTACCATGTAGTCACTGACACGCCACGTTTTCAGTGTCCGGGTTGCATGCCCGTGTGGTTCGAAGGCTCAGCATAATGGTGAAATGTCCATAGTTGGGGACTTCCCGAAAAAATCGAAAGAGCTATTCCTACCATCCAAAAGCAAAGAAATTGTAATATTAAATCACATTTCACTTGGGTATAAAAAAATTTTTTTTAACATAAACCACGTCGTTTCAACGTTTTGGTTGGTTGGTCTGTTTCCATGAGGCAAATGATGTTGTTTTGAAATCAGCCATCTCTGGCTGAGACTGAGGTTTGCATTAGACATGGAAGGAGATATTACTGCAGTTTTCACATCCCGGGGCTGCTGGGTGGGTAATCCGCTGTCTGTGTTGAAAGAGCTCTTTCTTTTCTCTCGTCTTGCTCCAGGATGGAGCTCTTAGTGGAGACAGGGTGTCAGAAAACAATGTCAAGGCCAACTTTAATGCTCCTTCACCTGGTGTCTGCCGCCATCATTCTCTGAAAAGTGGTAGAGAAGTATTTTTTTTATTTTATTTTTTTTTTTTTTAACACTTATGAAGAATCACTTGGGTGGAGAGTGGCTAAACAAGCCTGAAGTCTCAGACAGGCTTTCTTCTGTCTTCAGAGGGGTGATGTACTGTCATAAAGAAAGAGGGGCAGTCAGTGACAGGAGGCAGCTCCTTTGGGGGAAGTTGAAAATATGGCCGAGCCATGTACATCCCTTTCGTTCTAGGCTGGTGCTGTGGACTGAATGCATGTGTTCCCCTCAACTTCATGTTGAAGCCCTGACCTCACCCTCCAGCAGGGAGGCAGGGCCTTTGGGAGGGATTAGTGATCTGATGAGAAGAGGCCCGAAAGCCAGTTCACTCGTTCTCTGCAGTGTGACGATACAAGAATCTGAAAATATATGTACATGTGCACACATGTAACTGAATCACTTTGCTGTATACCTGAAACTAACACAATATTGTAATTCAGCTATGCTTCAATTTTTAAAAAATGCTTGACAGAAACAGCAGGAAAAAAAAAAAAAAGATGCAAGAAGTTACACGTCTGCAACCCGGAAGAGGGTCTTCACCAGAACCCAGGCAGGCTGGCACCCTGATCTCAGACACCCAGCCTCCAAAACTGGGAGAAATAAATTTCTGCTGTTGAGAAGACACCCACTTTGTGGTATTTGGTTTCAGCAGCCCAAGCTGACGACGACGGTTGGTGAATGTTTAGGAGTGATGGTATTCTGGGAAAAGACTGCTTTTTAAAAATTAGTGTTGTTATTATTATAAGAATGTTTCTAGTGATTTTTATAAACCATTTCCTTGTCGTTCATGAAGCAGTAGGGTTTTGGCAAAGGAACATGGTTCTTTTGAGCTGTAGAATTAAACTAGTGTCTGGTGGCAAACGGCATTTCTCACTTGGGAGCCGGAGACAGACCTCACACAAAATGTTCTGTCTGTTCATAGCATCCTAAACTGTTGAAAAGATACATCGTTTCTGCCGGGGTTTCCTAAACCAATTCGATTAACTATTTCTTTGTCTTGTCCACGATATGTGGAGTTTTTCTCATGAGGAACAAGGCAGGTTTTGCCCTGAGTGCAAAGGGAGGGAGGGCTGTAGTATGGGGTGGATTTTCCTCCATCAAAGCATCTTTATCTTCCCTGAAGCACCTCACGATGTGTTGCATGAAAGCCAACCAGTGAGTCAGGAAGTCCCACTGGAAATTTCTCGAATCAAAAGAGTCCTCTGGGGCTTCCCTGGTGGCACAGTGGTTAAGAATCCACCTGCCAATGCAGGGGACACGGGTTCGAGCCCTGGTCTGGGAAGATCCCACATGCCACGGAGCAACTAAGCGCATGCACCACAACTACTGAGCCTGCGCTCTAGATCCCGCGAGCCACAACTACTGAGCCCACGTGCCACAACTACTGAAGCCCACGCGCCTAGAGCCCGTGCTCCGCAACAAGAGAAGCCACCGCAATGAGAAGCCCGCGGGCAGCAATGAAGACCCAACACAGCCAAAAATAAAGACAAACAAATTAATTAATTAATTTAAAAAATAAAGGAGTCCTCTGTATCCTTCCTCTCCTGAGAATAGTCAGCATTTGTGGGATCTTAAGGGGACACCCTGTTTTTCCATTTTCCTAGGCCCACAGTGAATTCACCTAAAGTGAATTTAGAAACTTAGAAACTCTGGTTGTGTCTGTCCTGGGTGATGCCACAGCCCTCAGCTGGGGAAAAATATGTGATGATGTTTTTCCATACGGGACCATGTGTTTTCCTTTCTGCCAGTATCATAACCATGGGTTATGTAAGCTTCTCCATGATGGGTCCCCATAGCCAAGGCCTGTAGGTGGAAAATTATCAACGTTCTTTAGCGCAGAGTTGCCTGCTGAAGTAGGGTTTTGAATTAGAGAGGTGAGGAAAACTTGATCTACAACTGGATCAGGAAATGGGCTTTTATTTTCTTCATGTATTTCTCAAGGCTTACTACTCTGGGGGTTTCTGAGGGTGTGCCTCTTATTTGACCTTTGTTTAAAAGTCAAGAGACTTGCCCTAACTAGCTTTGGAGCCTGTGGTAATCACTTAACCTGCTTTAATTTCCTTATCAGCAAAGTCAGAATACTATTACCCGCCCTAATTACCTCAGAGGACTATGGTGGAGATATAATAGGAGTACCTGTGGGAATAGTAAGACATGCCTGTTCTTCTTTATCTTGCAGTGATAAATTATTTTCTTGAGCCTTTATAAATAGGAATATTGTGACTTAAACTCCCATTTCTTTTGGCTAAAGAATTTCAACATTTTATAGGTTCTTTTTTTTTTTCTTTTTGATTTTGTTTTGTTGTTGTTGTTTGTTTTATTTTTAACATTTTATAGGTTCTTGATGTGAATTTTCTTAGTAGGGTCCACTGACCACCTACATCTGAATCATCTGGGCTGCTTGTTAAAATGACAACCTCCTTCCCCACCAAAAAAAAATATGTACTTGAAACACACACACACATACACACACACACACACACACACACACACAATCAGAATCCCTGCACCTGGAGCCCCAGCCTCTGAATTTTGATAAATCTCCAGACTATTCTTCCATTTAAAGTTAGAGAACCCCTGCTCACAACACCTAAAATATGACCCCATGACAATGTTCAAGCCAGTGCTGGGGGTTCCAGGAGAAGACAGCATCTTTAAATGTCCACCAGGGCCCTGTTTCTCTGAGCAGTGGGTCTGTGAGGGCCGGCAGGTGGTGTGGTGTCAGCTGTAAGGCCCCGGCTTTCTAAATAGAGGATTATACCCAAGGACATTACATCGTTCGCCACGGAAAAATAGTCCTCACCAACTCCGATGCTTTTCCTTTAAAGTTCTTTTCATGGCTAGTAAAAGAGGGGGAGTAACTTTCACTTCACTAACTCTGTCTGCAGTGCCAGGCTCCAGGCTCCAGGCTCCAGGCTCCAGGCTCCAGGCTCCAGGCAGCTTCTGGCATAGGACAGCCTTTTTTTTAAATCCTAAATCCAGGACTGAGTTTACTTTTGAGTTTTATATACACACTTTGTATACACAGTGCAAATCCCAATGGACTAAAAGTGAGCAGGAGGAGGGCTGGTTGTCACGGTGCCGTCCTTGGATCAAAGAGATTAATTACTCATCTTCCCTACGTGCTGGCTTTCTCCTGGACTTTGCAGCTGAGCGAGATCTCGGGCCTGGGTATTTTCCATATAAATATAAAAAGAGTGTTTTTGTTTCCAGGTTGCATGTGCTCTAGGAAGTAAGCCGAGAAGCAGGGGTAAGGGCCATCTCTGCTCGGAACATTCCAGAACATTCCAGAACATCTATGTTGGCCAGAGGCCAGCCGGAGGGCCAGGAGAGGACATGTCCTCAGGTTAACTTTCGTGGCGTGGGACATGGTCATTTGTCCCCAGCACCCATCCTGCTTCCCCCTTTGGTGAGGGGCCCAGTTTGTATCTCATTCCAGCTCTTGTGCAAGCGCCCAACTGCTCAGGGAGGCCTTTCCATCCCTGAGTGGAGCAGGGAGCTTGATCCCAACCCCATGCTGTCACGGGTGGTTCAGAACCCTGAAGGAGACGCGAGGAAACATTCGGTGGGGGTTTCTGGCAAAGAAGCGTGTTCGCTCCTGAAAGAAACCCATCAGAGACGTGACTTCTCATGCGCAGCTGGTAAAGTTGCCTGGAGTTGTTCACCACAAGGAGGGACGCTAGCTCCAGAATCCGACTGCCGCTATGAAAGAACTAACAGAAACACCAAAAACAGGGAAAGTCTCTTACACAATTGTCCAGATAGCAGATGCCGCCGGCCTCGAAGGCTACCCCCCGAGAGGGCCCTCCCAGGAGCATCCTGCCAGGGCTGCCTAGCCTCAGTGAGAAGCAGGTGTCAGGAAACCCTCTCCAGCCTCCTGTGGATGTTGGGATGTTTCTCTTACGTTCACAAGTATAAGGGCAACCAAGGAAATAGGCGATTTTTAAAAAACAGGCATTAATATCGCATGTTATATTATACTCAAAGTTAGGTGCTTGTAGATTTATTTAAGGATTTGATAACAAATTACTTGAGTGTTGCAATTATGAGTGTTTTAGATGATAACATCCCAGAAACACCTAATGTGAATATCGTAAATTCATTGGAATTATCTTTAATACAGCAATATTGGATAGAGTTGGTCCTATTTTCCTCAAAGAACGTATTTCAGGAGCGTGTGGCCCGGCTAGGGTGAGAAGTGGTCAGCCTGGTAAGGTAGGAAGTCCTACCACTGGAGACTTGCCTGTTGGTTTGAAATAACTTTCTGAAATAACTTTCTTGTGTGCAGATCTTGGCCAGATAACTGGTTGAAGTCCAGTTTGCATTTTGGTTTTCAACTTGTGCCTTGTGTGTGATAATAAGACTGACTTACAAGAAGGAACATGCTGTGTTTCTGGATGACATTATTATCTGAAAAAATAGCGATATGAACAAAATTAAGAAGGTAGGAACTTCTGGTTTCTACGTGTCTGTACCTCTTGTCACCCACATCCAGGGTCCCTGTATTCATATGCGTTTGCCCCCTTGAAGCCTCCCCACACTAATCCCTAGAAGAAAAATTTAAACTACAACAAAAAGTTCTTCACTGATAATGAAAAGAAAAATCAGAAATGTTCATATGATCAGGGCTATCTAGTGGAGTTCTCATTATAAATATAGGCCTATAAATATTTGGGCTCTGAAGATCAGAAAATTCAGGCATCTGACAAGAGTTCCATCAGAAAATGGCTTTTGTAGTCACTACATGTCATGCCAAGCTGTTTCTGTTTTTCTTTTCCTGATTACCAAACAAGGAAGAAAGTGTGTTCTATGAAATCCGTTTGCCCTTCAGAGTGATTCCAGATTCTTCCAACAGGCAGGGACGGGACCGGCACTCGCTGGTTCCTGGTTGCTTCCTGAAGGTCCGCAGGATCAACCAAATCTGGGTGAACGTGACCCGAGTCAAACTTCTTTCCTATTCACTGCAAATCCTAACAGTGAAAGTGGGATTTGAACTAGATTAACCTAGTGCCTAGGAAATTTACCAAGTTAAGTCTGTTGTTCACAATAGCCATAATTGTGCTATTTCTGAACCTTAGTTTCATCAGGTATAAGTAGTAGATAATATCTATCTTTGGAGTTAATAAGGACATGAAAGAAAATAAGGCATGTAAGTAATAGTAGGTGATGTCTATTGAGAAAGTACTATGTCCCAGACAAAATATATGTTCATATACGTATGTTCTGCCTGTGAAATTACGTATATAATGAGTTAAGCATTTAGCTCATCTGACAATCGACTCTACAACCGTATGAGCAAACGAGGGCTTAGAAAGAAAGAACCAGTACCTTGGTCAGGCTGGGGAGAGGAGTAGCTGGGACTTCCCAAGTCCCCTAGACCTCAGGGTACGAACCCGCACACCTTGTCATGATGGCAAGCACCTAGGGTGATGGTTGGTGCAAACCAGGGGTCAAATAGATGTCAGTCACTCCTTCTTAAAATTTTGCTTTTATTAAGTTGTATCTGAAGTGACTTGCCCTGCAGTGTAATAGAATTTTTCAAATATAAATGTTGAGTTACTTTTTTTTTTTAACATTTTATTGGAGTATAATTGCTTTACAATGGTGTGTTAGTTTCTGCTTTATAACAAAGTGAATCAGTTATACATATACATATGTCCCCATATCTCCTCCCTCTTGCGTCTCCCTCCCACCGTCCCTATCCCACCCCTCTAGGTGGACACAAAGCACCGAGCTGATCTCCCTGTGCTATGCGGCTGCTTCCCACTAGCTATCTATTTTACATTTGGTAGTGTATATAAGTCCATGCCACTCTCTCACTTCGTCCCAGCTTACCCTTCCCCCTCCCCCTCCCCATATCCTCAAGTCCATTCTGTAGTAGGTCTGCATCTTTATTCCCATCTTACCCCTAGGTTCTTCATGACCTTTTTTTTTTTTCTTAGATTCCATATATATGTGTTAGCATAGTTACTTTTTTTAAGTGCTTTACGGAAAGCCCTCATTTTCTTAGCTCTGCCCCCTCCCCTCTGCACCGTTCTCTCCATTTTGGCAGTTTGTTTTATTTTGGCCTCTCGTTTCAAGGATGCTGTGTGCTAATTCGAGGCCAAGGCGGCTTTGATTGTGAGTTATTTTTCTCTGGGGTTAAAGGTCTCGTGGTGGTGTTGGTGTTTGCCATTCATTCTGATGTTAATTTTTTAAATATCTGTCAGCAAATTGAAGTACACGTTACACGCTGATTTTGTTTGTTTGGAACATTTATACGCCGTGGTCGCAGAGTATGTTTGATGTGGTTTTGAACTTTTCCTTTCTCCAAACATGTGGAAATGTGCATGGGGGGCCTGGGGTTGAGGTTCTCTGCAGGGATTTACTTCTCAGACATCTGCGGAGGGAGATGCCTCGGCTGGTGACCAGAGCTGTAGTTCTCCCCACCTCACCCTCCGCCAAGAACATCCGTGTTCTTTAGGTTTGTTCTATTTAAGAGATGGAGAGGTGCCTGATAAAGGCCACTAGATAAAGGATTTGTGCAGGAAACGATAACAGGGTAGGTTAGACTAAGAAGGGAGAAAATAGAATCATAGCATGCTATGAAGTGTGTGCCCAGGTTTCCCCATTTCGTGTAAATGAGGATGCAAAGCTCTTGTCGACAGCATCCAGAGCACCAAAGTGCTTAAAGGACTTAAAGGAAGTGAGAGCTTCAGGTATTGTCATTGCCTTTGGCACTGCAAGATATCAAATGTTCACTGAGGAAATCGTATGCTTTCTGAACCGGATTAAGCAGCTGTCATATGTGTTTGGCATTGCTTTGGCTAAAGGCAGGAAAAGAGAAATCTAGGTTACCTGTGTCTGCAACTATAGTGCACTTTCATTCACAAGTTTGTTTTTTGTTGTTTATTTTTTTTGGCCACGCCATGAGGCTTGCAGGATCTTAGTCCCCCGACCAGGGATCAAACCCTGGGCCCATAGCAGTGAAAGCACCGAGTCTTAACCACTGGACCACCAGGGAATTCATTCACAGATTTTTTAAATTATTGCAACCTATTTTTTTTTTAATTTTTAAGACTTTTTATTATGGAAAATTTTAGATGTACACAAAAGTAAACACAAATCATTAGTGCAGGACAAGGCGTCTCTTATAAGGAGATGGCCATTGATTTCAAAGTCTTACTTGATAGAAATGCAGGTCCATCCTTAATCCGGCACCCAGTTCTCCTTTGTCTCCAACCTTGTTCTTTTTTTTAAATCTAATATATGTTTTATTTATTTATTTTTCCTAATTTATCCCTACCCCCCTTTGGTAACCATAAGTTTGTTTTCTATGTCTGTGAATCTATTTCTGTTTCGTAAATAAGTTCATTTGTATCCTTTTTTAGATTCCACATATAAGCGATATCATGATATTTGTCTTTCTCTGTCTGACTTACTTCACTTAGTATAATAATCTCTAGGTCCATCCATGTTGCTGCAAATGGCATTGTTTTGTTCTTTTTTATGGCTGAGTAGTATTCCATTGTATATATGTACCACATCTTCTTTATCCATTCATCTGTCAGTGGACATTTAGGTTGCTTCCATGTCCTGGCTATTGTGAATAGTGCTGCTATGAACATTGGGTGCATGTATTTTTACAAATCATGGCTTTCTCTGGATATATGCCTAGGAGTGGGATTGCAGTAGCTCTATTTTTGTTTCTTAAGGAACCTCCATACTGTTTTCCATAGTGGCTGCACCAATTTACATTTCCACCAACAGTGTAGGAGGGTTCCCCGGTTTTGATAAAGGATAGAAACAGAAAGAAGGGCATATTTAGGTGCGCAGGTCCTTCCCAGGGTGCTATGAAGGCAACCCCACCCACTCAGCCCAGCAGCAGCAGCATGGGTGCAGCGGTATCTCCTTGTCTATCACCTGCCCTACATCCAATTCCCCCTTTTCTGGTCACAGCCCCCCAGTCCCGTCCCCTTTTTCAGAACGCGCATTCAAACAGTGCTGGTTCTACCTCTGGGTCTGGACTGGACACCCAGGACTAGTCAACTACCAGCTTCATCTCATGGACCATGGCGATTGATTCAGGAACAGCATGATGACCCAGCAAGGCCACTCAGAGACAATTCAAGGATTTTTTTATAGAAACTAATAGGGGAAGGGGAAAGCTCTCTTGCCGCTGGGTTTGTTATATATCAGGGATGTCATCAGCCTGGAGCTGCAAGGGGCCACCACCAAGAGAGTGCCTGGCTGGGGATGAATTGAGCACAGAGGAAAGCTGAACTGAGAGATGATGGCATTGAGTATGCGCCTGGATCCAGTTCTGCCTGAAGCTGGAGCTGTCTCTGAACTTTCAGATACACTAAATCAGTATACTCCCTTTTTTGTAGAAGACAATTCAAGTTGGATTTCTGTTACTTCTGAAAAGAGTCCTAATGAATGAAGAAATCATTAAGTTACAGATACAAAAGGTAAAATCAGCTGGGTCAAGTTAAGGTAGTGAGAGCTCTCCTATCCCTTCTGGAAAATTGGTTATGTTGCAGAAAAGCAGCTGGTGAGCTTTTCCTACTGTGCATCTGCCAAGTCAGAAAGTCAGGCTACCAAGGGCTTTACCTCCTTTTGTGGCCTTCCTATGCCCCTCCCCTGCCGGCCCCCACCCCCCCAGGAAAAAGAAGACATGCTTGGGTAGAACTGATTGTTCAAAACAGAGATGGAAGGAAATAGAAGTTTTTCTAAGAGGGGCCTCTTTCTGTCTGCAGCCAACAATTCAACATGGCTCAGAGTCACATGGTCCTGAGCAGCACCGTGCAGTAGACATATAATGGGAGACGCATTATAATTTTGAATTTTCTAGTGGCCACATTAAAAAAAGGAAAATGAAACAAGTTAAGTTAGTTTTATTAGTATAGTTAGCCCAACATTTCCAAAATAGTATCACTTCAACATATAATCAACATTAAAAGAAATTACTGAGATAATTTACATCGTTGCACTATATCTTTGCAATCCAGTGTGTATATTGGATTTGCAGCGCATCCCAAGGCAGACCTGATCAATTTCAGGTGCTCAATAGCCACATCTGGACAGTGGCTAATGTATTGGACAGCCCAGCTCTTAACCAGCAGATTCACTCTCCAAAGCTAAATTTAGTGCAGGCAAGATTAAGAGGTGGGAAACCCAGGCTCAGATAAGATTGGGGCTTGGGAGAAGCCTGGCCTTCAGGACCTTCCCCTGCACCAGGGTGTGAGTGCCTGACTTTGATTTCTGTCACCTACAATGAAAAGGGTCTTGGCTCTTACACAAGGCTTTCCCTAAAGAATAAAATCTGGGCACCACTGAGCTGTTCATCTCTGCTTATTAATTGCTTTAAGCAGAGTTTATAAACCAAGATTTACAAAGCGTGGGTCTGACTTCAGATAGTTTTTCCAAAGTATTGGCTAATTCCCCGACCACATCCTCCTGAATGTGGGAGGGAAGAGGTCAGGACATGGGCCTTTGGTTTCTTTTCTGACCTGCTGCAACCAGCTGAGCAGTTGTAACATGTGCCACCAAAAATAAACTAGATCTGTGTTGAACAGGTAGTTAATTTGTTCAACAAGTGGCAATTTCTAAGTAGGATTCTTAATTCCTAAAATTGTGCGAACCCTTCATCCTTTTTCTCCTTCTGGAGTTTCAGGCCCCTTCCCCCATCCTTATGCTGAACCCACGCCCTATCATTCTCTTACCTGTGTCTCCTTCCATCCAGTTCTGGTCCTGCCCAGTTAGTTCGGTGCTATGGCATTTCTTGCCTGGACTGTTGCAGTAGCCTCGTGACTAGTTTCTTAGCATGCAGTCTGTCTGGACCCATTATCCTACTGCAGCCGAAGTAGTCTTTCAAAACATAAGTCTGATGGAGTTGTTCCCCTGGCTTCTCATTGCCCTCAGGGTAAAGGTCCAGGCCATTTGCCAAGCCCCTAGCCCTGTGCAGCCCTGAGCCTGTTCCTGCCCCACCTGCACTGGCCTTCCCTCACTTCCGGGCAGGACTTGCTTGGGCTCCCACAGTGCGTTTGCACCTGCTCCCCTCACTTCCTGCATGCCCTGGTCTCCGCCTTCTACGTAGCTAGGGCTCGCCTACGTTTCCAGACCTCAGGTGAGTCATTACTTCCTGCAGGTGCCTTTCCTTGTGTCCCTGACAAGGTGAAACCCTCCCAGTGCGTGTTCTTTTAACACAGTTTACCTCCCCTCCCTTGCATTTACCACAATTAAAAATTTGTGTATGAGAATAATACCTTACACATATTAGGATGGCCACTATTAAAAAAAAATACTCAAAAAATAGCAAGTGTTGGCAAAAATGTGGAAAAATGGAATCCTTGTGCACGATAGGTGGGCATGTAAAATGGTGCGGACGCTGCAGAAAACAGTATGGAGGTTCCTCAAAAAATTAAACACAGAAATACCATATGATGGAGCAGTTCCACTTCTTATTCCCAAAAGAATTGAAAGCAGGATCTCAAAGAGATATTTGTACACCTTTGTTCATAGCTTCATGATTCACAGTAGCCAAGAGGTAGAAACAACAAATTGCTTGTTGACAGATGATCAGATAAACAAAATGTGATCCATACATGCAATGGAATGTTATGAAGGCTCTAAAAAGAAAGAAATCTTGTCACATGCTACAGTATGGATGAATCTTGAGGACATTATGCTCAGTGAAATAAGCCAGTCACAAAAAGACAAATGCCATATGGTTTCCCCTATATGGTACCGAGAGTCATCAAAATCACAGAAACAGAAAATAGAATGGTGGTCCTCAGGGGCTGGGGGGAGGGGAAATGAGGGGCTCGTGTTTAATGGATACAGAGTTTCAGTTTTGCAAGATGAACACATTTTAGAGATCTGTTGCACAGCAATGTAAAGATAGCTTACACTGAACTTAAATGGTTAAGATGGTAAATTTTATGTTCTGTGTTTTTATCACAATTGTCAAAAATTTATATTTATGTGATCTCATAACTAATGTCAGTTTCTTCCTCTAAACTGTAAGTTTATGAGGAAAGTAAATGCTCTTCAGTATATCCTCGGTACCTGCCTCTCCTCTTTTCTGGCACTCAGTAAATATTTAAATGAATGAATTAATAAAGTAAAATTAAACACCTCTCCTGTAGAATTGGAGAATGGATCCGGCTTTGTATAACAGGTGCTTAATATCTGTTTGCTGAATTGTTAACAAAAGCAGATGCCAAATATTCAAACATTTGGGAATAGCCTAGCACAGGATGTGCACATGGAAGTGATCGATTAATTCATGAATTTAGCATTTCCTGAACTGTGCTCAAAACACCAGTAGCACGAACCATGCGTTTTTCCCACCCGAAGAATGATTTTCAGTTAAAAAATATTTACGAGCATTTCCAGTTAAAATTCTAGTTGAACTATTTTAGCTGCATGGGTGATATATGTGGTATACTGTCTGTTGATGTCGGTATTTGTAAAGGGTTAATAATAAGGTTTAATTACTTAATGGAAATGATTGTTTTGGAAGTGATATTATAGAAAAGACAAATATGAAATCAAGATGGATTTTTGAGTACCTAGTTTAAGGAAGTACTGAGCTAATCATTTTCCAACAGTTTTATTAAGGGAGATAAAACTGATGAAGTTAGTGGATCACAGGTAGTTTTAGCAGAAACGTAAGTTCCCTGGACCAATACATCATTGGACAGCATTTTCATTATTATGTTGAAGGGGTTGGTATTTTTGGAGTAATAAGTACAAGCACATAGTTGGAGAGGCGGTTTTGGTCAAGAAAATGTCAAGCTTAGGTAAAGTTTCGTTAGCAGCTGGCCTGTGATAAATCTGAGACGATTTCATGGAAGAAACAGACCTTCTCTGGGGGTTTGTGCCTTACTCAATTAGATGGGGAAGCAGTCCAGGCTTGTGGCTTAAAGCAGGAGTGGATCTGACACCAAGAGCCTCGTTGGGACGTAGAATTTTAGTGTCAAGTAAAGTGATATTACAAGAAAAGAAAAAGTTTAAGATTTGAAATTTGTCTCCAATACAGCATCTTCATTAAAGGCAAGAAAACCAGTAAGTAAAGTGATTCTATGTCCAGTAAAACCAGAAGAAGCAGAGGTGGGAAAAAGAGAAGGATGGAGGGAAAAGTGATTGATACAGGAAGGACATGAAAAGTCTTAGTGTGATGGAGAAGGCCAGGTGGGGCAATGAAACTGGAAGGAGAGGGTTTTAAATTTTCACTGAAGGAAATTACAGGGTTGTTGAGAAATTTTCCGAGACATGGCATCAAGAAAGAATGAGGTTGACCATAAATAAAGGTCCTGTAACATAATAAGTCAGAATTTTACCTTCTTATGATCAATGTGGGAAAATTAATTCTTAGAAACAAAAGGAAATAGCATAGGAGTTTTATTTTTTGTTAACTTTCTGATGACTGAATCGTTTTAAATGAATTAAAAAGTAGGCCTTGTCTAGGCTATAAAGAAAAAAAGAATCCTCCTTCCCCCGTTCGAAAATAATTAAATATTGCATTAGAACATTATAATAGTTTTCTGTCATATAAACTTATTGATTCTAAATGAGATTTTAACAATCTGAGATGATCATGATTTTGGAAAATAGCTTATTATGCCAGAATAGTTTGTTTTGAACCGGAAATGTAAAATCAAGAAGCAACTTTAGATAATTAACAAAGCTGTCTACTTGGCGATTTGTTCATTTTGTTAAAAGAAAAACTGATCCTTTATTTTTACAGTGGTTCAGTTTTAGTGGAATAATTTAATGAAGGTAGTATTCTCTTACAAGGCATGAACGAGAATTTTATTCAAGCCTTTTAAAACCTTCTTCTGGCGAGTAGGTCTTAGTGATGGGTTGCCATCTACTAGATGCCATATCAGGCCACTTTCTCTCCTAAAAACTTTTTTTTTTTTTTTTTTTTTTAAAGAAAAGTAATTAGTCCTTTATTCCTCAGCATCATTTATGTAACTACCGAGATTGGGAGTTGTCATTTTAGAAAGTTGCAGTTTGGGGGCAGGTGGTGCACAGAGGCCTCCTCTTTATCCCCTAAGCTTCCAATAGGGTGGAATGAGCTTCCAAAACTCAAAACTGTAAACAGTGAACATCTAATAAAGTGATGTGTTTGAAGCTGCATTGTTTGTGAATTCTCTGTCATTTTACTTTGTTTCACAGAAAGTTGTTTATATGCATTAGTTTTATATACATCTTGCCTTCTTTCAGGCCAGTTCTTGATTTTCCCTTTGAAGTCCTTTCATGATCACCCCACGTTCTTCCTTCTGACTCTGGGTCCCAGTCAGCGGTAGTTTCTGTGGGATGTCTCCTCTCACGATTCTTAGAGCAAGTGCCTTTCTGAACTTTTGTACACCGCTGTAGTAGCTTAAGTTTAAATTTTAGTTTATAGATCACAGTTTTGCCAGGGTGTCTCCTACCAAAATCTCTGTCACCATGAATTCTGAAGCCATTCTGTAAGCCCCTTGGTCCCTCAGACATGGCTTGGGGAGTAGCCTTGCTCATTAAGGACCCAAGAAGGACATAATCGTAAAATCAGAAATTAACGACGTATAGATATATAATTATCTATAACTTGTCAGTGTCCATAGCAATTCAAAGAACAAATTTCCTTTTCCTTCTGCTTCAAGGAAAGCCAGCAGCTAATCTGTAGAGGGTTGCCTCTTGGCAAACTTGCTCTGTGTGGAGTAGCTAAACGTTCCACCAGATTAAAAAGTGTAATCTCTCTGTTTTTTCAGGATACTGTCAAGTCAGGAGCAACAAAAAAAAAAAGAGAAGGGAAAACATACGATTAACATTATTTCATCATATTAATTAAAACACTGTAGTAGTTTCAACTTGGGCAACTCAGTTACTAAAACCAAGGGAAGTTGCTCCCCTATTCTTAATCCTTTCAGTGAGACCTCAAGTGGGAATGAGAGGTTTGAGATGAATTTTGGCTTTGCAGCAGAATTTAGGCATTGTGAGGATCTTTCTAGAATACCGTTAGATCAATTCATGTAAATTTTCCGGAAGAATCTTTACCATTTTTCTCTCCCAAGAGTTACTAAGTATCGTTACAAGTTCTGTGCCCCTAAATGGAAAATGCAATCTCATCTACCCATGCATGCCCCCCAGAAGCTATTCAGGATAAGTTAATCTTTTCAACAGAGCAGCCAACTTTTCCAGCAAAGGAATTTGCAGTGTTTGTGGTTTGGGTAAAAAGGTGGTTCATTTTACCAGTTTCTCGATGAAATATGTTTCATGATAAATTCAATCTTTCCTCCAAAAAAAAAAATTCCCCAACTCTACTTTTCTGTGCAAATTTCGACGTGAAAGCCTTTCTCTATCGAAGCAGCCAAATACCGAGTTCGTGTGGATCTGGGCAAACAGTTTTTGGGTCCAAGGTTAACGATATTTATTGCTGGAGGTATTACATGTATTTGTATCCAGGAAGAACAAAATCCAACACGTTGACAGTGGTTTTCAAATATATTAATTTACTTTCTTTTGTCTTAGGGGGAATGTTTTTCTCCCCGCTCCCTGTTTTAATCCTTTGCCACACTTGGTAGAATTTGGAAGGATTTTTGCCAGGGATAATGAGCAAAGGTAGACAGTGTGTGAATACACAGGAGATCTGCTGGTTTCATTGCAGACTTCAGAGAAAGTTCCTTGCCCTCTGACTGTGACATGGCATGCAGGAAATTCCTCCTAGGTCTGCCCAGTGCAATAAACAGACCTCCTGCATCTAACCACATCCACGCTGAAGTTTCTTATGTGGGGTTCCTTTTGCTTTTTGTGTAAAAGTTAAGGGTCCCAGCATTCCTACTCCAGCTTCTTTAACTCCTACGCTTTGGAATTGGCATATGACTGTGTTTAGGGGTTAATGCGTCTTGCAGTTTAATAGGACTTATTCTGTGTTATTTATGCACACACGGAGAAGGTAGAGGAGGGAAACAGATCCCCTGTGGACATGCTTCTGAGAAACCTTACGTTACATCGGATTTGTTAGAAGGATCACAGGGTCACATTTGCCTTCGGTGACTCATTGAGGACATCTCGTATTATATGCAGCACAGGTGAGTTTTTCAGTAACCCCTGCAGCCCCCAGCCAGCAGCCTGGGCATCACGGGAGGGAGAGCGGTCTTGTTAGAAATACAGACTCTCAGGCCGCAGCCAGGAACTACTGGCCTAGAATCTGCATTTTAACCAGAGCCTTGGAGTTCATGGGACATAAAAGGGAAAGAAGCCCTCAGTTAGGTCCCGGCCACCAGAGTACATCCAAGTGAGATCTCCTGGGAACGTGTGGGGCAGAGAGGAAGGAGGGCGGGAAGGACATTGGCTGAGTTAAATTATGCTCATTAATTCAATTTGAGGCAGGAATGTGTGTAAATAAACGCTGGCAGCTGCAGAGGCTCCGTTTCCTGCCGGGCTCAGGCAGGAATGCAGGGGCCAGAGCCGCAAAAACCTGACTGGGGATCGGTCCGACGGTCCTGCAACCATGAGATAATGACGGAGAAGATGGGCTTATCCTTCTCGTGGGAGGGAGGCTCTCAGTGCAGCGTTAAGTGCCAAACCAAGTGGAACTGGAGAGGCTTTGCCGGCAGAGATCACATCTTGATGATTTGAAAAGATGAAGCTCCCTGGACTGCCCCCTCCTCTTCTTTTAAATCAATACAGATTGGATTTCCAGGGGTTCAGATGAGTAGGACAGTGGCCTGTCCCACACAGCCTGTCGGCGTGTCCAAATAAATAACCTGTTCACAGCACCTCTTACCTTACAAAACTGAGTCCCTGAGAAACAGGAAGGGGAAAATTGAGTTCAGTAGGGTAAGAGCATCCTTGGTACCATAAACCTATAAAATGCTTACAGGGTTGGTTTCTGGCACTTGATGTTCATGAACTGTTTTGGGGGCCGGGCAGTCATCACTGGGTCCTGTTTGTTAAACCCCGAGTGCCATGGTGGGCAAGACGCTTGCCTGCATGTTGCTGGGTTGGCCAAAAAGTTCGTTTGAGTTTTTCCGTAACATCACCATCTACGGGAAAACCCGAACGAACTTTTGGCCAACCCAGTACAAGGTGGTTCTCGTGCTGTCACGTGTAGGATCTCGTTGAATGTTGTGTGTTCTGAAGAGACATCTGTTTCCCAGCTCAAAATGACCCATGAGTCCCTTGTCTCCACTGGACCAAGGAGCCTTCGCTTCTAGGTATTTTATCCCTTTTGCACACACGGCCTTTCCTTCCAGGGGAAAGGGGTTTCCAGGGGGCCAGAAAGGTGGGAGATCAGTTCTTCAGGCTCATCCATCAGGCCCACGCTCAGTCTCTTTTACCTCCCACAGCATTGTGGCTGGTGGGCGCTTGGTTAGCCGAAGGGCAGTGATGCCTGCTCTGCCTCCTGGGACCACCGTCTCCGGGGGGGTCGTGCCCGGTGGCTCCCGCAGAGCAGGGCAGGTTGAAGGAGAGGGGTCTCACCTCCCATCCCCGTCATAGCTCAGGGACTCAGCAAATGCATGTCCGTCCTCAGGGGTTAGGATGGCGGGTGCACAGTGTCGGGAAGGAAATCATTTCAGGGTTTGGTTCTCTGTCACTCGTCACCTCCTCCCCTACATCCAGGGACTGGTTGACTTGTGGCCAGTACAGTCCCCTGCTTCTGCCCTCAGGAGGGAGGAAGACCATTGGCTTTGGCCTGAGCTCCAGGCTTGCTTCCTCTGGGACACGGGGATTCTGTGCCCTGATGGGCTGAGCTGCGTCCGTGACGAGCCCTCTGTCTGTGGATGTTGGCTACTTTCCCTTCCTCGTCCTTGCTTCTCACTGTGGCCTGAGAAGGTCCAGCTCGCTCTGAGAAGTCAGACGTGCGAGACGAACGGGCTGAGTCAGAGCCTCGGGGACAGAATTGTGCTTCCCTGAGGCCATGGCTGCTGTCACCTGCTGGCCTCCCTTGAGTCCTCCCGGATCCGGGACGCTCCTCTTCCCTCCACGTTGCCTGCCCTGCTGACTGTGTGTCCCGCAGGGGCCACGAGCCCCCTGCACAGGGACGGGAGGGGCCTGGCCTTCCTGGGCCGCGGCCTTTGTAGCAGAACGTGCGGCCAAGCTCTGCCCGGGACACCCTTCCTCTCTCCAGCCCGAGGCTCAGCCTCCTTCCTTCTTTTGCCTCTTTTCTCTTCCTACTTTTTGCCTCTGTTGCTGGGATGAGGTCATAAATCTCAATTAGCTCTCGTTCTGGAAGATTCTCAAAGTGGACATGGTAGCGTTTCCCCAACCCTGTCCCTCTCACCTTGCATCCTTCCACCTGGGTGAGGCCTGTTTCTTAAGGAGGGGAATGTCAAGGCTGACGGTCAGGTCTGGTCATCGTCCCCAGGGATGTCGCTGTGCCTTTCCAGCTCATGGACAGAATAGAAGCGGCTGGTCTGAGAGTCACCAAGGGCCTAAGTAGACCAATCCTAACCCAGAGAAGTCTTACTGCCCCCTGATTCTGACTATGCTGGTTTCTTCTTATTAATTCTATAGTCTTGTTTCCCCTAGAATTAAAAAAGTCACAACCTGATAGGAGGGGAATTTGATCAGGGTATTTACAGAGTTGAGGCGTTTTGCCTCTTTTAAAATTGGCCTTTTACCCAGCCACAGGGATTGTTTCCATGCTCTACTCCTTGATGGTGTGTTTATTTACCTAGACTCACGCAATTCTCTTTTGCCCGGAGTAATCCAGTATTCACTTGTAATAACCAGGATTCCTGTTGAAGGAAGGGATTTTTTTTCAAGAAAAGCAAAGGGAATTGAAGGTTCAAAATTCCAGAGAGAAAGTGAATAAAACCCTACCAAAGAGGACGTGGGAAAGTCTGAATTAAGAGAGCGATCTCCGAATTAACACAACGTTGTAAATCAACTATACCTTCAATAAAATTTTTTTAATTACATTAAATTTAAAAAAGAAAAAAAAAGGGCTTCCCTGGTGGCGCAGTCGTTGAGAATCTGCCTGCCAATGCAGGGGACACGGGTTTGAGCCCTGGTCTGGGAAGATCCCACATGCCGCGGAGCAACTGGGCCCGTGAGCCACAACTACTGAGCCTGCGCGTCTGGAGCCTGTGCTCCGCAACAAGAGAGGCCGCGACAGTGAGAGGCCCGCGCACCGCGATGAAGAGTGGACCCCGCTCGCCGCAACTAGAGAAAGCCCTCGCACAGAAACGAAGACCCAACACAGCCAAAAATAAATAATAAATTTAAAAAAAAAAAAAAAAAAAGCACTCTCCCAGAGCAGCACGTTACTGGATCTCTACGGATACTCCATTGTTTTAAAGTTGCATTTGATCTGAAGGAAGTGTTTGCACTAAGAATATTCCAGTAGCTAGTTCTGAAACTGACAAGTAATGGAATATCGTCTCTTAGATTAGGTTGTGTGTTTATATACCTGTATTAATCAACAATGTTAAGTTTTCCACGTTACCTAATAGGACCCCTGTCCCACACCCCAAAGAAGTTGGAACGTCAAGGTGATGTTGCTGGATTAAACTGCTGCTGGGATGAGGTCATAAATCTCAGTTAGCTCTTGTTCTGGAAGACCCTCAAAGCAGACGCGGTGGCTTTGGGCTCTTGCTGGATTTGATGCATGTGCTTTGTGTGTTTTTTTTTAACAGAAGGGCATTCTGTGCCCCTGCTTTCCATACAGGGTCTGTCGGATGTTGCCCGCCCTTTGGCCTCCCTATTTTTGGTCACATCTGCAAGCACAGCCTGCCTTTTGTAAACAAGTCACTAAATCCAGACTAGGGTGTGACGTGCAGTTGGCGCCACGCGTGGCCTTACGCGCTCCACGTGCGCTGGGTGCCGACGGCGGGAGAGGGGAGGCCCCGAGGGCTTGACCTGATGGGCAGAGCGCCTCCCAGGCCATGTGAGGGATCCAGGCCAAGCAGCAGCCCAGAGCATCTCTGTACCATCTGGTGGCTGCTGAGCGGCATGTAGGAAAAACGTTCCGAGACTCAGGGCCTTCTCCAGAGGGACCGTCAGAGACTTACTGCCACGAAAGTGGAAGATTATGGGGAAAGCATGATGAGGCTTCCATTTGCCAGGTGCTTATTAGCGTTCCATAGGCTTTACGGACGCGCCATTACTGGTTATTCATTACAGAATTTGCAAAGAGAGGGGCATCCGCTTAGGCCATGAACAACACCCGGTCAACAAGCAGACAGAACACTTTTCCGTGGACCAGTTGACTCTCCATAACGTCCAAGTGGTCTCTCTAAACATCCATGCTGTGTGATTACATTCGTAGAAAGTTCAAAAACTTGCCAGACTGATTTATGGTGTTAGAGGTCAGGGCAGGGGTTATGCCTGGGTGGAGGGGGAGTGAGAAATAGGAGAGGCAGGAGGAGTTTTCTGCTGAGTTTCTGGGGGTTTTCATCTGAGTGCTGTGTCCACAGAATTCATTTTGCAAAAATGAAAACTAATTTGCGATGTACACGTGTCATCTGTGCACTTTGTCGTGTACATATTTTACTTTGATCAGAAGTTTACATTTAAAAATATGACATGAGAGCGTAAGGAAAAAGTTCTTTCCTCAATCCAACTTGCATTAATAATAAATTCAGACGAGGGGAGGAGAGAGGAGGCTGCAGATCTAAGTACAATAGGTATTTCCTTTAGCACCAGAGGCAGGAACCTGCGGGGTATGTACCTTCTAATTACTCTTCCTATTAAGCTTTGGGTTGTCTTTTGAGGGTCCCAGGTTGGTTTTATGGCTTGGTTTTTCTTTTAATGATAAACATATCAATATGTTTTTTGATCTCGGTAGAATGCTTTTGAATAAATGCTTCTGTTGCTGCTTCTACAGTGAATAACCTTAAACATTCCTTTCAGTACACTGGCTTGGAAATTACCACCATGTGGGTGATGGTCATGGGAGGGGGTGGCGTTGCCCATCGTGAGTGGGCAGAGAGACAAGAAGAGAACGGCCCCCAGGGAACATGACATTTACAAGGTGCGTTAAACGGCGGTCTGCTCACCAAAGGTAGCACAGGTTAGCTCGTTACAGTGATGGCTCTAGAAAGGTGGGTTGAATAATTCAGTCCTCTTTTCTCTTTATAAAAATGAAATGGTTATGTTGAGCATCTTTTCATGTGCCTTTTGGCCATCTGTATGTCTTCTTTGTAGAAATGTCTGTTTAGATCTGCTACCCCCTCCCCTTTCCCCTTTGGTAACCATAAGTTTGTTTTCTATGTCTGTGGGTCTATTTCTGTTTTGTGTATAAGTTCATTTGTATCTTTTTTTTTTTTTAGATTCCACATATAAGCGATATCATATGATAGTTGTCTTTGGCTTACTTCACTTAGTTTGATAATCTCTAGGTCCATCCATGTTGCTGCAAATGGCATTATTTCATTCTTTTTTATGGCTGAGTAATATTCCACTGTATATATGTGCCACATCTTCTTTATCCATTCATCTGTCAGTGGACACTTAGGTTGCTTCCATGTCTTGGATGTTGTAAATAGTGCTATGAACATTGGGGTGCATGTTTCTTTTTGAATTAGAGTTTTCTCCAGGTATATGCCCAGGAGTGGGATTGCTGGGTCATAGGGTAGCTCTATTTTTAGTTTTTTAAGGAACCTCCATACTGTTCTCCATAGTGGCTGCACCAATCTACATTCCCACCAACAGTGTAGGAGGGATAAATTAGGAGTTTAGGATCAACATATACACACTACTATATATAAAATAGATAACCAAGAAGGACCTACTGTGTAGCACAGGGCACTGTACTCAGTATTTTGTAATAACCTATAGGGGAAAAGAATCTGGAAAAAAAATATGTATGTATAACTGAATCACTTTGCTGTATACCTGAAACTAACACAACATTGTAAATCAACTATACTTCAATAAAAAAATAAAATAAATGAAATGGCTTTTTACCGCCATGAGATCCCTTATCTGAAATTTGAGAACAATACCCCCGCTGAGAGTTTAGTAGCACTACAGTTTACTTCCTTAAAGAACTTTAAAATACTTTGTGTAAATTTTCTGAAACTGGACGATAAGGAGAATTTCTTCTTTTTTTTCCTAAAGAGGGAGTGCAGAAAAAGCTAAAAAACAAAAGGAAAGCAACCAAATACAGAGGCCATGTGAAGCAGCCACTCTAGAGGGTCGACGTGCTGCGTAGATTCAGGCAACACAAGGGCAGGAGCCGCGTCGTTGAACCAGCTGATGTGTCAGCCTGTGTGGGTTCGGGGGGCCGTTCTCAGAGATGGAAGGTTTATTGGAATAGATCAATTTTTCCCATATGTTAAGTTTATGGAAAAGTACTATTTCTGAAGCTTCCCTTTCTCTTTTTCACCTTAAAATGGCATTTTTTCCCTCTATGACCGATCAAGGGCTGTGCCAGGAAGCAAGCTGTTTAAGCTCTGTCGCATAAGGGGGACTTCTTTCTGCAAAGGAATAATTAAGTGTTATTCGAAGACCATTTCAGACCATAATTTGTTTTACTGTCTTGTTGTTGCTGTTCTAATCTTCTTTCCCATTTCCGACAGAGACCCGTGTCTCTTTATTGCTATTAAATTTGCTTTCTCATTTGTCAAATATATCATTGAAATGATTTTTAAAGATAATAAAAGGTTTCAATAGAAGGTTTCAGGAAGTTGAAATTGCCCTGGGCAGAGCATTGTATGAATAAGTTTTGTTGAAATCACCTTTTCCTCTCTCTGTTTCTTGGCTGGAGGACTCTTGAAGACATGGATTCATTTCTCTTCAGAAAGTTTCTGAGATGTGGTCTGATCACAGCTCTGTTCACACTTGCTTGAGGCTCCGTGGCAGATGAAGAAAGTGGTCTTTAGGAAGGACTATTATTTTAGGCTCAGTTTGGGTTTTTTATGCAAACCTTAGCTCTTTTCCTGTTGGATATTATCAATACCGTTTCCGCCCTCTCCCTCCCTGACGCAATAACCTCTTCTTCACCTTCATGGTAGTTGATCTCCTGGCAGGACTTGACCCTGAGGCTTCTAGAAATTCTGTCTTTTGCTTCGGAAACATAATTCTCGCCTATTTCTCTTAACTGTTTCTTTACCACTATTTCCTACCCCCTTAAGGAACATCCGTTAAGTATAATTGGTCTGAAGGATTCTCTTCTCATTTTATTTTATTTTTAGTTTCTCTTAGGTTACAGTATATATACCAAAGGCTTCAATAACAGCTCCCAACTATATGTCTTTCAGCCAACACATGATAGTTGCCTACAGCTGGATTTACTTTGAAAATGGAAACAGGTCTTTTTCACCTTTTGTATCTCTTTCAATACCTAACAGAATACCTGGTACATAATAAATATTAGATGGATGAAAAACGTGCCCACATTGGTAGAAGGTTTTTAACTTCTGTGTTCAATTTAACGATCTTATTCTAATGAAGTATTCCCCGAATAATGACGTGTTGGAAGATAAAGAAGGATGTTTCCTTTCCCTGATACCTAGTCACACTTCTGTCCTGATGCCACGCTCACCATTGGTACCTTTTTACCTAAGGATCCCACCTATCAGAATTCCTGTAGAAGTGCCTCTTTGGGGATCAAGCTGACACCTTGCAGAATGTTCTTTTTCCTTGATTCTTGTGGGACTGACTGATTTTGAACTTAAGTCCGTGGTGCAGAAATGCTAAAACATTTGGGAACCTTTTTTTTCCCTAGCGGGGAGACTTTTATGGCCAGAAGTGAATCTCCCATAGAGCTGAAGAAAGACCTATGAAATTTAGCTTTTAAAAACAAAGCTGTGTTTAAGTTCTGTGGAAACAGAAGGTATTGCTTAAAAAGGACGTGGCAGATGTAATGAAAATTTGTTTTAAAGCATTTCTCTCAGGTTAAGTCATGTTTGCCAAGTTATAACGTGGAACGCGTTCTGACGGCTCAGCAGAGCTCACAGCCGAGGGTGTGCAGTGGCCACAGGCGGGGCGGGGCGGGGCGGGGCGGGATGGGGAGGGGAGGGGAGGGGAGGGGAGGGGAGGGGAGGGGAGGGGAGGGGAGGGGAGGGGAGGGGAGGGGAGGGGAGCCTCACGTCTGAGAGCAGCGTCGTGCTTCTCTTCCTGAGTCAAGCAAACTCCCTTGTCTTTGAGATTTACTTTTGTCTAATGAAAAATGTGTTTTAATAGACACTGTACTTGGCTCTCACTGAAGAAAACCATGGGTTTTCTTGAATGTGTATTTGATGTTTCTTTAGGGAAAAGTTATGCCACTCAAAAGTGATCATGTTAAAAAGCCTACAGAATCTGGAATGGAATAGAAATTGGGTTGCTTCTTAGATCTGACCCATTTGATCCTGCCACCACCCACCTTCATCCCTATGAATTAAAAAAATCTGTCTATCGTGGATAAACAACAAGGTCCTACTGTACAGCACAGGGAAATATATTCAATATCCTGTGATAAACCATCACGGGAAAGAACATGAAAAAGAATGAATCTATCTATCTATATATATGTGTATAAGTGAATCACTTTGCTGTACACCTGAAACTAACACAACATTGTAAATCAACTACACTCCGATAAAATAAATTAAAAAAAAAAATCTCTCGACATCAGGGGACTAACTCTGGAGGGACACTGCCGTCTCTGCCTCTGCGCTCAGGTGTCTGAGCATTTCTCCAGGAAGGACCAAAGTGTCCCACGCTGGGAAAAGGACAAATAACAGAAAGACCAACGATGGTCTTCTTTTGTCTGACACGTTCAGAAGAAATCCCAAAGTAACATATCTAACAGATTGATTGGACTGGTGTTTTTTTTTTTTTTGTCGTTGGCTTGATTTTGAGGCTTCGTGTCCTTTTAGAAAATGGGCATGTGTGACCTTGAATGTCTTCTCATTTTTGTTAGGAGGTCATGTCAGTTTGGGTGCTTACCATGTCGGGCCTATCTGGACGTGGTGTGGCATCTCTTTGGTTATAAGAGATTTATTTGGGCTCGAGGAGAGGAAGTTTCCTGATGCCTGTGGAAAGTAAGTGAAAAGCCATGGAAACTTTCTTTTCACTCCCCTTAGTGACTTTTCTTGTTCCTTCCACCTGTGTTACTGAGATGCTCGGGGAAGGTCTGTGCACATAGAGTGCAGGGCTATCTCCCCTTTATGGCTGGAAGCTTCTCCTGCGTCCCCTCCCCTCCTCTGCAGTGGCCTCGTCACAAGCACAGGTGACTTGTATGGGGTCCCAGGCTAGGTTGTCTTTGTGTGAAGCACAGAGATGTTGTTGTGTGTGCTTGGTGGGTTTTTGCATGCAAATGAGGACTGGGTCATTAAATGACTCCTGATTGAAAATATGCTTCAAACACTACCCAGGTCTGAAAGCCTTTCACGCCAGCACAATGTGTTACGTGGTGGTTAGTATCAGATAGGCCGGGTTTTGGACTGTTCCCATCAAACATATTGGACATTTCAAGCAAATAATGTCTTAGTGTAGGTCTGGGGAGGGTTGTTTCTGACAATCATGGATGCAGGCTCTCCCTGGTTCCGGTATGATTGCTGGAGCTCACAGAGCCAGGACACCCCAGAAGGCCCAGGACACCCTGGGATTGCCCAGCATCAGCCGTCTCTGCCCCTTGCCATGTGACATGCCACGGCCTGGTTACCCCCTCAAGCATGTCTGGCAGATGGAGTATTTAGGATCCAATTTATTAAGGGTTTTGTGAGAAAACACACAAAGGTGTTGGGAAACTCCTATGATAGTTACTTGGTAAATGGCACTTATTATAGGATTTTTCTCACTTCACAGTGTCAGCCTATCTGAAATAGTTTGGGAGTCTTTTCTGTCAAAAACTCTGTATGTAGTCCATTCAGTACAAGTTAATCCATGGCTACGATGTACCAGGTACCGTCCTAGGACCTGGGATTCAGCCAGGATGAAGGGCGGGGCCGCTTTTCTCCTGGAGCTTCTCTCCTAGTGACGTCGGGCAGCCACACATGAATAGGTATATAAGCAGGAGAAACTATTGTTATTGTGCAGAGAATTACAACAGCAAGTGACTGTGCCTTCCGCCTTGGCTGGGGTCTCCATGGCCTGAGGGAGCCCAGGGAGCTCAAGCGGGGGGTGAAGGAGGGAGCAGGGGGTGTGGGGCGAGGCATGTTCCTAGTCAGAGCAGTGGTTGGTGGGGCTGGAGTGCGTGCAGAGGAGGGTGGCGGGAAAGGGATGCAGAGGGGTGAGCAGTGGCCAGACCATGGAGGCCTTTGTAAAGGACAAAGTAAGAAACTTGAGTTTTATTCTCAATGCGATGGAAAGGCTTTGAAGAGTTTTCAACAGGAATACTACACGATCTGTTATATACATCTTAAAAGATGAACCTGCCGCTGTGTGGGAGAGAGATGGTACCCTGGAAGGAGTGGAGGCGGGGAGGCACCCTGGGATGGCCCAGCCTCGGCCAATCAGGTTAGGCAACGATGACTTGGAGTGAGTGATGGGTGGAGGTGAGGGAAATGTGTCCAGGATACATGGAGCTTGCACAGGGATTGGATTAGAGGCTTGGGGAAGGAGAAGAATCCCAGCTACCTTCCGGGTGTTGGCTGGTCTGAGCAAGTGGGGAGACGTTGTGTGCTGCTTAGCAAGGCGGCAAACACTGGGAACGGTGTGGGTTTGCGGGGGAATCAACCCCTCTGTTCTGGCCGTGTTAGTTCCGTGGGGTTACGTGGAAGAAGCAAGAAAAAATCAGAGAGCATCTCTGTGGAGTTTGGGTCTAGGTGAGAGAACAGTCGGTACGACAGTATCTAAGGCGTGAGCCATCCTGGAAGCAAACAGCAGTATAATTAGTGCTGTGATCAGACGTGGACCCCAGGGAATGATTCTCCATTGATCTAAGGAGGAAGGAGAAGCTTAGGGGGCGAAGAAAGACGGGGATGGCAAAGAAACCGGCTAGGGTGGCGACTAAATGAGGCTGATGAGATTTGCTGAAGGTGCCAGGCCTGGAGGAGGAAGCATCTCTGGAGGCTTCTGCCAGCCTGGGTGGTACTGGAAGTGGGTGATACGAGTGTTGGACCAAGGGATTTCGTAAATAGCACTGCGAGACGGAAGCTGAGCGTTAGTTGGAAGAGCAGGAAAGAGAGAAATGGACTGAGCCGAAGGGGCTTTGGGAATTCTGAGGGATTGGAGAACTTCCGTTAAGTAAGGAGCTCCAGCAGCATCAGTGTTCATGTCCAAGGGGGAAAAAAAAAACTCACACATAGTACTTGGAGTTGAGAAGTTTTCTAGGCGTGCGTGTACCTTTAAAGGAATTACATTTTATACTCGGGAGATGTACATGTTTATGCAAAAATTCATCATAGCCATGAATACAAATTCATGGCTGTTTTAGATACATATAATTTAAAGTATGATTTGTAGAAGAAACTAAGTCAACTAGATAGGATAAAATAAAAATTTTAATTACTCGTTTTCCCATTATTTTCATATACAGATCTTAGAAGCAGGAACCGTCATTTCACAAGTCCGTTTCTGAGAGGGGTAAATAGCCATGCTTTAAACTGCCGTTGATAACAAAGAAACTGCTGTGGGTGGCTGAGATTTCAAAGTCAGATTAGATTCCACTCCAGAGAGGCCTCTTCTAGCCTGTTGGCTGGGAAGCGCTCTCCAAACAGGATGTGGTGATTATTTGTAAATGATCATTGCTGTTCTGAGGATAGCTCATCCCTGGGTACTCAGAGGGATGGCTTTTAAACACATAAAGATGATTTGAATGAAAATATCATATGTGCAAGCATATAAAATACTAGCTGATCTACCAAATTGGAAGATGACTAACTAAAGATAATTCCAAATAATTTAGTTATATTGACCTAGATTTGGGATCCATTAAGTAACTAGCCTAGTATTTATAGCAAAAGACAACAAGATTAAAAATTCTTGGCAAACAAATGAAACAGAAACATGGAGTTTGAAAAAGAGCGATGAAAACGCTGAGCAGGAAAGGGAGATTCCTCAGCAGACCTGTGGGAACCCATCTCTCCCGCCACCATCTTGGCCTCTCAAAAGGCAAATGCAGTTCCTGCCAGAAGACATTATCTGACTGCAGAGTGATATGATAATGGTCTATCTGGTCTTTTTTTTACTTCCACATTGAAGCTTCAGTAATATCTCTTTACCCGCCTCCCCCAAAGCCTTGGGGGAGGTTGGACATTTTTCTGTACAAGCCGATTGGGTTATTTGTCCAAATGATGGGCATTTTTGAAATAGGAAATCCAGCTTCTATCCATAGAATCCCCGTATCAGGTGGGCAAAGATGAGTGTAGATGCTATGTGTCTGTATTTACATTTTGGACCATGATTATTTGAAACAGTCGATTATATTCATTCATTGGAAATGCTCGGTTGCATCATAGCTGCAACGTCACCCACTGCTCTTAGACCATGACCTCAAGTCCGTGTCCAGCCCAGCCCTCGTCCTGAGCCTCAGACCCACGCTGACTGAGTGAATTTCCAGCTTTTTCAACTGGTCACTTCCTCCTAAATGACTCTTGGTCTCTAGGCCTCTCAAAATCAACATGGCAAAATAGTAACTAACTTTACAGCCCCTGCACACACACACACACACAGACACACACGCATGCGTGCAACAGAGGTGAGGGGACAAAGCGAACAACACTTTCCTCTCCTGCTGTGAACCCTGTCTTGCTTTCACGTAACCCAAGCCAGGGACTCATCCCTGGCTTCTCCCCTCCCTCGCTCCCCATATGCACGCGTCCCGAGGTGGGCAGCGTGACCCTGACCTTGCTGTCCAGTTTCCTCACCTTCATGGGGTCTGGCTGCCACTTCTGTCCTTCTTCCCTTCATCTCAGCCCTCCCTACAGCGCGCATCGGGGTCCCACCGCTCTCTCCAGCCCCACTGCCGCCCACCTGGTCTCCCGACCTCCATCCTGGTCCCTCTAAGTCCGTTGTCAACACAGCGGCCAGAGGATGGTTTGGAGCCTGGATCACTCCTGTCCCTTCTCTGCACGGAAACCTCCAGCGCTGCCCGCCTCACTCAGAACTAGTCCCTGCGATGACCCAGAAGACCACTCGTGACCGCCCTCTGCCACTGCCTGCCTTACACATCCTTCTCTGCCCCACTGCTCTCACCATTCAACCGCCTGAGGTAAATTCCATCCTCAGCTTGTAAACCGACTAGTCGTCCTTTGCTCAGAGGTCCCTGTCCTGGTGCTGTCGCCCCCCGGGTCATCACTCAGATCCTCAGCCGTGCCTTCCTCCACAACCACAGTGACATGTGTGCGTCACCCCACCACCCCTGCCTTACTTTTCAGCCTTCCTCCCACGCTGAATTTTCATCCTCTCTGTTGCTCCCCTTCTGATATTCTGTGTAGCTTCCTTTTGTCTTTGATTTGCTTTCCTACCCACATCAGCTCTGTGAGGCTGCGATTTTTGTCTTATTTTATTTACTGTTGAGTTCTCAGCTGAAAATAACAGGAACTCCATAGATGATTTTAAAACAAATTCCGGAGAATCATCCGAGGAAGATTTTTTTAAAAAAAAACACTGTTGTGCAGATTGTACCTCAGACCTGTTGAATCAGAACCTCAGGGTTTGGGGACCAGAAGTTGATATTTTTACAGGGTCCCCAGGTGATCCAGGGCCCAGCCCAGGTGGAAAACCATCACTGCCAGAGAGAGATCTTAAACCGTGGGTGTCCCCCGGTGAAAACCTGCAGCAGCTCCCCATTTTCCCCTGGAGTCACTGCCCAAAGTCCTTAAGGTGACAGCCAAGACCCTGTGCAGATGGGACCCCTGGGGACCCCGAGTCAGTCCTGCTACTTGCCTGCCTGCCACCTACAGAAACATTGTGTCTTCCCAGCGTGTCACGTGGCTTCCTGTCTAGGTGCTTTGCCTCTGCCCCAGCGCTTTCTCCCCTACTCTCTGCAAGGTTCAAGTCTTGATTCAGATGTCAGCGGTTAAGTGTAATTTTCCCTTATGCCCTCTTTTCTCCACAGCTCACCCAGTAATCACTGGTTCCTTTTATAGCACACGGTCTGGCCTATCCTTATCTTATTCCATTGTAGTTAGACTGTTCCCCGTCAGACTCTAAATGCCTAAAAGATTATGGGAACACCCCCATTGCTTTATCCTCAACATCTAGCAAATTGTTAAATACAGTTCTTTAAGTAGTGCACCAAAAGAACAATTATCTTGATGATATGAGATACCTTTATTGGGTTTTCTTGAGTGGTAGTTGGATACACGTGCATACGCGCTCACACACACATCTCTAAGGAGAAGTGTGTGTGTGTCCAGTTCTGACCCCTTGGTCCTGAAGGGAGAGCCCAGGTTACCTGCTGTTCTCTTACTGTCCATTGCCTGCCTTCTCCTTTTCCTAAATTTAAGCTCTGCTGTTCTCTTTTTCAGCAGATGACCTCAGGAGGTACTTTTACATTAAAAATATTTTTAAGGGAGACTTTCTAAGTGACACCTCTTGTGTATACACTTCTAAGCAGGTAAGGTTTTTCTCTTGCTCTCCAGATTTAACTTTTCTTCCCGTTCTCTGATCCTACCATCTATCACTTTGTAACGGACCTTGATTCTGTTTTCACCCCTATTCCTATGCCCTTCCCCTCCCCGTCTCCCTCATGTCTTTTAATATTCTGGTCTCTATTCTTATTTAAAACAGAAGAACGGTAAAAAACAAAAAAACCCTGGCTGACCCCCTTTGCTGCTTGCTTCTGTCCACTCCCGTCTACTTGGGGAGCCTGGAGCCTCTGCGTGCCGCCTCTGTTGTTCAGTTCTTAAGCAGAGGTCACTGTCACCAGCTAAAGTCCGGACTCCGCCGTCCCCCAGCTGGTCATCCTCTGCCCGCTGACCAGCTTCAGCCCCCTTGCCGGCTGCTTCCCTGCAGGACGCTGCCAGGCCCCGGTGAGCTGCGCTCTTCTGGGTCCCCATCCTGCATCTTCCAGGATCTTCCCTCTTCACCTTGCGGGGCTGCTGTGCACAAATGAGAACGTACAAGAAAGCCCGTGGGCACATCCGCGCTCAGCACGTGCCGCGTCTCGCTCATTTCCCCTTAGTTCTTTGCTGATTCCTCCTCAAGAAAGCCTCTCTCCAAAGGTTCCCCATGGTCCCCGCTCCCTCTTTATTCCATCCCAGGCGGTACCTGCCAACTGTGCCCCTCATGGGTTCTGCCCTTACCTTAAACTTTACTGTCTGAAACTTATCTTTTCTCTTCTTCACTCCCTTTTAAAACAGACCCCCCCTTAATTTCTCTGTTTTTGTTGTTCATCCTCCGACTCGTGTCCCAAGCCTCTGATCAGCTCAGTCCTCTGCCTTGATTTGCCTTCACAGCCAATCTGCCTGCATCCTGTTGACTTTCTTCCCGCCTGAGTGTAAACTTTCGTGTCCTTTATTGCTTCCTGCCTGGCAGGAAGCTCCAGTCTCTTCTCTTGGGACACGCACAGCTACAACCTTGACTTTTCTGAAAGCCCGTTTTCATTATGTCACTCTGCCCAGAATCTGCGGTGATTCCCTTATTCCCCTTGCACTCACCTCCCCCGTGTTCCAGGCTCCCCACAGCCCGTCCCACTGCACCCACCCCTAGGCGCCCCCTGCCCAGCATCAGGGTCCCCTCCCTCCTTTCTGCTCTGCCTTTCTGTGATTTCCGCTGTGTCTCTGTATGAAATGCTCTCCGTCCTTCTCTCCACCCAGACACCCTGCCCTTTTTTCCTGTTCTTGTCCTTTTGTGAATACATCCTACCCAAATCTTGGCTTTTCTGTTGCTTTTCCTGCTTAATTATGGAGATGACAAAACGAGAGCCTTTGGATAGGAGATCCTGGCTTCTGTGACATGGTGGCCCCCGGCTGGGCCTTGCATGTTTGTCTGTTTCTCCCTGGTGAGCACATCCGGGCTTGGAGCACAGCTCCTTAATCAGTACGTGTTGTCGAGCAGGTAAAACAGGGTTGAAAACATTCGAAAAACTGGTATATTGTCGCAGCCCAACAAATGATAACTTGGAAAGGGGACTAAATTAAAATCAAACCCCCTGTTTTGCTAACCATTTATACTAACACCTGTTTGCAATCTTGGCCTCCTTGGTGGGTTTCTCTGTGACAGAAGTCTGAGATTTCTTTATGTCTCTTGCTTGACTCATTTATACAGTAAAAGGGTCTTATTGACTCAGCCATTCAGCAGTCATTTCGTGAATACATACGATAGGGCCACGCAGATCTCTAAGGCTGCCTTCAGCTGTACAATAGCAATGACATTTTCTGAAGACAGTCAGATACAAACCTTACTTGATCAGCAGGCCTCTGACAGATTTTTATTATTCCCTTTTTGCCATTACAATCTTTCCACATGCCCTCTTCCCACCCCCAATCCCCCTTTTTTTTTTTCTCTTGTTCTACCTTTATTTCCCATCCAAGGCTTGGCCCCTGTGCTTTTGGCTATCAGATATCGTACTACATTCTTAAATAAATGCAGTAGATTTTGGAGTAAAAAGAGATTTTCTCAGAGTTCTGTGATGGACCAAAGTGTGACATGGTAGAGCTGGCTGTGAAGAGAAGTGGGGTCGTACAGGTTCTTTTCAGGAGTTAAGCTGTCCTGTTGCATTGCTGTGTCATTTGAAGACTTTACTTATCTCTGTATCCTTGATAGGTTTTTTTCGGATAATGGTTCTCCGATAACAAATCAACTCTATGGTCTAGTGTCCCCCCCCCCACCACCAGACTATCAAAATTGAAATAATTTATATAACTACCATGATTTGACATAAACCTTAGAAATCTCTGTTGGAGCCGGCCCCTCCATGCCTGATGGTTTCCTGTTGAGATACACTCTCTTTGCTCCTGCATCTATAGAGCAGGTCTTTCATGCACCAGTTTTGATAGTTTCTTTTCTTTTTAACTGAAGTATAGTTCATTTACAATGTTGTGTTGTTGCAGGTGTACAGCAAAGTGATTCAGTTATACATACATAGGTATCTATTATTTTTCAGATTCTTTTCCCTTATAGGTTATTATAAAATATTAAGTATAGTTCCCTGTGCTATAAGTAGGTCCTTATTGTTTTTCTATTTTACATATAGTAGTGTGTATCTGTTAATTCCAAACTCCTAATTTCTCTCTCCCCGCCCTTCCCTTTTGGTAACCATGAGTTTGTTTTCTATGTCTGTGGATCTATTTCTGTTTTGTATATAAGTTCATTTGTATCTTTTTTTTTTTATATTCCACATACAAATATCATACGATATCTGTCTTTCTCTGTCTGACTTACTTCACTTAGTATGATAATCTTTAGGTCCATCCATGTTGCTGCAAAGGGCATTATTTCATTCTTTTTATGGCTGGGTAGTGTTCCATTGTATAAATGTACCATAATTCGAAAAGATACATGCACCCCTATGTTCATAGCAGCACTGTTTACAATCGCCAGGACCTGGAAGCAACCTAAGTGTCCATCGACAGATGAGTGGATAAAGAAGATGTGGTATATATAGACAATGGATAGTTTCTGTGAGTCATCAATCCTGTGTGCTCACGGCCTGGCAGCTGTATTCTGGGCACCCTGGTCTGTGGTCGCAGTGACACAGGGGAGCTGAATGGAGTTTCACCCATTGAATTGTCTTATCCAGTTAGGGCTGCGGAGGAACTGAGGATTTCCCCATTGGTCCTTAGGCTGCTCTTGGATACTTTCCTGCTTACAACTTCTTGTCTGGTGAGAAGGTAATGAAGCAGTGCTTGGCCTCCCTGTTCCGAATAAACAGGGTGTCCATGAGGCCCGGGCCCCGTGGGTGTCTTGTAACAGCATTCCACAGCAGCTGTGCCATTGTAAGGCTCACTGCGCTCGACAAATTCCAGACGCCCCACGGCTGCTGCAGCACTAAATGGGGAATTCAGGCTTCACTTGGTTTAGGCCTCCAGGGGGCTGAGCCAAAGCTGACACGACTGACTGTTCAGACAACAAGTTCCAAAGAGGGAAGACAGTTCAAATACCGACTGCTGCTTTCCTCAAAAGCAGTTGACCTCAGAGGAGCAGCTCTCAGGCAATCATGATCCTGGCTCCACGGACTTGGACAGCATTTTTGTTTCATGGCCCTTTTATAGTGGGGACAGTTGACTCAATGATTTTGAATAATTTTAGCATGTGATACTTAACTTTTATTTAACAAGCCAATAAAGTAGAACATATTCTTTGGAAAATAAGAGGAACAAACAGTGTTAGGGAGTATTAATAAAAGTAAATACACGTGGCGTTAAACTGAACTTATGGTATTAAATTTTTAGATTATGTAAAATATACCTTGAACTTTGAGGATTCTTATTATCAGTAATATCCATATGTTAAATCTTTATTTCAACCTGATGTGTTTAAGCTGAGTAGGAAAGCTTTGCAAATAGACATTGGAGTTGTTGATTGATTTATCTTGTAATTATTTATTTACTTGCCTACAAAAGGAAATCCTGAGTACACTTTTATGTTACTATAATGAAATCATTCCAAGGTAATAGTTTCACAAGCTTCGTAACGTGAGTTTCTAGAATAATGTAGCTGGTAAAGTCAGGTAGCTATGACTCGCTATCCGTGTCATATTTTGTTTTATATTAATTTTTAATCATTTTAGCCACTTTTAAGTGTACAGTTCAGTGGCATCAAGTATTCCCACTATTCACTTCCAGAATGTTTTCATCTTCCCAAACAGAAAATCTGTACCCATTAACTCCTCAGTCACCCTCACCCCCAGCCCCTCTCTGTCCTTCTCTATTTGCCTAGTCTAGGTACCTCGTGTAAACAGAATTATACAATATTTGTCCTTTGTGTCTAGCTTATTTCAGTTAGCATAATGTGTTCAAGGCTCATCTCTGTCATAGCACGCATCAGAATTTCATTCCTTTCTAAGGGCGAATAACATGATTTCATTAAATGCTTCGTAGAGGAGGAAAACAGTTTTCCTTGACCCTCTTAGAGTCCCTAGCTGGGTCTGAAAATTAAACTGAAGAAGACAGATTAGCAGGAGAAAAGCATACAGATTTATTCATATAAGTTTTATGTGACTCAGGAACCTTCGTAAGGAAATGAAGACCTGAAGAAATGGTTAAATCTGAATGTTTTTATGCTAAGTTTGGTGAAGAGTGGAAAGTTGTGGAAGGACGTGCTGAGCAAAGAGTGTGGGCTCAAGGTGGTGAAGTGGGGGGACTCAGCAAGGCCTGTCTGTGGGGATTCCCTCTGTGTCCACGCCCTTCACTCTGGGTGTGGAGGGTCCTCTCACGTGAAGGTCCTTAACCCGCTTCAGGGGTGCTGGGCAGGAGAAGGTCAGAGACACCTTCCTGCTTCTGCCATTTTCTCAAACTCCTTCAGCTTAAACTCTTCATTCTGCCAAGGTGCCGTATTTGGGGATAGCGTGTCCTTAACCCCATGAGTGCAGACCACATTTTGTTTATCCATCATCTGTTGATGGACATTTGTGTTATTTCCACCTTTTGGCTATTGTGAATAATGCTGCCATGGACATGGGTGTGCAAGTTTCTGTTTGAGTGTTGGTTTATCTTGACATGGGCCTCACTCACTCTCTTTCCTATGATAGTTAACATTTCTTGTCAAAAAGTATTTCCTATCTCTTCCAAAAGTGGTCCAGGATTGGCCTTTTTGCTCTTTTCCCTCCTTGTAGACACCATCTCCACATAATAGCCGCCCCATTCGCAGCAGCTACAAATGATTAGTAAATATGGAGAGAAGACTAATTGTTGCAGGAAGGAGGACCCCTTCCAGGGCCCGAGAGCGGGCTCTTGTCTAACGCTCGGAAATGAACTGTCCAAGGAGACACACGTGCTGACAAAGCAAGAGACTTTATTGGGAAGGGGCACCCAGGCGGAGAGCAGGAGGGTAAGGGAATCCAGGAGAACTGCTCTGCCACGTGGTTTGCAGTCTTGGGTTTTATGGTGATGGGGTTGGTTTCCGGGTTGTCTCTGGCCAATCATTCTGACTCAGGGTCCTTTCTGGTGGCACGTGCACATCGCTCAGCCAAGACGGATTCCAGCGAGGAGGAGTCTGAGAGGTTGGTAGGACATGTGGACTGGTGTCTCCTTTCTCCTTTTGACCTTTCCGGAATTCTTCTGGTTGGTGGTGGCTTGTTAGTTCCGTGTTCCTTACTAGGATCTCCTGTCATAAAATAACTCATGCCAATTGTTGCTGCCTTTGCCTGCCCAGGGCAGGCAGTTTCAGTCAGTGTTTCCCCTAACATAATTATCCCCCTTTAGAGGCGGCTGAGGTCTTTGAAAGGTGTAGGTGTCAGTGTGATGTTTCACTGGTGAACAACAGATACCACTGTTTTCCAGGAAGTCTGCCTTCCAGATATTGTCAGTGTGAACCTCCCTGGAGCCTCAGCCACTGGAGTCCTTGTTTCCAGGCTGTGGTGCTCAGACCAGTGGCCCCCAGGTCCTGAGGGTCCCTGCAGAAGGGCAGTCTTGTTCAAGCTCCTACCACACGTGTGAGCCCAGCAGTGTCAGGCGGAAAGCAGTGCTGGGAGCCAGCTGATTCGGTTGTGGCTTTTTCTCCTCTCTCTTAATTCCTATGTTTGAAAATCACGCAACGAAGGCCATCTTCTATATTTAGCTTATGCTTTGATCTGTGTCGGGACCTGAAGAAAGTGTTTTTGTTTTCCAGTTAGGAAAACGTATACTGTTCTGCTCCCAGGGCTGAATGAAGGTGGTGGTCTTTGCTCAATATCATCGAATATTAACACATTAACAATTGAGCTTAGGACAAAGAATTGTGACCTTTCAAATGATCTGAGCTGTCTGCAGTATGTCACATTTTACCTTTTTAGAGAAGTGCTAATTCGTGTTAAGTCCGCCTGAGAGATTTGTTTAATGAGCAGATTAAATGGATGATTATCCCTCTCTTAATTTTTTTCTTTCAAGGAAGGGCTTCTTGTGATGCCCCTCTTCTATTTGGCAAAGGAATACAGAAGGGTCTTTTTAAAATTACCCCTGCAGGGTCACTGGGACCCAAGCTGTTTGCTTCATTAAACCCTGGTGGTTTCTTTAGAGCCAGCCCCCTCCAGACAGCTCTGACACAATTGTATCTAAATTAGCATCTGAGTGACCCCCTTTCTCTCCTTTTTTTCAAGCCCCAGCTGACAGGGATTGGCAAAAGATGTTAATTGGTTGGGCCTGTCTCAGAACAATAGACTTGCCAAGTTGACAAAAGGACTAATGTTTCTTTCAATATGCACCCAGATTCACATAAGTACCTCTTTTAATTACCAGGAATTATTGTAATGCCTGGTCAATGGAATAATTGACCCTCAACAGCTAGGGCTTATGCTGTAATAAATAATGGCACAGGCTTCAGCAGAGTCACGGGTGCTAGGGTGATTGGCAGGGACTCAAAAGAGATTTTCTCAGCCAGTGTCCTGTGATGTACCAAGGCAGCGCAGTGGGGGTCCAGGAGAGGGGACTCATTTGGGCTTAACCCGGAAGAAGTGTGCTGAGAGCCATTAGAATTTATCCTTAGAATCATAAAGGAAAGAGTTAGTAGCTTGGCAGTTCGGGACCCATGTGGTCAGTGATAGGGTGTGGGTCAAAGGCTCCAGCACAGGTAGGGACATTCCAAAGCGTTTGCTTCTCCGCAGGAAAACCCAAGGTTCATGTCCAGCCTACACCTCGGTTCCCCCTTTTGTAAAAAGGGACATTTTAATTTCTGATGTCAGGTTACATGTGTCCCCCAAACCTAGTGTCACCTCATTCCTTATTATCACAAATCATTAGATAACTTATAAATAATTGTGTACAGTATTGAGGTTCTTGGAGAATTTGTTTTGAAAAATTAACTATGTTGGGATGGGCTGGGCTGGGGTGCCCTGCCTAGTAAAATCCTACTTGTCAGTTTACATTCTAATTCTCATCAAGGTTAGTATTTCAAACTAGCCTTCCTCCCGCATCGCAATATCGATTAGGGGCTACCTGGTGCTCACATTTCAGGTGGAGCATTTATTTAGTGATTCTAACAACCCAATCCGGGTGGGAGGTGTTTGTGAGACCCCGAAAACGCTGTAGTGCATTGGATAAGGTGTGGCCCTTGAGGTGGGACAGAGCCGGGTCCCCCTCCCAATTTAGCTACATTCAGCCTGCATGCCCTTAAGCAAGGTACTAAAATGTCTGAGCTTAAGTTTCTGCCTTGAGAAAGGGGTAAAGGGGTAAAAATGCCTACTTCCTAAAGTAATGGCAGAGATAAATAAAATGAGCTCATCTTTTATTTCATTCAACTCGGCACCAGGTAAATAGCACAGATAGGCCATCTGTTACACTTATTGCCCCGAAATTGCAGAGCCAGGAAGTGATGGAGATAAATTTGCACCAACTCCTGTTTGACTTTTAAACCCTGTGCTTTCCCAGCATGCCTCACTGTCAACTCATCACTAGAGTTTAAGGGAAAATATGATCACTTCAAAAATGTTGAAAAATAAAATAGGAAAGCTTATTTCCATCTTTTAAAACAGCAGATGAGAAAAAATGTCAATGAAACATGACTGAAAATTCATAAGTAGTATTCTGATCTTTTTGGTCAGTAAATTATTTTCCTTTCCTAAAACTAGGATTTACTTATTTCTGGCAGGTTTCTATCAGGTGAAGGAGAACATTTAAGCAAGACATTGATTGTTCTCAAGGTCCCTATTTGTTTCCCACCAGGAAAAGCCACCGTTTACACGCTAGGTTGCAGGGTGCGTGCTAATGCCTGAACTTGGTGTCAAGAATCTTTTCAGCTTCAGACGTCTCCATCAGAGTTCTGGTTTGTGTTTGTCAGGATTTTTTGATCTGGTGAGAAAGTTGTCTTGAAGAATTAAGTTCTCTTAGGTTATCGTGGATAAATATAAAAAGTGACTGCCTTCGTGGCTCTTAATACCTGAGGGCTCTTCTGTTGACACCCAAATTATTTCTCTTGCCTAATTCCCTTCTATGCATCTCTTTCCGTCTCCCTTGCTGGTTCTTCTTTTCCATTCTGGCCTTCAAGTGCCGTGTTTGTCAGAGTTGAGTTCAGTCCTTGGTGGGTTTCGTAGCTCTTCTTCTGGTCATCTCTTCAGTTCCCATGTTTCAACTAAATAGAAGTGCTGACGTTGCCGATATAAATCTCCAGCCCTCCCCTTTTCTGTGAGGACCAGACTCGCATCTCTAAGACCCTCTCACGCTTTTTACCTGTGTGTTTGCATGGTCACCGCGGAGTCAACGTCCTCAGAGATCAAACTCACTGCCTACCACCTGTGGGCCTGTGAGCATCAGTGTTCATCTCCGGGCTCCAACGTGGAACGTGGAACTTTTCTTATATTCTTACTACTAGTCCCTGGCCTACAAATCCGTCTTTTTCTAACTCCATCCTTTCCATCACCAATATGTCCTGTAAATCCACTCTTCTCCATGGTCTCAACTGCTACCATGACAGTGGTGGCCCTCGTCAGCTTTCACTCAACTGTAACAATTACTCTGTATGGTCTTCGTGTCATAGCCTCCTTCGCGCTGTGCCTTACTCTGTATTGCAATCCTGTCCCTGCTTAGAAACGCACGACGGGTCACAGCGACATAAAGAGCAAATCCCAAGCTCCTTGGAAGGGCTTTCAGGATCCCCCCAGTGGAGCCCTACCACCTTCTTACCCAGCATCTTCTTTCACTACAGCCTTTGCTGGAAACTTGCTGTTCGTTTCCAAGCTCCTGGTTACTCTCGTCTCCCTGGGGAAACACCCACCATCCTTCTTCCTCAACTCTTAAGACTTGGCTCACCTGTCAAGGACCAAACCCTCATCACTTGTCAGGGTTTCACCATGAGGGGTGTTACTACCTGGCTGGGTCCTCTCCCGTCTACTGAGCAAAATTAACCTTTCTCTCCGTGCTCACCCATAGCTCTGAAGCGTTCAAACTGCTAGAAGAACATCTATTCCACTGTCTCATCATTAATTTGTTGTACGTTGGTCAGGGTCTAACCAGGAATACAGAAGCCAGGCTGATTATTTTAAATAGTGTTTTTTGTTTGTTTGTTTTGTTTTTAAGATTTTTTTTTTTTTTTGGACGGGGACCATTTTTCAAGTCTCTACTGAATTCGTTACAACATTGCTTCTGTTTTTATATGTTTTGGTTTTTGGCCGCGAGGCATGTGGGATCTTAGCTCCCCCCGACCAGGAATCAACCCCGCACCCCCCGCACTGGAAGGCAAAGTCTTCACCACTGGACCCCCAGGGAAATCCCTGATAGTGTTTTGTTTTGTTTTTTTAATTCAAATAATTGGTTGTGCAAGTAATACAAGGGCTCAGAGGGCAGCCAGAGGTGAACCGCAACAGAAAGCTCCCCCCACCCCAGGCTGGAGAGTAGGAGGGAAGGGGCTGGCCCACTCCACGCAGCAGGAATCCCGGTGGGTGTGTCCAGGAGGAGCAGGAGTGCAGGGGAGACAGAGCCACTCCGGAGACCTGCAGGCAGAGGGGAGAAATCCTGGCTTCTCCCTGCGTCCCACCCGCTCGTCTCTTACCAGAACCTCCCACTCGGCAGGACCCAGTTGGAGCTACTGGAACCTGCAGTCTTCAGGGGTCAGCCCCGTGCAGCAGAGCAGGGGCGATGCAGAAGGGACTTGAGGCAGAAAAGACCAAGCACAGGCAGAGGCTGTATCTGTCTCCCTAATATGTTTTGAGCTGCTGAAAAACCAGGACCTCAGGACTTCCCTGGTGGCGCAGGGGTTAAGAATCTGCCTGCCAGTGCAGGGGACACGGGTTCGAGCCCTGGTCCGGGAAGATCCCACTTCCAGTGGGCTCTCACTGAGCCCACGTGCCACAACTACTGAGCCCACGTGCCACAACTACTGAGCCCGCGTGCCACAACTACTGAGCCCGCGTGCCACAACTACTGAGCCCATGCGCCACAACTACTGAGCCCGCACGCCTACAGCCCATGCTCCTCAACAAGAGAAGCCACCGCAATGAGAAACCCGCGCACAGCAACGAAGAGTAGCCCCTGCTCACTGCAACTAGAGAAACCCCGTGCACAGCAACAGAGACCCAATGCAACCAAAAAATAAGATAAATAAATAAATTTTTTTAAAAACCAGAGACCTCATCTTACTGACTTTTGTAACCACAACCCCTAGCCCCAGGTAGGGTTTAATAAATATTTAGTGAACTGAATTCTCAAGTTTCCTTCCAGGACTAAAATGATCCTTTCTCTACCCATGCTTTGCTTCCATTTATCATCATGTTGAAACAAAAACATGAAACATTTCCATGAAATTTCTCTTTACAAAATCATAGGGTTTTGTGTCATTATTTACTTAAGCCCAGGCTTTCATTCCATCTCGACTCTGTTCCTTTATTACCATTAAACCGATGCTATTTATCAGCTCCAGGTTTGGTTCTGAAAACATTCTCCACCGACTGTGAGTCAGATGGAAATAAAGGAAGGGAAATGGAGACATGGGTTTCATAAATGCTAACAATGTGAGAGAAGAAGAAAAAAATGATGTTTTGGGCAATTTTCACATAACTCATCCTAAATATGCCTTTGAACTGGCTGCTTCCCAGGCTACCGCCAGGCTCCCCTGAGCCACTCAGAGCCAGCCTTCCAGAGAGAACAGGTCCATCATGGGAGGGCACAGCAGGTATGGGGCAGAAGCTGTGTAGCCAGGCTGCCTGCCTTCCTCACTGGTCCTGCTCCGTCAGAGGAGACATTCCAAAGAAGAAAGGTATCCCCAGGGCAGTGCCCATGGCCCTGGCATTCAGAGATCACCCTCTTGCTTATGAATCAGCCTTACCCTCCTGATGTCACCTGGCCACTGCCCATCCTATAGATTGGGTCCGTCAGACACAGGGTTCAACTTAAAATGGGCCACGGATAAAATAGATTAACGACAAGGACGTACTGGGTAGCCCAGGGAACTATGTTCAATATCTTACAATAACCTATAGTGTAAAAGAATCTGAAAAAAATATATGTATATACAACCGAATCACTTTGCTGTACACCTAAAACTAACAAGCACAACCTCGTAAATCAGCGGTACTCCAATGTTTAAAAATGCACCATAGGATCTACTGTTTGAAGCATGTGGCTGAGCAAAGTTGCAGGAAATTTTAGAGAACATCCCAGCCCTTTGTTTCCATGAGGACATCGAAGCCTGGACACGAGTGACACTCCTGGCCGGTGTCCGGATGGCACTGTACCTGACCTAGAATTTGACTTGGGTCATTCCGAGCCCCTTGTTGTGCAAGTTCCAGGGGTGGTTTTAAACCTGAACTTTGAGTAGCATATTGCAGTGTCCTTATCCTCATTAGTGAATTCATTGGCTTTGCATTTTCCTATCTGTCTCCTCTTATTCCTAATTATTTGAATTAATTTTTTTTTCCTCTATACCTCTTTTATTAGGTCGTGCTGGGTCTGGACTCAGAGATTGTGTATTCAGCACTTGCTGACCTCTAGACAATGTCCCGGGTTCGTTTCCTGGCTTTTCCAGCACCTGCGTCCTTCCCATTTGCTCTCACTCCTAAGTCCTTAAGTCTCACACTCACTCTGACTCCCTCGTGCATGAACAGATGGTACTCAGCTCCAAAGGATAGGGTCTAGGCACCCAGCCCTGGGAGCACCTCTCATGTAGATAGAGTTTCCGTGTCTTTGAGAAGCAAGGAGAATCATCATCCAACTCGCTTCCTGGCCGGAGCAGGTCTCCTCTGCTTTGGACATTGATATGGTTACAGCTCCTCAGAGATGACCCCAAACGTTGAGCATAGTGACATTATATTATCCTCATTCTTCTTGCTTCCCTTTTCTTCCCTTCTCTTCCTTTCTTGTTTCCCCATTTAAAGACTTTCTAAATCTGCAGAGAACCAACTTGAACTCTGCTTCTGCAGGTTAGATGAGTAGGCATCTAATTCGAGCCAAATACTCTACCAGTTGTTTTACGTCGAGTGTATCTGTTCCTCACAGTGATCTTGAAGCACCAGTTTTATTGTCTGCACTTGATGGAGAACTTGAGAAATAGAGAGACCGAGGAACTTGCCGGGTGTCACAGAGCTGTTCAGATGCAAAGCTGGGTTCAGTCCCGGGTCTGACTGCTTGGGACCAGCTCACGACACCATGTAACTCACTATACGGCATTACCATTATATAATCAACGGGTGGCCAGGCTAATTCGAATTCATATAAACTATAATTTCAGGAATGATCACTAATGAATTTTGACAAATAATTTACTAGAAAGTTCTGTCTTGGTGAAGTTTAAAAATAACATGGCTTTCACTGTGCTGATATATATTTAAAGAAAGACATGTCTTCCCCCATTCCCCCCAGTAAATATAAAAATAATTTCTCCATAATGGGACGCATTTTTTTTTTTGAAAGTGACTCAGTTATACGTATATATTCTTTTTCATATTGTTTTCCGTTATGGTTTATCATAGGATATTGAATATAGTTCCCTGTGCTATACAGTAGGACCTTGTTGTTTATCCATTCTATATGTAATAATTTGCATCTGCTAATCCCAAACTCCCAACCCATTCCCCTGGCAACCACAAGTCTGTTCTCTGTCTGTGAGTCTGTTTGTGTCTCATAGATATGTTCATTTGTGTCATATTTTAGATTCCACATATAAGTGATATCATATGGTACTTGTCTTTCTCTTTCTGACTTCGCTTCGTATGATAATCTCTAGTTGCGTCCATGTAGCTGTAAATGGCATTATTTCATTCTTTTTAATGTCTGAGTACTATTCTGTTGTATGGGATGCATTATTTTTAAATGTTAATTGTATCATAGCGCAGGACTGCAATTGAATAAGATGCCTTATTTAACTCTAAAATTTCTTAAATATCAGAAAATACATTTTTATGCTTTGAGTATCAGAGGTCTCAGAACACTGTTGACCATGAAGAAAGAAGGGAGAAAATAAGAGAAGGCGGATATTTGAAGAGGATAATTATCTGTAGAGGGACATATGTTTTTAGAGTCAGTGAATTCATCTTTTATGAAGTGGAAATCCTGGCCAAACCACATAAACAGACTTGAACTGATTGCCAGATAAGGAGCATTTTAGAAATGACAAGGCAGTGGTGCAGCCTGTTAGGGTAGGTTTCCCAAAGCCTTCCGGTAAAAAGAAAATACTTCAAGATGCTAGAGAGGCATGAGGGATGGATAGGAGGTTATCCTGGGGAGAATATCAATTACTAAAATAGGAGGGAGGGAAGTTTGTAACAGGAAATGAGGAAGCCAAAATGTTACATGTGTTGATGGGACTGTGTCAGCTTCCAACCATGTGATGTTCAAGGTTACTTTTTGGTGGTGACCACATGGTTGCAGAAAGAGCCAGCTCCGTGGTTAATAACAAGATAAGGACCAATGTAGTATGGACCATTCCATGGTGTGAAAATGGTGTCCATTACCTGTGGCACCAAAGGGAAACCTGGAAAGAAGAGCCCATTTTCAAGCTGAAGGGAATGAGCGGAAGTCTACATGGTAAATATTACAGTGGCTTATTTTATGGAAGATTTGCTCTAATTTGTGAAAGTTTTCGGCCCCCCGCTAAAATTCATTAATCAGTACACAGGAGACTTGGATGCAGTGAAACCAACGATAGTGTGATTTCCAGTATCACGATTGGTACTTGATGCCCATCCGTCCCCACCTCCCCGCACCTGTCCTGGCCATTTCATTTCATTTCATTTCATTTCATTTCATTTTGGACCCCTCCTGTACCGTGATGTTAGTTAGGGGATTACCATACTTAATACGGTGATTATTTTAAATTAATTTCCCATGTATTCTTCATAAAAGAATTATTAAAGAAAGCAAATTGCTACCTCAGGTTTAGTACTGGAATGAGGTTAAGCAGTAGGAAAAAGAGGTTTCAAATACTGTTCCTCTTAGGCAGGGCTATTGATACATGTTTTCTTAAAAGTCAGCATGAGCCCCTGTGTTGCTTGAGATCTTGTAAGTTAATGAGTTAGAGGATGGAGGCAACCAAGATGATGAATTTGCTTTTTGAACTTGACATAAATGCTTCCTTGAAAGTAAATGAAATTCACATTGAAAAGAATGATGTATTTTTCTAGATATGAGGCCATCCCTGTTTTTAATATATATATTCTCCAAAATTTTACATTGTTCTTTTTACTGGAAGGGTTCAAGTGAGCTTATAGTAAAGATCAAGACTTAGATGTAGAGAAAAACTACACATGTTCATCTGGGGAAAAACGCCCAACAGGTCTTGGCTAAAGCATTCAGCGTTCTGGCAAAAGACTCGTACTCTTTTCCTTGATTCCTTACGTGTGATCTTTGCGCTAAAGGGGGGACAAAACAGCTTGTGAATACTTCTTCAGGAGTACACTGGGATGTGAGACTATTCACACATCATGACTTCTGGCTCTTTCTAGATATTTTTAAAGTAATATCTGATGAATGCTCTCTGCATACACACACACACGTTTTAGTAAAATGGAGGCAAGCTAGTCCATTTCCTGGGACTATTAATAGCATTTTCTTATATCCGTAAAGGGTGGTCATGCCCATGTGACTGGCTTCCTGCTGCCAGGACCTCCTGCTGGTTGGACAATAGACACAGCTTGAGGGCTCAGAGCCTTGGCCACAGTTACAGTGGTTTTCCTTCAATGAACGTTTATTTCATATACACCATTTCCAATGCTCTATCCTCTGTGCTTATTATTCACACTTACAGTTTAATTGGCCAGGAATTAGTTATTTTATAAATTTATTTATCTTTGGCTGCGTTGGGTCTTTGTTGCTGTGCATGGACTTTCTCTAGTTGCGGCGAGCGGGGGCTACTCTTCCTTGTGGTGCGCCGGCTTCTCACTGCGGTGGCTTCTCTTTTTGTGGAGCACAGGCTCTAGGCGTGCGGGCTTCAGTAGTTGTGGCACGCGGGCTCAGTAGTTGTGGCTCGTGGGCTCTAGAGCGCAGGCTCAGTAGTTGTGGCGCACAGGCTTAGTTGCTCCGCGGCATGTGGGCTCTTCCCGCACCAGGGCTCAAACCCGTGTCCTCTGCATTGGCAGGCGGATTCTTTTTTTTTTTTTTAAACATCTTTATTGGAGTATAATTGCTTTACAGCGTTGTGTTAGTTTCTGCTTTATAACAAAGTGAATCAGCTATACATATACATATATCCCCATATCTCCTCCCTCTTGCGTCTCCCTCCCACCCTCCCTATCCCACCCCTCTAGGTGATCACAAAGCACCGAGCTGATCTCCCTGTGCTATGTGGCTGCTTCCCACTAGCTATCTATTTTACATTTGGTAGTGTATATATGCCCATGCCACTCTCTCACTTCGTCCCAGCTTATCCTTCCCCCTCCCCGTGTCCTCAAGTCCATTCTCTACGTCTGCATCTTTATTCCTGTCCTGGCAGGCAGATTCTTAACCACTGTGCCACCAGGGAAGCCCCAAGGAATTAATTTTTAAATATAAAACTTTATTTGGTTATCTTTATGACTTTTTCCTTGATTATAACCTTTTTACTGTATTTTGAATTTTATTTTAAAAATATTTTTCTTTCAAATACTGAAGTATCCTTGTTATAATTTGTATATGTATGTTACATATTCTATTACATATTATAAAAAGAACACTAAAGCCATGGGCCAGGGTTAACAACTTTTAACCTTTAGGATTAGGGGGATTCTTAGCTGAGTGTACTATCTCCTTATGAACTGTATTCAGACACTGTAGGCAAGAGATTGTGAGTATTTGGGTTCTGGTTTTGTTCTTAGGATGTAAAAGAATTGAATGTATTTGTGTGCTGAGGAGACTGGTCCAGCGGAGAGGGCTCGTTCTCTGAGCTCTAAGTTAGCAGGAGGTACTGGGAGGGGTGGGGAGCCTCTGGGTTCTCTGCCCCCCTCGGCTACAGTCCAGAGAAACTCCAGAGTGACATTCTTAAGGAAGGTTTACCCTTACTTTTTCAACCCCCTTTCGTTTTTTCCCCGGCTGCACCGTGCTGTGTGCGGGATCTTAGTTCCCCGACCAGGGATCAAGCCCGCGCCTCCTGAGGTGGAAGTGAGGAGTCCTAACCACTGGACCACCAGGGACGTCCCTCAACCCCCTTTCTTACTTGCAGTTCACCCTTACCTGTCAGCGCGGACAGCTGCCCCCATGATGTCTTTGAAACTAGTCTCACCCAAGTCTGCGACCAGCTCCTAATTCCAATTCCAAAGAATATTTTCCATCTTACAGACGTCTCTGTAGTTGGTTGGTTTGTTTAAGCTCACACCTTCCTCTGCTCCTTTAAAGCCGTCTTCCCCGGGATGCTCTCCGTTCTCCAGCCAGCCCTTCTCATGCTCCATCCCGGCCCCTCCTCCTCTTCAGATGCTTCGCTGCGAAGCCTCCCTCCCCAGGGTTCCTTCTTTAGCTGGGCCTGGGGATTCTGCGTCTGAAACATTGCCAGGTCTCCCTGCGTGCTAACTGCTTGGCTCAGCAGAATCGCATTGTTTCTGGCCAAGGTGGCCACAGGGGTCCCCATCCCGCAGTTCTGCAGTTTGCCCCCGCATCTCAAGTTCCCAGCCCTTCCTTGGCCTTTAACAGACTCCTTTTCCCGAATGTTCCCAACATTTTCTCATTTTACTTTTCCTTACGTGCCAGGGGAAAAGTGGTGAGGATTCAGAGGGTAGAAACTCTGTCTTCCTGCTGGTGTTCCAAGAAGTAGCACTGTCCCGTTTTCCCTACTCCTACACACACAGTAAGAGCCATGACTAATGAATACGATTAACAAAGTTCAACAGCAAGGCTGAAAGACGTTGCTTCCAACAGAATAAGCTAGTGTGAGCAAGTTTCGAGGCGAACCTATTGTTGAATCTTTTTTCCCCTTTAAAATATATAAATGATGATCAGATATTAGAAAAACTGAACGGAAAGTAATTCATATCTGTGTGTTGTGTTTAATTAATTTACCTGTAAATCTTGTGCTGGCATGAAAGACGTAAAGGCCAAGATATGCTATTTTGTTGGGATATGTGACATTGTGGCACAGTTCCATATTTTATAGTTGGAAGTGTAGTTCTTGGTGTTTATTTGATCAAATGTGTATAAAAGTGAAACGTATATTGAACTAGATTTCTAAACCAGAAATAAGTTAAATAACTTCTTGAGGTAGTGAATATTTTTCCTTCTCTGGTTTATTTCTTCAACTTCTGAAATGTAAAAACGGTGACACCCTTGTTGTGTGAAGTTTGGAGGGTGAGAATTAGCTGCAGTTTCAGAGTTTCAGAATCAAACAGGAAAATCCTGGCGTGGTGATTGCCTGGATCTTATCTATAACATAAGGAGGTGAAACTATACCTCGGAATGGATGCGTTCTTCAACTCTAAAATAATACGAAAGAGTCTGTCATCTTAACCAGTAACATGCAATTTTGAAAAAAATCTCTGTGGTCAGCTCACTGTTGCTTGTTAAGAATTTTTATTCTAAACATTCAGAATTTTATTCCAGCATTCAGAATTTGGATATCTGAGTGCTTCTGAGTGGGGCCCCATGCGAATGTATAGTTTAGGCTGAAAGGATGATTTTACAAGAATGGTTGGTCTTATTGTTGTAACATTGTTTGAGGTATTAATCGGGGCTGGTGACAGGATGATGAGACCTTTAGATCCTGAAGTTTCAGTGAACCACAAAGAGAAGGAAATCAGTTGACAACTATCCCATTATGGAATTGAAACTCTTCCTCAAGATGACAGAAAGGAACATGTGTTTGCAGTCAGTGGGCAGGGCCGTGGGTTTCCTGTAGGCAGCTGCTCGCTTCTTGCCTGGACGGCCACCAAGTGCTCAGAGGTTATAAATAAGCAATTACTGGAACCCCTTCAGAGACCAAGCAGAAGGGTTAGTGACTCCTGGCATTCTTTCTTTGGCCTGCCGTTAGAATTCTGATGCCACAGCGCGTACGCCTGTGTGTGTCCAGAGATCCTGCACTTCCCAAACCAAAGGAGGAGGTTCGGTCTGCTACACATTTGTTGCTCATCTGTCGGCATCAGGCAGCTGCCAGCCAGCGACATGCGCTGATTCTAATCCTTGTAGCCTCAGTCCCGTAATTGGACCCAGAGCCTCACCTGTTAGAAACCCAGGGAACGCCTTCTTTTCTAGGGGCAGTCTTGGACTCTGTGCTGTGTTGGTCCAGATCTGAAGGTGGAGTCTCTTCTTTGTGTTATCAACGTGAAGGGGAAAGAACAGGTGGGGTTAAACAGATCCAGACTCGGCTACCCTGTTTACAAAGTCAAGGAACGACCTAGAAACACATGTCTTGGGAGGAACACAGTGTAAAAAAGAGCGCCCCTCCTCACATCAGAAAAGGTCGGCAGTTATCATATTTGGCCGAACAATGCAGTAAAGTTTTCCCATAACCAGGTTCGCCGGCATCGCCCTGCCAAGAGCAGCAGTGATAGACTTGCCAGTTCGTGGAATCTCCTAAAAGAGCATTTTTTTAAAAGTCTTTTATTTCACGTTCAGTGAACGTTGATTGTTTGCCCGCCACCAGCCAGCACTCTGCTGGGCACTGCAGACGGTAGGCGAAGCCGTGGCCTCCGCCGCCGAGGGCTGGTCCAGGCGCTGAAAAGCATGAAATGCACAGGGCGTGAAATCTTCTTGTGCTGTTTACCGTTACCTTCTCTCAAGTTAAGAAAAGTTACCCTCTCAATGTTGATGCCATCCAGGCACCATTTATTTTAGAAAAATGATTGAGACTGAAATTGGACCCATTGATCATTGGACTGCTTCCAGTGATCAAGTTCAGATTCCAGCCTACCATCTACTTACATTGTAGCCTGGGGATAACTTGACTGCTGGCCTCCATTTGCCTTTTGTAAAATGGGGATGATGGTAAGTCCCCTGGTACCTGGAAGTTATCAAAACAAGGGATTGGAGGTCCTGTGAGTATTAAAAATGCTGCCCACATCCAGAGAAGGAGTACTTTATGATGGCTTTGGTCTTCATCTTTCTGTAGACAGAGGGTTGAACCATTTAATTCCTTTCTGGCATTATCTTTTCTAAGAATATCATCTAGATAGGATTGTGTAATTCTAGCATTTTCTGTGAAGTTATTCTCTGGCTGAATAAGACATTCCAGAAAATGATAGTGTAGTTATGGTGTCTGGCTTTTTAATTGGTGAGTTCGTATCATTATCAAAGGGTCCTTCTTTTCCAGATAGCTGGCATGGGTAGGGAAACAACTATTAGCCAGTCAGCAGCCCTTCAACTCACCTTCCCGTGTCTTTGCAAGAATCAAATGAGTTGGTCATGTCTATGGTTTACATCCCATCAAACACGCCCTACTCCTTCCCAGTTTCCTCCTGTGCCTCTCCCCGACCCACAGGAGAGTAACAGAAGGTTTGACAAGAGCAACTGAACTACAAACAGAAGACGACCTGTTAACATCCACGTTCATTTCCGAGGGATGCTGTAAGAAAGTACAACACACTGGGCACCTTAAACAACAGAAATGTATTGTCTCACAGTTCTGGAGGCTGCAAGTCTGAGGTCAAGACGTTGGCAGGGTTGGTTTCTTCTGAGGCTATATGGGAGGATCTGTCCCAGGCCTCTGTGTCCTAGCTTCTGGTGGTTTGCCAGTGATTTCTGGCATTCCTTGGCTTGGAGAAGCATCACTCCAATTCCTGCCTTCATGTTCACATGGCTTTCTCCCTGTGTTCATGTCTATGTCCACATTTCACCTTTTTTTAAGGATGTCAGTCATATTGGATTAAGGTCCCATTTTACTGACCTCTTCTTAACTAATTATATCTGCAATGACCCTATTTCCAAATGAGGTCACATTTTGAGATACTGAGGGTTAGGACTTCAACATGAGAATTTGAGAGGGATGCAGCTCAACCTATAACAGTATCTTAAATTGATTTTTCATTGAGATATTTTTGGTTCCTACTGTGTATAATTCTCATTAAGAACTAACCAGGTAAAAGACTGGATTGTGCTTTTTTTTTTTTTTGCAAATGGTGTAGTACTTCTGTTTCACAGAAGCGTCTTCTCTCAGGTAGTTTTGGGGAATCACAAGGACTTTAAAATGTTTGCTGTTTTTACGGAATTCAGGTAAAAAAAAATTATTTGGTGGGTCTCCTTTCTGTCAGGCATTGAGCTATGTGCTGAGAATATAAAGATGAAATGCTTGGCCACTGCCCTTAAAGACTTAGAGAAGGAAACAACATATAGTAAATATGTTCTATGTAATGCATGAAATACATACATGGAACACATTACCTCAAACTACAAAAGAACAGAGTCAACTTTGGGGCAGAGTCCAGGAAACTATGGGAACTTCTTAAGTGTAATAGTGACTCCCCTCAGCAAGCTCCTGAGGGAAATAGAGCTTTTCCCCAGGATTTCAGGGGCAGGACAGCATTGCAGTAGGAGAGAAGAGGTTCTAGGACCAGAGAGATGGGAGAGAGGGCAGGGGAGGGAGTGGCAAGGGTAATAAATGCACACAGAAGGGGAAGAAGTGGGATCAGGAGTTCAGGACGAGAAGGTAGCTTTGGACGAGAAGAGAAATGCCTTATCGTCTAAGATGAAAATGCAATTCTTGTGGGTGTGATTGTAGGTACATTGATAAGTATAAAAAAGGTTTAGCTTTGAAGATTTCAGGCTAAAGTTCTCAATTGTTTCAGGACATCTTCCATGGTTCAGTCATCTTTCTTCAACGTCAATGTGAGTGTGTCTGTCACAGCTTCATCTTGACGTTTTGATACGGTCCAGATTCTAAACAAGATGTAAAGATCCTCCCCGATCTAACTCCTCTCTGTGCCCACCCTCCCTCGCTCTCTGCTCTGCTGTATTAATTCCTGGAACGTTTCAGGCTCTCTCCAGGCTCTGGAGCTTTGCCCGCCTCCCGTGTTACCTGATCAACTCCCACTCCTCCTTCAAGTTTCTGCTCAAAAATGGCTCATTCAGGAGGGTCTTTCCTGATTCCTCCCCTCTCCTTCCCTCAACTGCCATCCACTCCAGATGCCCTGTTGCCCACCCTCTCACTTTCAAGGCCCTTATCATTCACTTAACATCGTTCTTCTCCAACAGAGTGGAGGCTCTGGAGGGCATGACCTGTGTCCCCACTGAGCACATGATATCTCCAGCATGTGAGACTGTGTCTGGCAGATGGTGGGTGTTCATTGGAGGTTTTGCTAAATGAATGAATGAGAAACACATAAATTGATGGATCATGTCTCAAAAAATAAGCTTAAAGTTTGAAAATAAAAATCAATTATTAGCAATAACAAAAAGTTAAATTTTAAATTACTGCAGAGCTAATATAGTTTTATTTAGTTAACAGAAATGTTTGGAAGAATGAACTAATGAACTGAAAAATGGCTTGGTAGTAACTTTCCTCGACTCCAGAAAGCCCTGGAGGACCACGGGGGCAGCAGGCAATGTGCGTTCCCAGATTCTCCTGGACTTCCCTCTCCTCTGCTGATTTTGTGTTTCCTATCCCTCCTGCCCACTCTCCATCCTTTCACCTTCCTTCCTTCCTTCCTGGTGTCTCTGGTTCAAAGTATGTTCTAAGACGAGCGCATCAATGCTAGTTCAGTACTGGGCTCCCCTCCTCCACCACATGTCTGGTCCCTGTGCTTGGGAACCCCACTCTCATGGTATTTTTCACCTCCCTCCCATGCTACTCACCACACCAGAAGAAGTTAAGATTCAGTATTTGATCACTTTCACTGGACAAAATTTAATGGCTTCTTCATTTCAGAAGCGTTTGGTTTTTCTCATCAAAAATAGATCAGGTTTGACGTATGGGGGGCCCTGAATCATACTTAGTCCCAAAATAGGCAGGTAGCTCTGTCTATGTCAGCGTTCTGAACTTTTGTTGTCGTAATGCCAGTTCATGTTTTTCCACCCATGGGGCTGCTCTTGGGCCAGTAGGGCTAGAAAAGAAGTAGTCTGATGCTCACTGGAGTAAATGGGTTCACACTGGGAAATGCATCTTGGCACCTGAAGATTTAAAAGGTCTGAGTATTCATAAGGTCTTATCTAAGCCACTCACTGGTTATTAGTTCTTCACACTGAGATATGTAAATCCTCAGAGGTTCATGATATATCCAGGCTGAATACGTGTGAACCTTTAAAAAAGAATTGGCACATTGAGTTTTCAGCTGAAAGCTCAGTTTTCTGTTCCTTCCTCTCTGAGGTCTGTCCGCTCACAGAGCAGTGCCGTCCTTCCCCACGCCAGTGTCCACCAGCTGCGTCCAAAGCCCAGATAGAACTGTGGTCACCGCGTCTCCAGAGCTGCATTTGATTTCGCTTTATGTTTATTACCATTTCTCTTCTTCTGCTTCAAACATTTTACACGATTGAAGGCGGCTTTGAAAGCAGAACACCCGCATTTGGTATCACTGCCTTCATTTTTCTTATGTTTTGGCTTCAATCACAGTGCTTTTAATATTCATGAAGTCTGAAAAAATAAACATCCTAAGACTATTTCCTCTGAATGGAAATGTTACGGTTTCAGACCCCAGAGAAAACAATTGGGAAGTTCTACAAACCCACATATTCTCCCTGAAAGCTGGAAAGGAGCTCCAGCTTGGCAGAGGGAACAACTTCCCTGACACTTCTGGGCTTCCCACAGCAGATGGCGAGGGGGCCTTATTAAGGAAGAGGCAAGGAGTCAGCAGACATGCGTATTTAAGGAGTCCCTTTGGAATAATAGATACCAGAATCCTTTCAATGATTATGTAATTGAAGAAGGTAGAAGAATTATTTATTCCGTTTACTTCTCTGTGTTCACATGGAAATTGTTGACAATATTTCTCAGTCCTCTCTCCTTTCTTTACTTTAAGCCTACATTGATATTTACACCCCCAAATTAGCTCAACCAATCCCTTAAATATTGAAAGGAATAAAGAGCAAGAACTTCCCACAAATTTGAAGGCCAGCCTATTAAGAAAAGTGAAATGATTATTCTAAATAGTTCAAAGGAAATTGATATCAGAAGAGGTGTTTCAATAATAGAACATAGTCCTAGGTTTCCTGTGCTAGAGTCAAGCCCGGTGGGTCACTCCTTGTGCAGACGCTCTACCTTGTTGCCCAGTGGGACATTCCCAAGGTCACCACTTCTCTCCCGCCCTCGCTCCCTTATGCTTTATGAGAGGACAGTCCCATGCCCCACACTGGTGACTGAGCTGTCACCACCTTCAGTTTTGTGTTTCTCTTTCTCAAAACTCCTCTGTATCGTGTGTTTTCACCTTCTTTCTCAGGAACCGTGTGATTGCTCTCTATGTTAAGACTCTTCCCTAGGTCACCATCCGCATCCCCATGGCTGACTCAAGTGCCAGTAACAACCTGTTGGGTTCCCACCACTTCCTGCTAAGGATGCTAAGAGGACACATATCTGGGTGGCCAGCCTCCCTAGTAGCTGGAAGTGGCCCTGTGAGCCACAAGTAGTCAGTGGGCACTAAGGAAGTGAGCCAGGGCCTTCCAGGAGCTGGGTGGGCTACCTCCGCTTTCCTCCTGGAAGGCAGATGGAGTGTCTAGTGCTACTGCCGCCCTCTTGGGGCCATGAGGCCACAGGCGAGAGGAAAGATGAAAGCCAACAATGAGGGTGGTGCCGCCGAAGGACAGGGAAAGCCTGGGTGCTCCAGAGCATGGAGGAGCAAATACCTTCTTCCAGAAATATGTGGGGAGAAAAAGCAAAATCAGCCACTGTTTGTTGTTTGAGCCACTGTTGGTTGAATTTTTAGTTACACACAGACACAACCTAACTGATACTCCCTCTCCCCAAAACAAAACAAGTATAAAAACCATGCCTAATCCTGGGACTTCCTGTACGTTTTTAATTTGTCTGTCTTGACTGGCTTTCTCGCTAACGTGAGCTCCCCAAGCATCTTACTTGTTCTCAGTCTCCACCCCATAAGTTACTCTGTGCCCTTCTTCACTCCCAGGCTTGTTGAGAAAGTAGCGCACGTTACCCAACGCAAGTTCCCGTGCCCGATGCACAGTGAGGCCAAACAAACTGAAACATCAGAGTTTGGATCAGAGAAAGGTTTATTGCAGGGCTGAGCAAGGAGAACGGGTGGCTCATGCCCAAAAGAACCCCAAACTCCCTAAAGGTTTCAGCAAAGCATCTTTAAAGGCCAGGTGAGGGAGGGGTGTATCCAGCGCATCTACCAAGGGAGACCAGCAAGACACAGTCTCCTCCAGAATCTCACATTATAGTGCAGGAGAGGAAACCAGTCACCATTTCTGGACCACACAGGATGAGAGCCGAAATGAAGATGGAGCGATGGACGGTGGCGTGATGTGACTCCCTCCCCTACAGCAGAAAAAGAGTGGGACCAATGGTGGGCGGATGCTGTGTAGAAGGTGGATCTCAGAGAGCAACACGAGGGAGGAGGCCTGCCATCATCCCTTCTTCTGGGATGGTTCGGAGGAGAAATGCCAGCCCGCTTGGGGATTCCCCATTGGATTCCCAATTCCCAATTCTTGGGTACCTGTTTTGTCGCAGCTTCCCACAAGGAAGAAACTTTTTCATCACTTGAGTAATCATGGCCCCTCCCCACCAAGGAAAATAAATGGAAACTTCTTCCTTTAGGTCGGCTCTGACCATCTGCTGAAACTGCCTGAGCAAAGATCAAACTGGAAGGCCAGCACCTAGTGGTCCTTGGCATCAAAGACCACAGGTTTTCTTTCTGCCTAATTTTAATATGCTTGTGAGCCTTGGGAGGCTTAATTAAAACTGCAGGGGAGCCAAAGTAAGCACAGAAAGGAACCGTTTTGATGCTTCAAAAACCCAAGCAAACGGAATCTGTATTATTCCATTAGGTGTGCTTATAGGATTTGTCTTGGGTGTTTGGATTGCTCGAAGCCTGCTGGGGAAGTCAGTCACGGGCTTTAGAGCTGAAAGGAACCATATTTCATGCCCCCCAAATTTCACTTTTCATCCTCCCGGTTAGGTTTCCCCACTCCCAGTGCGTTATTGTGAGCCGTAGATGAACTTTTACTCTGACTTCTGTTTACTCAGCTTTCCTTCTGTTGATGCCGGATTACACGACAGGGCCAGCCCAATTTTTCTGCCTGGTTTGGCAGTCATGATATTGGATTCCTTTCCTACTTTTCCCTGATGGCCTTTGCTTTAATAAGACACGGGGATGCCTGAGAGACACCGTAGTCCACGGTTCAGAGCACGGGGTCTCCCAGCTGGACCACTTCTTGTCTGTGTGACCTTAGACGAGTCACCATCTCTCTATGCTTTGCTGTGTCATCTGCCAGAGGGGGGTCGGGGTAGTGGAAACTGTGCCAACATCATAGGGTTTGCTGTGTTAATTCAATAAGGAATTCGTGTCCAAGGACTTAGCAGGATGCCTGGCTCGGGACGTGTGTTCAGTAAGTGGCAGCGGTTATCGTGATCATCCCAGGACACAGGCAGGCACACCCCCATTGCTGCAGCCAGTGGACCCAGGAAGGGCTGTGCACCTGGGTCTCCTCAAAGCTTCAGAGCTCTGAGCTCACCCAACCTAAGAGGGCCTCAAGGTCACAGGAGAGGCTCCACGCGCGGGCACACGCCGGCTGAGGTCAGTGGTGTCCACGTGACCGGCCTTCCCAGCAGGCCTCCTCAGTGACAAGGGCAGCTGCAGAAGTTCAGCTGCTGGGGCCAGTTGGTTGTTACATGACGGGGCTCTCGCTCTGAAGACAGCACTCAGAGTCGGGTCTCCAGGGGAATTAGTGCCAGGATCACCGTCCCGGCGGCACCTCCAGGCCAGCAGCCGTGTCTCCCAGGGCTGGGGTGGTCCGGCCTGAGGGTGAGCACGCTGCCAGCCCCTCAGAGAGGGTCACTCCTCAGTCACTGGCTCACAAGGGACCCACAGGCTGAGGACTAACCTGATCTAACTGCTGGAAAGCCGCCCAAGCGGGGAGGTTTGCCTGATGCCAATGGAAGAATCCTTAAGAGTCTGGATGAAAATACTTAGTGTCAGTTGCTAAAGATTTAGGAACAGGTGGCACGTGGTTGGTACTCGTGTGCCGGGCCTTAACTTCCTTTCCAGATGTTTATTCTCCAACCAAGCCGGCAGTGTAGAACCTGTAGTGTGTATGGCTGGCCTCTGTCAAAGTGGGTTCCCCTTCACTGTCTCCAGTGAACCTCTTAATAAGTGGCCGCCTCTGACATCAGCTGCTAAGGACACAGGGGTGTTAGAGAACACATCTCTACCATCAGGAGGCTTTCAGTCTAAGGAAGAAGATGAGGAAAGAGAGCAGCATCCTTGAGCGTAAAGCAGAATCACGAGACAAAGGGGAAAGGGGGGTGCACTCTGGGGTCTACGGACCCGGGTCAGATGGTGGTTCTTACCTCTGGCTCCAGAGGAAGATCGTGTGACCTCTTTGGACCAGACTTTCCACATCTATGAAATAGAGGCTACGGCTATTGTTGTAGGGCCATCCGTGTGTATTAACTTACGGATCGGCAAGTGACCAGTACGGCGCCTGGCAGACAGTAGTCATGCAAAAAATGGCAGCAATAGCATTGTTACCATTATAGAGGGACGCAGGGGAGGAAGTGTGCCATTCTGCCTGGAGAATCCATGAACTGAATCTTGAAGGAGGAAGAGGAGTTCTCACAGGCAGAACAACGGCAGAGGCGGGCACTGTCAGCTGAGCCAAGAACAAGATGGGCAAAGGCCAAGGAAAAACAAAACGGAATCTTGAGGATTTGAAGAGATGTAGACAGTTGAACGTGGCCAGAGTGCACGGGGCTGGGGATGGAAGGCCAGGAGAAGGGTCTTGAATGGAAAACCACAAATGGCCTCAGATACCCTTGTAGACAGTTAGATTTTGCCAACTTTTGCAATGTACTAAAAAGTCCAGTGCCGGGTACTGTGCTAGGCTATTTATATATGGTACTCAGTGCCCAACAAGCAGCCTGCAAGGATAAGATGGCCCCAGTTTACAGATGCGTGCACGTGGCCTCAAGGAGCTTGTCACTTCAGCATTCAGCTCACCGTGTTAACTTTGGGGAACTAGGCAGGCTGCCCAGCTGAAGGGCGTGTTGTCTCTCTTGATATTTCGTGTTCAGTTGTGTTGCCTTATTTTCTCTTTCATATTTACTCATTCCCCCTTGGATGCATTTGGAACCGAACGGTACCATAAATAAATAAAACACACCGTCTCCACTGATGTGATGAGGCTTGGGAGGTGTTGGGTCACCTTCCCCAGCTGGACCGCCTACCGGATGAAGTGGGGCTGTGCTTCCCTGTTAGAGGTGATGCACTGATGCAGAGACTCATGTTTACTTTGGGTCATATTCTCTCCAAATAAATCAAGCATCCTGGTAAAAACAGCACACTCTATTTTACTTTTTTATGATAGGTATTAGGCTTGAGCCCAAAATCAGGTAATATGGGACATTTGGTTGAGATTGAAGCTGTGGATTTCATGAAATTTTGCGTGTCACCCAGAGAGGAATAAGACCCAAACCAACCTTAGATGGAACATCCTCAATTACAATGTCGGAAAAGTACAGGTGCGCATCGACCCTAGGAACTGGGGTATGTAACGCACCCAGGGACCCCGAGCTCTGTAATCTTCACTGCTGCTGTACACCTGACCCCTCGAAATGCTCACCACGCATTTATTTTGGACAAGTTCTAAACAGGTGTTTCCTCTGCGCCGCAAATGGTTTAACCGAGAGCCTCGCCGCATCCGGTGTGCTCAGCTGGAATCACAGGGCCGACGCCGTGTGAGCCTGTCGGCTCAGCTGCGTGATGCTGACGGCCAGGACTTGCCAGTTCCCCCGCTGGTCAGCACTGGACACAGAACAGATGTTGGGGATTACAGGGGAGGATTCGGGGCGGCCGTGGGCCCGGTGTCGGCGGAAGTAATTCATTGTGGGGACGTGGACAGGCCCTGCTGAACCTGCAGTGAGAAGTTCTAGGAAATGAGCCTCAGTGGGCCTGCGGATCAGGACTCCAAACAAATGTTCTCCTGGTGTCCTTGGCATTGAAAGAAAAATCGTAAATCATCATCTTCAAGTCCAGCTGAAGGGAGGAGGGAAGAAACCCTAGTCCCACAGATGTTCATGTAAACTCTAATCTGGGAATTAATTAGTGGGATCGTGACACGGAAGCATCAGAGTAGCATCCTCTGATTGATTCCATGTGAGTCACTGGGAAACAGTTGGCAGAGCCCTGGAAGGTTGGCCGTCCATCCCTCACCCAGCTTCCTGGAAAATTCCTCTAAGGCTGGCCTTGATTTACCCCAACATAACACAGAGCTGTTTCTCCCTGCCCGTTGCTTGCCATCCTGAAGTTCCTTTGTCCTGCAGCTCCACCAGCGGTATTTTTATTATTGTCTAAACCCTCAGCCCGCTTCCCAAGACACTATGAGTTAGAGGTCCAAAGCGTGCAGTGCTGTAGGTGACAGTTTTAGTGTCTGCTCAGTTGACCACCTGTGAACCTCAGCGCTCCCTTAGCGCTGCTCTGTGGAAAGCTAACCAGAAGACGGTTGCCTTAAGTGCTCCCAGGTAATGCCGTGGGTTTAATGAACTTCAGTTTAAGCTTTCTCATACAATTCAATTGCATTGGTCAGTACATTTCAATAAGTGTTATTGGTTTAAAAAAAATGAAGTTATTTAAAGAGCCGCAAAGAAAGGGATGTTATGATTAGAATCATCTCAACCAGTAAGGGTCATCGAAGAAAAATTTAGAAATAAGGCAAAGTATTTAAATAGGGATTCTAAGAGGAACAGAACTCAGGAAACATGTTTTTTTCAGATTTTTCTCTTCCACTGGTTTCATTGCCAACTTATTTATAGCCTGTTAAGGATTTCAGTAGAAGGAATTACAGGCAAAGGTGTACATTCAGCTATTCCCGCCTTAGAGTTGGTTTGCATTTTTTGTTTTTGCTATTTCAGGGGCTAAACATAAATGCTTGTGCTAGGGAGAAGGCAGGTTGTTAATATGGAGAACAAAGGAATGACGATGGCTTACTAATAAATGTTTTTAAAGAAGAAAGAGATAAAGGAAACACAAAATTGTATATCATTGGCATTAAATGCCATAGTGAGTAAACAAGTAAAACTATGAGGAAAAACGAAGTGGATCCTTGAAATAAATATTGTATTATTCAAAATCTCAAAGGCATTAGTAGACTTCATTCATGCAGTCAGCTAGGAATTTCTTTTTTTAACAGCGACTCAAAGTAACCTCATTGGTTTTGTTTTTGAAATAATGGGAAAGAAGGCTAATTATCATATTTGTTTCTCCTCTGAAAACATCTTCATTTCTCCAAAATTAATAGAAATATAAGAAGACAGTTCTAAAAAAGCAAAAGAAATCCCTCAGAGCCTTCAACAGTATTGAGGGGAACAAAGACATGAGAAAAGAAGGTCTAAAATGCCATATGATATCACTTAGATGTGGAATCTAAAATACAACACAAATGAACTTATCTATGAAACAAACAGACTCACAGACACAGAGAACAGACTTATGGTTGCTGAGGGGGTGGGGGAGGGATGGAGTGGGAGTTTGGGGTCAGCAGATGCAAACTATTATCTATAGAATGGATAAACAACAAGGTCCTACTGTATAGCCCAGGGAACTGTATTCAGTATCCTGTGATAAACCATTATGGAAAAGAATATGAAAAAGAATATATATACGTATAACTGAAAAATAAAGTAAAATCTTTGTGCTGACCTCTTAAAAAAAAGTCTAGATGATTTTATGAAGAGCAAATGGTACCATATGTTATTTACATGATAACCCAATTCTAACATGGGAGGATGCTGAAATGTAGTAGGCTCTCTATAGAAGAATCAGTCAAAAGCATTCATGTGCCATTGTATCTAACAATTTTTAAACTTGGGAAGCTGTATTGAAAAGAGAAATTGAAATATATGGGAAAGGGAAATGTAGCTGATGTGTTTCTATTAGAGTGTGATGAAAAAAAATTGGATCTGTTTTATGTAAATTTTCAACAGCGACCTGGTAAAGAAAGTCCAAAGTACATTAATTAAATTTACAGAGCCAAAAAAAGTGAGGACCCAGGAGGTTTGATGTAAAAAATACAGATGGACTGAGGGAGATGAGAGGAAATGGACAGACTTTTACAACATGATGTTCAGCTTGGAAATATGCATGCGAGTACAATGGGGAATACTAGCCAAAGGCAGATAGCTGGTTTAAAGGAGAAGTTAATAAAATGTTGAGTCTGAAAAACTATACAGACCAAAGCCAGGAAATTACACAGTTACGGATCCCGCAGTAAATCTAAATTAGCCCCATCGCACATAGGTAGTATTTCATATTCCGGGTTGTGATGTTAACTTTCACGCCTAAACATGCGTGCACGTGTGTGTCTCGTCTGAATTACGGTTGTAATTACAGGAACAAAGGTGCAGCCAGAATGCGCAGTGGGTCTCCTGCTCCTTTCCCGAGTCACCCAGGAGCCTGGGAGCCCGAGGAAAGAGCGAGGAGGAGAGAGACTTTGGTGCCAAGTCAGTTGTTCACCACAAGAGCTGGAATCATGGTTCCTAACGATTGTGAAGCAGCCTTGTGTGTCCCGGGGTCGTGGAAGGCCGTCCACAGCACCTCGGAGTTAACATTGGCCCTTGAATTTCCAAAGCCACACGTTCCATGTCATCCCCTCTCTGCAGTCTCCCCGGGACCACTCTCCACCCTCCCCTCCTGACTTCTTACCTTTCAAGGCTCTTCCTCCTGTCCCATCCCCACAGCCGTCTCAGGTCTTGGACAAGCCGCATCCGGCCCTCCTCCCTCCCCCATTTCCTCATGATATGGCTGCACGCCTGTCCTCAGCACCCTCCCCCTTGTCATCCCTAAAATCTCCTCACCTTCAGAACACAGTTCCATCCTGGACTCCCTCCCCCTGAGATTTCACCAAGTCCCGGCTCCTTTTCCTTCTCCCCACCTCCTAGTATAGGAACCACCCGGACGCTCATCTCAAGCCTTTCCTCACCTGGTATTCCCTTTCTTTGTGATCTCATTTATTTCCACAGGTTCACCCATCACTGTGTACAAATGAGCCCCGAATAAATAGGGCTAGCCCACCTGTCTTGGGAGAAGGTGTGGGCCCTGGGGTCAGACGGCTGGGTTTGTTACCAAGTCCAGGCTCGGACTGCTTGCCGCACACAGGCCAGTAAATCAAGAGCCAAGGTGTTGGGACAAGGAATAGCAACTTTATCCGGAAAGCCAGCAGGCTAAGAAGATGCTGGACTCATGTCCCAAAGAACCATCTTCCCTGAGTTAGAATTCAGGCTTCTTTCGTACTAAAAGGGGAGGGAGTAAAGTCCTGGTTCGGCCTCCGGAGGGGATGTGTTAATTTCTCCCTCCTGCAATCATTCACAGGTGCGCCTGGTCAGGATGTGTCCTGGGAGCTAAACAAAGGTGTTTTAGCTTAATACTCATTACCTGGGGGGGCGGGGCAGGGGTCCCAGAGATGGGCTGTTATGTGTAATTTAAGCTTCTAGGCAACATCCCTTTGGTGATGAACTTGTAATAGAATACAAAGGTTCTTCCCTATTTCAGGTTCAAACCCTAGACCTTCCTTGCCTGACTGACCTCACCTGCAAGCTGGGAGTTACCATATAGCACCCACCCCATGGGGCTGCGGGGAGGATGGAGCCAGCTGATTGGGGAAGAGGGCTGAGCACACAGCAGGCACAGGTATCTGTGGCTCTTTCCTTGTTGTCATGGCCGAGCTCATCCATCTCCACAAGGTGGTCATTATTGTGAGCTGCAAGCTCTCTCCAAAACCAGAACTTTCTGAAAGTTGGCCTCATTCAGCCTCAGAACCTGTGCTTCCACCTTCCCCTTCTTGCTGGCTCCTGCTTCTGCATTAGGCTCCGTGCCCCCTGCCCATTGCCCTCTGACCAATCAAGGCTCACCTTTGTCCCCCTGGCTATTTTAGAGACCCCCCCCCCTTTTTGTGGAATTTTTCAACATGGTGACAGACTTCACACGTAGAGACAAAGGATGTGGAATTATATCCCCAGCCTAGTGCAATGTCGACATGCTGCTTGCTTCGTATCTTTTCGAAAAGAAAAAAAAAAAAGAAATGTTAGCCCTGCTGTTGAGTCCTCCTAGTAGCCCTCCCAGCCTCATTCCCCTTGAGCTAGAAATGCTCTCATTTCTTTCATGTTTACTATTTTCATGTACGTATTATGTATGTATAAACCTGTAGAAAATATAAACAATAGGCAATGTTGATTTTTGCAGGGTTTTGAAACTTTATATAGGTTGTATCATACACACCCTTCCCCTCAACACTGGATTGCTTTGGTTTTTTTCAGAACTGGTTTTTGAAGTTTATCTAGAGTGATGTAAGTGTAGCTGGCTCATTTTTAATGCTGTTTTTGGTTATATAAATATGCCAAAGTGTATTTCTTCTCCTATTGATAAACATTTAAGTTTTTGACTTTTGGTGGAGGTCAGTCACCAAAAATGCTGCAGCGAACATTCCTGCACATATCTGCTTGTGGACATGTATGAGTTTCCCCAGAGCACACGTGTAACCGGGATTGCAATGTGCACTGGAAATGTCTCAGTCTGTGGCTTTTCTTTAAACATTGTTTACGGTGTCCTTTACAGCAAAAGTTTTCCCTTTTAATGCGAACTCCTCTCTTTTCCTGCAACGTTTCTGCTGTTTTGTATCAAATTTTCTAAAAGCTAATCAGGGTCAGAAAGATACTCTCCCACCTTTTCTTCTACAGGTGTTAAGGTTTTGCTTTTCACCTGTCCTGTCAATGCCAGCCAGGATGCTTTGAAGACTAAGATGTTGGTTTTGCTTCATAGGTACCAACCTTAATAAGACTTGTCCTACCGAGGAATAGTGAGGACCTCAAGACCCACTCAGACCCACAGGCTGTCCCAATTCTGAGCCGTCGGTTGACGGACATGTGCTGTGTTGTCTGTTCACTGGGCCCCAAGACGTGGCAGCCTGTGCTTCACTGGGTAATGATGCACGCCTGCTCGCTGAGTCAGCACATGGCATCGTGCTCTGGAACAAGGACATTACCATGAAATAGCCCAGTTTTTAAATTCATCATTTAAAAATGTTACATTTTAAGCAGAATAGAAGAAGACAAGGGTCAGAAATGTTGCAGCAGAGTTAATTTATGTTCGGAAAAGTCAGAGTAGGACTTCTGGGCTAAAAATGGAAGCTGGATTATATACATCTAAAGGCTTGCAATTTATTAAAATAAGAGTTATTGAAACACTGGCAAATATAGTAAAAAAAAACAACAACAAAAACTAGTGAATTATGAGTAGACATTAAAACCACTGTCTGTTAAGAACATGGATCTCAGACCACAGGACAGGCCCTGGCTCTAGACTCAGAGAGACCTGGGTTCACATCCTGACTCAGCCCCTTACCTGGTGACCTTGAATTGGCCACTTAACCCCTGAGCCTTAATTGTCTCATCTGTAAAATGGGAACAGTTAGTGTCTCTCTTGCAGGGGTTTTTGTGGGGCTTAGAAATAATGTACGTGGGAACGCCCAGGAAGAGAGGTTTAATAGAAGAGAGGAGAAGCAGAAACCAAGACCCACCTCTTACTTGTGCCTGAGGCCAGTGGTGTCGCTTAATTAAAGTAGGAAATGCTAGGGGAGGGGTTGGAAGAGGGGAGGGTTGGTTTTCGGCTACTAATACACATGTCTTTTATTTGGGAAACCCTCGTGGGGAATTTGGAGCTGTTGCAGGGTGTGCTAGTGGATCCTTATGTGCATCCAGCAACGTATCCATGGAGACGAAGAAAAGGTACCTTAACAACACACCCTACGTTCTGTGAGTGGGTGGAGATGAAGCCTTGAAGGGCTGTGCGTCCTCCATCTCTATGTCTCTCCAAGGGACCGTGAGGCTGGCACGTAACAAGTGCTCCAAACCACTGGAGGAGGGAATGCAGATGGATTGTTGCTGTGAAGTTTCTAGTTTCGTGAAAGAATCAATCCATTTTAAAAGTAGAAAGCATACACTTTAATTGCTCAGTTTGGTCCTTGGGATGGATCGTTGGCAATCCTCATTTGGTTATCATAAACTCTTTATGAAGTCAAGTCTTTTCTCCCCAAGAACATTTTTTTTTCTGTTTAAAAAAAAAAAATGCAATCTGAACTTTGGTTAGAGGAGCCTTAAAAAGTAACAGCAAGAGTGAGAGAGAGTGAGAGAGAGAGAGAAATGCAGAAGGAATCCGTGGGGGGCTGCGGGCTGCTGCTCAATTTCAGTTGCAGTTGTCAGAGTTAAAGAAAACAGTGGAGAAAATGTCTCATCGAGGGGTCCCCGGACTGTTCCGCTCCGGAAAGGCGGCTGAGGGATGGAGCGCAGCCAGCTGGCTGGGGCTCGGATGCCGGGTGCCATGCGCCAGCCCCTGAGCTCATTCACTGCTTCTGAGTCATTTTACAGGCAGAGCTGTTTGCAGAGCATCACAAGGCCCTGTACAGATGTTTGGGGGTTGGGGGAGCCAGGTAGACTTCAAGGAAGGAGGAAGCGTGTGTTTATTTTTGAAGGTTTGGTCCAGGGCTCCTGGGAGTTTGGGGAGATAGATTGTCTGTGAGCACAGCTCACAGGGTGCTGGGTACCACAGCCCCGCGAGGGAGCTGCTTCTGATGTCCTGATCTTGCGGGGGCGGGGGGGAGACTGAGGAACGCAGAGGGCAGTGGACCCGTGCGAGTGTCACAGTCTGAAGCTGAGAGGCGCAGTTCCGTCCCAGGTCCGTCTGAGCCCCAGGTCCTTGCTCTTCTCTACCTGCTCAGTTGCTGAGAACTCCCCCAGAGTGGCAAGAGTTAGTAGCCCGAGGCCGCTGCCTGGGGGCAAGACGTCTGCTGCCCCGGCACGTGCTCACTGCGACTCAGGGGGAGGATAAGCAGCACAGCGGCCCCGTCCCCAGGGAGAATTCTTCTTGTCCGTTCTGTATCCATTCTGGAAGTAGATTGAGAAGCACCCCAAGAGATCCAGTGGGTGGGAAGCAATAAAAACTTGATCCAGAGCAGCGGTGGGAACCACGTGAAGCCTGAATCAGCGAAACTGTGCTGTAGTTGAAGCCTGGTGACTCACGACCCCTCCGGGACCTCCCCGACGCCTGCTCCTACCCCACTAAGCGCCCGCCTCAGCTCCTGTGCACATCCCGTGCCTGCGATTGGCCATCTAATGTGCAAATTATTTTCAAACCCAGATATGCATCCCGGACGTTTAAGTCCACGCTCCTTAATGAATTTCTTTTTCCATGAAACACCCCTGACAGTGGAGGAGAGAGAGACGCACACGTACCCCAGGAGCCCTGGGGAGATATCCTGTAGCATTCATTGCATCTCCAAAATAATATTTACTTGGTTTTATGAAAAAAAGAAATCATTCAGATTTATTGGGAAAATGTTCTTGGTTTGAATATGAAGTGATCTGTTTTCCAAATCTTTGGGTGAGACTGAAGATCCAGGAAAACGTGGCCTGTTTATCAGGTGGTTTTTTATTCTAATTTAGAATATACACATCTTCCAGGTCATATTAGCATTTTTTAAAATATTCCAAATGCCCAAAGGAGTAATTGATGAGTACTTTTCAGCGAGATAAGGGATGTCCCATTTAGGATATGTGTGTGACTTCACACATTCTACTAATTACCTGATTTCCGTTGTATGCCTCTCCATTCATGTCAAATAGGAAAGCTGGGGAGGTGGCCCTTCCTGGGGTCCCTCCTGTCAGGTCCCATGAGGGCTGCTTGCCTTCTGTACCTGGAGTGCCAGCTCCTGGGGAGGGGATGTCTTTATCATCCTCAGAAACAATGATTTTGCATCTTCAGTTTGTGGTCCCTGCCACCTAGGAGTCTAAGGGGAGCCCCGAAGGCCAGAATGACCTCCAGGATCTGGAGGTTCTGAATTCCTCTTCCCTCTGTGCTACAGAGAAGCAAATGGCCGGGGGCCGGTTCTCCTCCGGCCATCAGTTCTGTGTGACTGGAGACTTCATCACCCCTCAGCCCTGTGGAAGCAGCAAGGGCTCTGGAACACAGTTTGGGCTGAGAACTCCACCTTCTTCCTGGGCTGCGACTCAGAGTCACCATACTGGTGACACGCAGCTACATGGCGAACGTTTTTCATGAGCATTTAGCACGTACTCTCTTTTCTCCTCGGGCACAAAAGTTCCTGGCAAGCATTCTCCATCCTTGCAGAGCGACCGCTGAGCCCGTGCTCTGCGTAACGCTCTGTAGAGATCAGAGGCGGTGCGTGGCCTGGCGTGGAGGGCACAGGTTCACCTGGATCAGTGTCGCGGCATCCACACAGGTGAGCGGTACTCATACCTGAGCGTAAAGAACAGAGTTTAGCTTCTGCCTGCATCACAGTTGACACCTGCTGCCTGTCACCAATAAGCAGCTTGTTTGCACTGTAATTTGGGAATTCTGCAGTGTGCAGCTCAGCCCTCCCATCCGTCTGAGAACAGCGCTGGGTAAACCTCCCGACAGTTGGAACAGAACGTGATCTTCTGGATCCACCTCCCCCTCAAGTAGTCACTCTGCACCACTGTTCATTCACCGCTTCTAGGATGTCTCCGTAAGATCCGTGGTTATGTCAGTAGTGTAAAAAAAATAATCCAGTTAGTTATAGGTAATGTGTATGGCACTAACCATGTGCCAGGCACTTTTTATAGTGCTTTGCACTAATTCATTTAAGCCTCATGGTAACCCTATGAGGTAAGTATTACATTTTCCCCACTTTACGGAGGAAGCAACTGAGGCACAGGGTTAGTAAGTGTGTGGCAGCGCTGGGCTTGGAGCTGGGTGGGCTCCTGTGTTCTTTGTTTTGGTAGCTGCACGTCCTCCAGATTTTCCTTTATTTACTTTTGCTTCGGGGTCTGGTGTTTCTGGTGTTCAGTTCAAGCGTACCTTGTGCCTTGAGTCCTGTGCTGTCTCTAAACTCAGAGCTGTTCTCCTCTGCTTGGGGGCTCGGCGGGGGGGAGGGGGGAGAAGGAAGCCCCTCAGTCCTCACACACAGGGAGGGAGTAGGGTTTGGGGTCCACCCGCCTCGGTTTGAATGTTGATGGCCCTGCTTTCCTGCCCCAGGTCCCTGGGGGAAGTCGCGGACTTGATTTTCTTCTGTAGAAAGGGGACCAGGAAGGGTTACATGGAACGCTTTATGGGAAGTCCTGGTACACGATGACGCACCAAGAAATCTTGGTGTCCTCCTCCATCTCTATCATGGTGTCTCGAATCTGCCCCACACCAGGGAACACAAACTGACCTTGCCCAGCTTGGGCTCCTCCAGCCTCCTTTCTAGAACCTTCTCTCATGTCACCATGATGGTGTGTGATGTGGAGCCTGCAGAACCTGCTGGGTGCTCTAATCCCTGGTCACGTGTTTCACGGTGTCCCTGGTCGATATTCCTGGTCTAACAGGACGTGGTGCTGTGCAGCGTTACACCCAGACCAGCACTGCCCTCCCTGGGCTCTCCCCAGCTATGGCCTCAGAATCAAGTAACTTTAACCCAAGCCGGGGGTTCCTATGCATTTGGCACCTAAGTGGTTAACAGTCATTGCTAGCTAAAGGTGTGTTAACTGAGGATGCCCTTCTTCCCAGTGGGGCTGTTAGCACATCAAAAGGGTACTTTTAAAACCTCACTCAGTAGTACAGGTGAGAGGGGAGGGGGGAGTAATTAAATGCCCTTTGTCACCTCGCCCAGCTCAGTAAACACTTTTTTTTTATTATTCTGAGAGAACAAGAGCAATCTAATTAAATTTCAATACCAAAAGCTGTGGCCTTAGCAAAGATTTCAATACCTCAAACCTCAGTCAATCTGTGAAAATCGGGATAGTAGAAACCTTTCTGGAGACACACCTTTAAAATTAGTTATGTCCATTATGTGTTTTAAAACAGCTCCAAGTTTTTAAAAACCAGTGACAAAACAACAATACTTCCAAATCTCCATGTAACCTTTGTCAACTGGGGAGAGGGCTCCCTATTTTCAGCAGGGCAGTTCAAAGGTCATTTTCCTTATTTCCGTCAGCAATGAGAATTCTTATGGAGTTTCATAATCTATTTTAAATAGTACACGATTGTTGGAAAATGTTATTTTTATTTTTTTCTCGAAAAAATATTTTTCCAGCTTTATTGAGATAGAATTGACATATACTATTGTATGTTTAAGGTGTACAACATGTTGATTTGATCCACTTATATCTTGGAAAATGATTACCATCATAGCATTAGCTAACACCTCCATCCCATCACATTAACTATCATTTCTATAAAATCTTACTCTTAAATGACTGTATTCTTTGCTAAATACACCAGCCGACGATCTAGGGTATAGCCCCACAAGTGTAGCTTAAACAAGGCCGCCTTCTGTCGCTGGGTCAGCCAAGGATGGATTAGAGGGGGAAGGTGGGACTTGCAGAAAGAAAGGACCTGGATAATCCAACTCCTTCCTGTGGTTCGCTTGGGCCACTGGCGTGGGGCGGGGAGGGGGATGAGTTAAATTTTTTGTATGTGTAAGTAATACGTTTTCTGTATGAGAAATGGGAACTAGAGCTAGCCAAAGAGAGATGAAAAGAAAACTGCAAGGCACTCCCTCTGATAGACCATTTCGTGCCTTTTTCCTGACATGCAAGCACGCGGGGATACAGGGGTTGGTGGTCTGCATAGTCTCAGTGGATCAAGGCCTGGACCACTGAACTGCATTTGAGGCCCAGGAATGTGTGTTTGTTTGTTTTTTTAAGGTGAGGAAATTCCGAAACAGAACTTACAAAAACTATCGTATGTATTGATGTATACTGACATATATACAGTGCTTAACACTTAAAGATGCAGTGTAACTTTTGGGTGGGCAGCATTGGGAGATTACATCTCAGGTTTAATTCTGAGACTTGTGCCAATCCTGCTTCCTTTCCCACCCCTACCCTTGTTGCCGGGGGAGGTCCCCTTCAGATGCTCAGAACCCATCCGTTTTATTAGCAATATCACATCACACCTCTCTATAATTGCTACACAGAAGTCCACTGAGTGTAGGAACCACAGTATAGTTAGTAAGCCCTCTTCTGGGACACTTATTTCTTACTTCCTTTGACGGTACAGCACTATGTAAATACTCTTGTACTTGCTTCTTTACCCAGGTTCTTACTTGTGTCCATAGGATGCATTCTGAGATGGGTAATTGATGGGGCAAAATGTACTCACATATTTTTAAGGTTTTAAATTGCTCTTCCAGAAAGCTGGCACTCTTGTTTTTAGAAAAGGAAAGCAAGTGCTCCAGTGCCAGGGTTGGTGTTCAACTTAACCCCAGATCTCATTGCTTCTCAGTTTTGTTGTCATAAAGTTCCGACACCACAAACAGGGCTACACGCTGGGGTTCAGTGGCAAGACTGACGTGGTTAGGTGTGGGCTGGAGCAGAACACATCGATTGCAGTAGAATCCAGTGGTGAGAGCTTAGAAAAGAGAAACCAGTGAATGTGAAGGCTTCTGTCACACTTAACTTTGGTCCCTGTCCGAGTAGTTGGCCATTGCCACCAGCTCCGCGCTCTGGCCTCGCTCACTCAAAACAAAGTTTAAGGACTCTGCCTTCCCAGCCCTGATTCTGTTCAGAGCAAACTCAACTCTCCCCCTCCCTCCCCCCTTTCCCCCTCCCTCCCCTCCCCCTCCCTCCCCCTCCCTCCCCTCCCCCCTTGCCTCCTTCCCTCCCTCTGCCTTGGCCCTGAGCCCTCTTTTCAGCTGCTCACCTAACTGACATCTGCCCCTGTAACTCTTCCTTAAGACCCTCTCCCGCTTCCTCCCAAATGCTCTGTGACCCTGCATCCCGGGAACTGGGAGTCTCATCGTCAGAGCTTGTGTCTCCCTGTCATCACCTTCCCTCTGTCCCTGTAGCTGTTGAAATCCTGCTTCTCTTCCCATCACATCCCACACTCTGTCGCTAAGAAGTCTTCCCAGCCTTCTAGCCTTCCTCTCACCCCCAGAGCATATGATCGTGACACATCCATTCCACGTGTGATGTAGGAGACACCACCCCATTTTAAGTTCCTTGAAGACAAGGACCATAACCTGTTCACCTTCCTCCTCTGGGTGCTGAGAACCGCTCTGCCCTGCACCCAGGTGCTGGTTACATCAGTGAAGGAGCAGTGAAGGACCAGGAACTGATGGATACGTGGGTGGATGCAAGGCGCCTATGGAGTGAAGTTTATTTCTGTGGAGTCTGGTGGCTCCAACATTTCTCCAGAAGAGGGATTTAGGACAGCATTCTGACCAGAGTGGGGGCTTGGAGCGCTTTAGAAAAGGAGACAACACTCGTCAAAATATCAGGATGGAGACAAGAGCTGAGAAGATCACGGCAAGGAGCTCACCCCGCCGGTCCCCTTCACGTTCTTCCTGGGTGTATATTTCAACTTTCACTAGTTTAATATGTTCTATTGCTTTTGCGTGATGGGGCGTGTTATACTGATTAAATTATGTCTCTCTCTTTTTTTTTTTTTTTGAAAGAGCATTAATGCACATGTCACTTCTGTTTCTTGCAGGCAACCATGGTCCTGAGCTCTGCACACTTCTGGCTGGGATTATTTCTGGTTCCTACCGCGTGTCTGATGGAAGATGTGGTGTGGAGAGCGTAAGTGAAAGATGAAGTGGTACCCCAGGGCTTGTCCGATGCCCTCCAGTTAGTCTTCAGTGAGCCCCACCGTAGGGTATTAGATGCTGTGGGACTTCTGAAGAAACAGGTCTCCTGCCACCTGCCAGAAACGGATATAAAGGATTTGGGGTTGTGTCTTCTTTTTTTTTTTTCTTTTAACCTGTGCTTCACCTTAATATGAGAATATAGTCAAAAAGGAGTCAGGCTGTGTGAAGGTCAAGAGAGATGTTGCTTGTACACAATTATAGAGGAGAATTTCTAAGTACAGATCCATTCCATCAGGTTTAAGGAACATAACTCAAAATTCGTTTCTCCTTCTATCTAAAAATCAATGCTGCATGATCACAGATATAACCTGGCTTTAAACCCCATGCTTAAAGGGAAATTGTATGTTTATGTAAGTCATTTCAAATCACCAAATACTTGGAATCAAGTATTCTTCATTTCTCCAAATAATTCCCAGTAGGAATCCTTCAAATATAATTCTTCTGAAGTGTCAATTTACAAGTCTACGAGAAGATTAATCACAAGGATGAAATTATAACATAGGTTCGATAGAAAATAATTCATGCTCGATTTTTGTTTATATGTTTCAAAATATATTATTTCCTAAGTATCTTATGTACAATGTAAAAAAAAAAAAAAAAGCTACTGAGTTCCAAGATAATAGAAATTTTATTTCATCTGCGAGGAAAAGATGGAATACTCCAAATGAGGTCATATTGATTTTTATTTGGGGTAGGCCTGATGATACCTCCTATAGTTGCCAACTTCCCTGAAAAATTGCAACTCCTGGATTGGCTTTACTTTGGGCAAAGCATAATTATTTGGGGCCCCTGAGGTAGAGAATTGAGACTTTATTCCAAACCTTCCAGGAAAAGACATCAGATTTCATTTCTCTCTCTCCCTTCCTCCCATACCCAGTGAGAATTGTTCTTGCCTGACAGTTAAGGATGTTTTTGAAAAAAATCTTCATCTTGGCATCATCTTGACAACCGATGATACCTAATGCGGAGAGGGAAGGGGAGAGAGAGAATTTTATAGCACATATATTAGGTGGTTTTTTTTTTTTTTCTTCTCTTCACTAAGTCTGACAGCTGTTAGTGAACATTAAATAACTAATTTCTTAAATGCCTTGACTTACCACTGCTTCCATTTTATCTGCTAAAACTGTGTTCTTTAAATAGCAGGATCAGAATCCTTGGAAATGAAATTATAATGCCCAGGAAAGATGTTTTCTTAATCTAATAAATGAACTGGAAGAAAGTGTTAGTTCTATGATTTGCTCTCGTAACATAGCCCAGTTGTGGCACAATATAGTACCTTGCCAAATTTCTTCAATTTTGCAAGATCGTCAAGTTAGTTTTAGGTAAATAGAACGTGGTGTTGGTTACATCAGATCACTTTTCAGTGTACAGGGGTTGAGAACAGTGATTTGATTAGAAATCAATCTCAGCCTATTTTAATTCAACTGTTAATGTCATGAAAAAAATTTTTTGTTGAGATCGAGATATTTGCCAAGTGAGATGCCGGCAGAAGTATCTTTCTACCATTTCAGAGAGCGTGTCTCTGCCTCCTCATCTGCTTTCTGGATCTTTTCCAATACATTCCAAGTAGAAGTTCCCAGTCACCATGAAGCAAATTATCTATTCCCTCCAACAGGATTTGTTTTTGGTTTTTCCTGGCACTGTAAAATTAGTGCTTTTTACATTTTAACAAGGATACATCAAATGACACTGCTTCCAGCTCCACCGTACGGAAAGAGTAAAAGTCATTTCCTTTCCAAGGAGCTTGCCAGCCAGGTAGGAGCAGGGTATATTGCCTGTCACCTGCAGTGTTTGCCCAAAGTATATGCCCAATTTATAATATACAGTTAATGTCTACACTATACTTATCCCTCTCCTCAAAAACAAGAATTGGGCACGTTTCTTTGGACATGTCCCCTCTGATCACAGGGCCCATGCTTTACTTCCTATTATACTCCCAGCCTGAAATATTTCTTGTTGAGTCAAGGAAATTCAGAGGCTTCTCCCAAGAAGGGAAAGCATACTATGAGTTGCTTACCTCTGATGAGACCACGATACTCAACTGTCATTTCTCCTTCTTCAGCTTTATAAAATGTGTCCTGTTTTTCCTTCTGGCACACTGAACGAAAATATTCATCCTGATTTTCCAGAAAACAGCCCATTATTTGGTTCAAATTGTGGAATGTTTCTTGACACGTGATGTGCTAGGCTGCACCTTGGACTTGAGAAAAGAGTTTGAGTTACATGATGGGGAGTCGGGGAGTAGCTGGACAGTTTGGCTGTGGTGAGTCAGCTTGAGGCAGCATCCGGAACCTTCTGTAGATTTGCGATGGTTCTTTCATCTTGCCTTGGACCAATCTTTTTTTTTTTTTTTTTTTAAATATTTATTTATTTATTCGGTTGTGCTGGGTCTTAGATGCGGCACGCGGGATCTTCATTGCCACGTGCAGGATCTTTAGTTGGCAGCATGCGGGGTCTAGTTCCCCGACCAGGGATCAGAACCCGGGTCCCCTGCTTTGGGAGCGCAGAGTCTTAACCATTGGACTGCCAGGGAAGTCCCGCCTTGAACCAATCTTAAGGCTTTTTGGTTTTGTTTTGAATTTTGGTGGCTAACTCTATTTTGAAAGAGCTTTTAAATTCCTTTTAAAAGGCAGGCCTGCCTTTTCACATATATTTCTGTACGCTCTGGTTTGCTCTGTCTTCCTGCATTTTCCCTCTTTGCTTGCCCAGTCTCTCTCCCATTTCAGGACCTGCATTGTTAACGGTAAGGAAAAAAAACAGCATGAGGTAACTCGGTCATTTTTTCCATTTAGTCTCTCAAATTTCTGAATGAAGATCCATTATTAGACTATCTTAAGTCAGATTTGGACACCGTGTAATACCTCCTCTGTTATCCTGTTAACCAGAATTTTCATGAGGGACCAAACTAACACATCTTTTATTAAAATAACTGATTGATTATATGTGATACCTGGCTAATGAATATTTTTATTACACGCATGAAGTTTAAATTGCCCAGAACTATTTTAATATCCTTTAGCTTACGTGCTTCCAAAATGTTTACCTATGACAGCATTTTTAGGTAAGCTGCCATGTACCTAACGCTCATCGGGGAGAAATTCATTTGTTGCTTTATAAAAATAATATAAAGCTCAAGGCCACGGAACTTAGGAACCCATCTCCTTTTGTCTAGCTGTATCTCTTGTACCTTACCAGTCAGCACACGATGCATACAGCAAGTCCAGAATGACTTCATTTCCTTTTTATAATCCCAGATAGGCAGTTCAATGGAAATAAAAGGTAATAAGAAATTCCTGTGTACAACGGGGCCTTGATTTTTTTTTTAATACTTTCTAACTAGACTAATTTCTTTGAAGCACATTGTATTTATATTTTCATCTCCATTTAGAATTTAACATTTCCTTCTGACTTGCTCTCCTTCCATAAGAAAGAAAGAGTCCAGGAAAAAAGTTTCAGAAATAAGAAGATGAAAAGTTCAAGATTCTAAGCCGGCTTATTTATTTCAAAAATCCCTAATAACCTGGAGATACTCCTGTTCTATCTGAAGGTTCACTGTGGGTTACCACACTCCCATGCAGGGGCTAAGTGCCCCTACCTGAGCCTTCTGTGATCACCTGGCCTCTTGACGTGGGGTTGGGTGAGCAGTCCTGGACCCCTGGGAACCAGCTGTCCACAGGTAATGGGAGAGATCCAATTTCCGTGCCAGTGGCTAATGCTTAGAGCCTGGCTTTTGAAACCTGTAAGTATTAGGCTTTAGTCCATTCATATGCAGACTTTGACAGGGGAGGTCTTAGAATCATTTCTTTAAGGAAGGCCTTATTGGGTAAAGGTTCTTGAGAAAATGGTTTTATTCCATTTTATTTTTTTAAATTAATTAATTTATTATTTATTTTTGGCTGCGTTGGGGCTTTGTTGCTGCGTGCAGCTTTCTCTAGTTGCGGCGAGCGGGGGCTACTCTTTGTTGCGGTGCGCGGGCTTCTCATTGTGGTGGCTTCTCTTATTGCGGAGCATGGGCTCTAGGTGCATGGGCTTCAGTAGTTGTGGCACGTGGGCTCAGTAGTTGTGGCGCACGGGCTCTAGAGCACAGGCTCAGTAGTTGTGGCTCACGGGCTTGGTTGCTCCACGGCATGTGGGATCTTCCTGGACCAGATATCGAACCCGCGTCCCCTGCATTGGCAGGTGGATTCTTAACCACTGCACCACCAGGAAAGCCTGAGAAAATGGTTTTAAATTGCTAGCATCCCCTGTATGTACTGCAGTGCTTCATGCAGAAGGACTAACCGTGTTCTCATACTGGTTAAGTTCCCAGGCTGGCTCACGGGAACTAGCCTAGTGGAAATATTAATACTATAAAATTGGATGGTATCCATCTTGGATATGGATGCATTTTCATCCACTGGGAACATGAACAACGCCCAGGAGCATCAAGATACTGAAATTATTTCCCTCTCAGGCAATTTTGTGAATGAGTGAAAACCGGCAGCTCCCGCCCAGTGGGTCAGATTCTCTCTTCTCTTGGCCCAAGCTGTAGATTTCCAGTGCTCTGCGCCCTGTGGTCCAGTCTTCCTGTTCCAAGCCTACTTCTCTGTGTCACACTTCCCCCTAGCCCCCAGCCCAGAGGATAACACTGGGGGCTGGTCTAGGGGTTAATGAACCCTGCTTGCTCTGTGGGCAGGAGGGTGCAGAGGAAGGGAGGACGATGGAGGGAGGACAGTCCTGAAACAGGAAGCGAGAAAGCTCATCCTCTGGGACGAACCAGACATGCTCCACGGGACCCATGTATCTGGCGTGAACCCGTGGAGTGGGGTTGGCTGTTTACCCAGCTGGCTTCTATCCATACAGCCCCAGAAACCCGTGAGTTCAAAGGTAAAGTTTGGGCCCAGCGTATTCATTCATATTGAACAGTATCCATTGTCACATTCTTTTTGACTGTCTCCTTTCCAGCAAAAAGTTAAAACGTTTTCTCGTTTCTTGTTTAAATGAAAATTCCGCCACCTCCGCTTTGAACTGCAGTATTTTGCACCCCTGAGTCTCAGGACGTTGCTTGGTGTGGTTAAGGAATTATGTGTGAAAACCTGTGTGGTTCATTTCTCTCGTTTCCTCCGGGGAAATTAATGACTGACCCATATACAGAGTCTCAGCCCTGATTCTCCCTCGGAGATGAACTTGGAGTGTCAGCTGATGACTGGGTGCTGTCTTCACGGACTTCCTTTCCCTGAAGGTGGAGGGCAGACGGGAGTATGTGTTTCCGTGGAGCAGCTCACGTCTCCAGAATGTTCCATCTCACTGTCCCGCGTCCTTGAAGATGCGCCCAGTTTTGTTCTGGTTCTGTCTCTGAGTGCGGCTGCCTGGTGGGCTCCCCACATGCATTTGTACGGAAACTAACAAGCTTTTCAGAAGAAGGAATGCTGCCCTGGGCTGCTCCGTTAGGGCCCTCTTGCTTTTTACAGTTTTTCTTTTCCCATTTCTAACCTGTGTCTCCTTAAATGCCCTTTCTTCTCCTGTATAGTTTCCAACCCGCTGCTCTCTGTTTAATCTCAATTTTAGGAAGACCTTTGCAATCAACATTGTAAGGTATTTCTTAGTTTAATCAGGAAAGGGTGCAGGTAACTCTTCCTGCAGGTCAGGAAGAGGGGCCCGTCTGCAGTTTACACGGCTGGAAAGGCCACACCGTTTTGTTACCCCATCCCTTGTTTCACGCCGCCGAGGCCTGCAGACATGGGCCCTGATGGTAAGTCTCTGCAAGAGAAGAAAGGAAATCTGTGTCCAGATATCTGTGTTGACCCAAATTTCTGGTCAAGGGTTTGGCACGATGACTGTGAACTCTGGCATCATAATTCCCAGTCCTGCTGCGACAGTGGCTCTTTTCACCCTCAAAGGAGAGAGAAGACTGCTCCCCACCCTCCCCCCCACCCCGCCCCGGGCTCCTGATCTCACCGTCAGGGCGCAGCCCGAGGGACCCACATGCATCCACTAGGGTGAGGATTAAAGCATCTTCTGGGTTTTTCGGTCCTGCAGTGAAAAGCTTTAGAGGTTGACCCACGACTCTCCAGGTACCCTGGGCTTCTGTCTGGACGCAGGGGGCCTCAGCCAGCTCTGCAGTGATAGGCGATGCTCTTTAGCGGGGCAGCTTCTGACCCTCATGGCCCGAGTCTGTTCTGCAGGACTTGGGGTGCTTCCCAGGTTGCGGAGGTGGAGCCCTTGCCATGCACGGGGATGGTGAATGTTCCATGGTGTCCCCAAGCCTGGGCCCAGGTCAGAGGGCATCAGGTGTGGCCCACGAAGGGGGCAGCTCATTTTCAAGGCTGTGTAAAGTTCAGGTGTCATGTCCTTCTTGTCTCTTCCTTGTGACACAGGGCCAAGCACACCTGCAAAAAAACACTGCTGGAGGAGGTGCAGGAGCTGGAGAGGAAGTCCAGGGTGATGGGAAGAGCGATGCTCCGGGACAGTAACGGAAAGAGGTGGGCAGCCCCGGGCCGATGCTCCGAGGATCCCCTCTCCTTTCTCCCGCCTTTCGTTCCCGGGTTTCCTTCCCGCTTCTTGGTGTGCGGTGTGAGATGGGTTGCGTGAGGTGTAAATCTCGCCCTCTCAGGGGGAACGTGAAATCTGACTTTCGGGTCCCTGGGTCTGCCCCCCGGGTGAGATGGGGGTTTATGTGGGGTCTGGACATGGGAAAACAACCCACGCGCGGAAAATAGAAATAGTAGCATTGTGACCTTCAGGGGAAGTTCTGTGTTGGCAGTATTAGCAGAGTGTTTAAAAACCAGGCCTTTGATACCAGGCCCAATTATGACACTGAAGTGTATCTGCCCTGAAGGTTTGCTGGCTGAGGAATGCGTGTTATTCGTGTAGATTTGGCTACAGTTCTTTTCAGGTATACCCGGGGTTTGTTTTGTTTTTAATGAATTATTTTTTTGCTGCTGGTGTTGGGAAAGCATCACGTGACCTACTGGCTGGTCCAGGGATGCAAGGGCTCCCGACCCCCCTTCTTTCTCATAGAGCCTCAGCCTCGTCCCCCCACCCCTAACTGCTGGGCATGTGAGTAGGTTTTGTTTAATCGCATATGTTAAAATGTTATCAGATTGCATTTGGTTAAAATTTACCGAAGGAAATTGACCTGGGCCCAAGGAGAATTCGCAGGGTAGTAAGGAGACTTTGGCTGCCTTAGGGACATGACTGTCTGGGAAATTATGAGCACGACTCTCCTCTCAGTGCTTAGAAGGAACCCTGTAGCCAACAGCTCAAGAAACAAAAAAATCTGGAGGTTGAATACTTCTATTATATTAATATTCTGTTTTGTTTCTATTCTGTTGTACCATCTTTCAAAGCAGTGAAAACAAAGCATTTTGTTTGTTTTATTTTGCTTTTAGGAAAGACAATCCAAAGATTTTGAGAAGTATTTGGAATATTATCTCAAATGACTAGATATTTTAGGAAAGGGGTTGAAGAGTATAGGGTTGACGAGTATGGAGTTGAAGTTGTGGTTTCTGTGTGTGTTTATGACTTAATTGTATTGAGTCCATTAGCATTCACTGTATGGCAGCTGTGCTAGTTGTTGTAAGTAGTTATCTATCAACAGGACAAAGAGTCACTGCCTGAAGCTTCAAGTCAGGACTGGGCCGGGCGGGGCCGGGCTTTAAGGTGGTCTGTGTGTAACTGTTACACAGGCCACACAGGCTAAGGGTGAGCAGGGCTCTTCTCCCCATTAGACATCGGGAAGCCTTTCTCGGTGACAGGATGGGCTTTGAGGACGGGGAGATGGTAATGGACAGAAAGGATGAGGGCATGTTTGCGGCAGACACCTAGGCAAAGCCTTGAGTCGGACGTGTGCAGGGGAGGACCGCCGGCGCCCACAGAGCTCAGAGCCCGTGTTTGAATTCTGGCCCTGATGAGCCATGCGGCCCTGGGTGAGAGATTTCCTATAACGAGACTGTCCTCATCTGTTCTAGAAGAAGGCCAATGGCCGGCCTGGCGGGGGGCGTGTTGTGTTAGGGTTTTATGGAACAAGACGTGTGACAGCACATTGACCCGTGGAGACCAGCAAAACGTCGGGGGCTGGGCTTCAGTCTGGCAGAAGGGTCGTGATGTTGAAGGGTGTCGTGGGCTGTCAGCCTTGAGAGAGCTTGTGGTTGATTAAAAAAATGTAATTTTTTAAAACTATTTATTATTTTATTGAGGTGTCGTTGATTTACAATGTGTGTTAGTTTCAGGTGTACAGCAGAGGGATTCAGTTATACCTACATATCTATATATATACACACACATGCTTTTGCAGATTCAAAAAGAATGTAATTTCTAAATGACCTTATCCCGTTCAAAATTCACTTTTACATGTTCAGACGGATCCGACGACAGCTAGAGTTTAAATGTGGTCTCCTGCCTTCTGCGTTCTGGGATCTCTTCTGTGGGTGCTCTGTACACTTGCGACGGTGGTAGTTGATGGGAGTGTCTGTGAACGGCTGGGTGCAGGAGGTCCTCGAGGGGTCACGGCCTCCTTTCTCTCTGTCCCAGGATCTGGCCTCACTTTTGTGCTCCTAGGAAGATAGTTCAGGGGCCCCAGGCCTCCCACCATCCTCAGTGCTACCTCCCCGCACATCTGACTTCTCCCTCCTAATGGCCCCCAGATCTCCTGGGTGGTCCATGTGCAGCCTGGACAGACAGCTGCTCTCTTTCGGAGAAGACTCTGCCCTCACAATTGTTCCTTCATCACCTGCTTGGATTCCAGAGCTGCTCCGGAGCTGCTGCGGGCTGGGGGAGGGGTGGCCAGGGCAGGAGTGCGGGCAGAGATTTCTGCAGCGCTGTCCTGCCTTCCGAAGATTCAGGGACCGACTCCCTCTCTGAGAGACCCTGAGTGTCCTGTCTCTTCTCTCAGCTCCCCGTGCCCGACTCCCCACCCCGTCGGATGTCTGGGTTCATCCGTGCATCTCTCTCCCGCTGTCAGTCTGGCACGTAGGGGCAGCTCTGTAAATATTTGTTGACTGAGCGGAAACGCAAAAGTCCGGTGAAGAGAGGAAGGTGAGCCTGCAGCATCCGTGCACCTGGTGCTCCGGGGCATTTGCTCCTGTTGAAAGTGGCCACAGAGGGATACAGGCCATCGCTTGGCCTCTAGTGACAGGGCCCTTCATCTCGTGGCTTGAGAGTAGAGCTCACGTGGAAGCGCAGATGGGGAGGTGGTCCTATCTGTGCAGAGACAAACAGGTCTGGAGCTGGTCCGCCCCACCTCCCACTGCCCCAGTACCCACGCATCCTGCCTCCCTGACCATCGCTGTTCCTCAGCTCAGCTCTGACACCCTTCCCGAGGGCCCCTCGAGGACAGCCTGCCAAGTCTGAAAACCCCGATCCAAGTGGCTGGCAAATAGTCTAGCCGTTTTCCTCAGGAATGTACTCACAAGAAATAGAACCAAAATCTTTATGCATGAATCCTCAAACCCCTTTTGTGCCAAATGACCATTTTGAAATGGTAGCTGGAGATGCTTAAGTGTCCCTATGTGCCCTTAATTCATTCGGTAAAATACTTGAACATTTCATTGATCTTATCTAAGCCCCCAAACTTTTTCACGATTTTGATAAACCTTAAAATTTGATGAACCGGCTTCTGCCCTTTCTCATGAGTAAATCGGCTTCCAAAATTAACCTGTGTCCTTTGGGCATAAATCAGCCCGTTCTCATGACTTAGAGAAAACAAGCTGATAATGAGAAGGGGAATTAGATATCTAGAAAATATCATGAAGTAAGAAATACCAAGGGAATGAACAAAAATGGGTTTTCTTGATTTTTAGTTTGTTTTTTCTGGGTGGAGCACTTTTCTCGCTGTGTAGCTTGTGTAGCTTAGAGATGCTGGACACTTAGTGGTATTTAGATTGTTCAGAATACCTTTCCCCAAACCATCTTCCCAGTGATCTTTCCCAGGAGACAGGCCTACTGTTCTGTCTGTGGAGCAGAGTCTTGTCATGCACACCATTACTTTGTACCATCTGAAAAATGAGGAGCTAAGCGGAAGAATTCCTTGTTTCAATATTTGGTAATATTTTTTTCCCCTCTTTATTCCTTTTTTTTTATATCATTGAAGCACAGTTGATTTACAACGTCGTGTTAATTTCTGCTGTACAGCAAAGTGACTCAGTTATACATACACATCCATTCTTTTTTATATTTTCCATTATGGTCTATCTCAGGATATTGACTATAGTTCCCTGTGCTATACAGTAGGACCTTGTTGTTCATCCATCCCTCTTTATTCCCAACGTGTAACTCTTTTTTTTTTTTTTTTTCTGCTGGAAGAAAATCTACCGATGCTCACTTACTTTACAGATATAATTCAAACAAACGCCTAAAATGTCATGTAAGATGACAAACTAATTTTTTCCCCTTAAACTTTTTTTCTTCCTTGGTGTGTGGTAGGGGGGTCTTTTAGGTGTTTCATCAAAGCGAGAAAAAAGGTTGAATGTATTAGATGAAAACACCTAGTTTCCCAGTTATGCTTCGTCTGGATAAACAACAAGGAGACCCTTGTCTTGTTCCAGACCTTCTTTCTGTTCATCATAGTTGGTGGGAGGGGAATGGGGTGGGCCCTGTGCTGATTTTCTCCAGTTTCAAGGTCAAGAGTTCTGGTTGCTGCCCCTGCCTTGGGCCAGCAAGGCAGTGGGATTCTCTTTCGCTTTAGTGCTTTCCCCGAGTACAGCTTATGCTGAGCCCTGGGTAAAGGAAGCCATGCGGCTGGTCCTCCCCAGGCCGTGAGCCATCACTGCATCCCCCGTGTGGTTTTCTGTCCTTTGTGAACATTGATGCACAGGCTCCCTGCCCCCCGGCCTGAGCCAGCACTCACGGGGAAATCTAGACGGCCGCCCACCTCTCGGGAATTCCAGAGGAATCTGATCCGCTCCTCCGTCTGGGCCACGGCCTGTGTCCACCCAGCTTCCATTCCATCAAGGCTACTCCACACGGCCAGGGTGCTGTCCTCTCCTACGATCTCGGCCTCCTCACGGAGTGTTATCTGCCAACAACCAGAGTCAGAGCCTGAAACACATCAGCAAGATTTTCAGACAAAGGAAAGCTTGTCCACTCCCTCCGACCAGGCCGTACTCTCCCAGGCTCTTTTGAAACCAATTACATTAAAAAGAAAACACAGGGCTTCCCTGGTGGCGCAGCGGTTAAGAATCCGCCTGCCAATGCAGGGGACACGGGTTCGAGCCCTGGTCCGGGAAGATGCCACATGCCGCGGAGCAACTAAGCCTGTGCACCACAACTGCTGAGCCTGCGAGCCACAACTACTGAGCCTGCGTGCCACAGTCACTGGAGCCTGCGCGCCTTGAGCCCATGCTCCACAACAAGAGAAGCCACCGCAATGAGAAGCCCTCGCACCGCAATGAAGAGTAGCTCCTCGCTCGCCGCAACTAGAGAAAAGCCTGCACGCAGCAACGAAGACCCAACACAGCCAAAAATAAATAATTAAAAATAAATTAAAAAAAAAAAGAAAACACAAAAACTTCCCAATACATTTTGAGTGTGTACTCAACTAAAAAATATCCATTATGCTTTGGTCTTTAAACAGAAATCCTTTGATGTTTAAAATAGTGTTGGTATCGTCATATCTCCAAGTCAAAATTGGTACAACTGCTGAGTCAAAGATGAGTATAAACAAGGCCCAAAACAGGAGATGCACCAACTTTCCTGTGTATTATTTCTCCAATATAAGCCTTATGTCATTTCAGGAAAAATACTTTTTTTCTCAGAGTATAGGGTGTGAGCTCTGTCTTCCTTTTGTTTCCCTCCCACCCCTTCTCCCACTTTTTTCCTCTAAAATACCTATTAGTCATTTTATTAGCTAAAAGGTTAGGAAACTATGGCATCAGTTTAGCGAACCTCTCCAGACCAGGTGGCAAATGTCTGCCTCCAACATCTGGTTAAGATTTATTTTACTTCCAGCTGCATTTTTTCCATCAATGTGTCATGAAGCTGAGGAAAGAGCAGAGACTGTAGAGACAGACCTGAATTGAGCTCCAAGCCCTGCCACTCACTGAGCTGTGTGACCTTGGCTGAGTTACTAACGTCTCTGAACTTTAGTTTTCTTATCATCAATTTGGTTTGAGGTTTAAATGAAATAATACAGGTTAAATCTATAGCATATGTAGACTTTCAGAAAGCGTTAACACCCCTATGTCTCTACCTTAGAAGCAGAATCACAATTCAGTTTCGCTGGCCCTTTGAACACACATGGTTTTCCCAGAGGACTTGGACAGACAAAGGAGTCAGATCCCTGTCCTGGAGGGACCCAGACCTGAGGACAAATGCTTCCTCTCCAGACGCATTGACATTGCTCCCTCGTTTCTGACTTCTCCCACTATCCTAAACATCTGCCTGGGCTTCCCTTAGTGCATTCATTTTTCAAGTTTTCTAAATTATTCAGATATTCAACATACATGAGAGTAGAGAGACGAAGACAACGAATTGCTGTGTACTCATTGCCCGGATTCAACACTTACCAAGATTTTGCCACAGTTGCTTCATCTAGCCCCTTTTTGCCCCTATTTTTTGGGGGGTGGGGTGGGCCGTGCTGCGTAGCTTGCAGGATGACCTTAGCTCCCCGACCAGTGATAGAACCCGGGCCCCCTGCCATGGCAGCTCAGAGCCCTAATTAGCCACTGGACCACTAGGGAATTCCCCATCCCTATTTTTTCTTTGCAAATCCCAGATGTGACAGCATTTCACCCTTACATACTTCAACATGTAGCTCTAAATATCTTACATTATAACGTGTCTATAACTAATACATCTTATCCTTGCTTGTGTTGTGACATAGAAACACTATAACTCCAGTGCCTGTTATCACATCTAATAATTAACTATCATTCCTCTGTATCAGCTGATACTCAGTCCATAAAGAGATTTTCTGGACCATCTCAGCCCTGTCTTTTTAGGGTTTTATTAGATTTGTTTTAGGATCTAGGCGAGGTCCACACGTAATGTTTTTGGCTGTGTTTCTAAGTCTCTTTTAATCTCAAGAAGTGCCCCCTTGTTTTTTGTTGTTTTTTTTTTTTACAACTGAAATACCCCTTACAAAGTAGTGCCACCCTGCTGAGAATCACTGATCTAAACTACTTTAACTAATATTTATCCAGCATTTGCCTGAAGTCAGGAGATATTCTTTTTTTTTTTTTTTTTTTTTATTTTTCGCTGGGTTGGGTCTTCGTTTCTGTGCGAGGGCTTTCTCTAGTTGCGGCAAGCGGGGGCCACTCTTCATTGCGGTGCGCGGGCCTCTCACTATCGTGGCCTCTCTTGTTGCGGAGCACAGGCTCCAGACGCGCAGGCTCAGTAGTTGTGGCTCACGGGCCTAGTCGCTCTGCGGCATGTGGGATCCTCCCAGACCAGGGCTCGAACCCGTGTCCCCTGCATTAGCAGGCAGATTCTCAACCACTGCGCCACCAGGGAAGCCCTGCCCCCTTGTTTTTAATGCCATGGGCTTAACAGAATTAGATTTTTCTCATCATGATCATCACCATGGGCAGCGAATGACAGTTTCCTTCTGTGCAGAGGGCGGAGCTTGGCCTTTGGGAGGTGGACTCACCTGCCCAGGTGGCCCAACTAAACAGGGGCTGCACCCCATCTCCTAAGTCCAGGCCTCTTTCCAAGAAGCCAAGATACTGACAATCACCCAAGTGTTTCCATTTCCGATTTGACCTTCATTAGAGTCCCCGGAAAGCAGCGGAGCCCTGGAGGCCAGGAGGGGTGCCTGCCCGTGGGCAGGAGCCCCATCAGAGGCCGCAGACCAGGGCCTGCCGTTGGCCAGCCTGATGGGGTCGTGAGCAGAACTCTGCAGGAGCCAGAGAGTCGTGGTGCTGGTGGCTTTAGGGCCCCACATGTAGAAAGAACATGGAACAGACTTGTTGAGAAAGTGACTTCCAGCCAGCATCACCTTACTGGGGACCAGCGTGTCTATAAAAGAACCTGAGTGTGTTTAATCTCGCGTGGGGAAGAACCTTGGGCAAGGCCTAAGTCCGGCAAATATTATAGTTTAGAGACCGAGGAGCTTTCTCAGGAAAACCACCAACTGGGGAGTCAGGAACACTCCCAGGCGAGACCAGGGAAACCTCAGAACAGGTGAGGAAATGCATTCGTGGGACAGAGAGAGTGAAATGACAGGAGGGCTGATGGGATTACCCAGGTGAGGATTTCTGGGGACTGTTTGCATCCTGGCCACAGGAAGGAAAGGATGAGGGAATAAACTCTTAAGGAGGCAAGAGGCCTAATTAGCATTTGATTAATGAACACCTAAGCTGCCGTGTCAACTAGAAATAATTGGTTCTGTTATTTTACGGATGTTCCATCCTGAGGGCCTTTTTGTGGTTGTTATGGCCTGGTGTTTAATAATTGAAACAACTTTTCTGAATACCATTTGTCATTTGTTTTGAAACAAGAAAAGGATTTCTCCTCCACCTTTGAGTGGTGTGTTAGCTGTTCTAGAAGCTGCCCAGAGCCCGGCCACTGCCCACGGCTTGATGAACGATGACAGCCTCTTTACAGGACGCCTGGAGAGGGCCGGGAAGGAACTCTGTTTCCTTGCAATGTAGGGAGGTGACAGGGGTGACAGATTCGGTGTTGGTCAGTGGTTTGCTGGCAACAGTCCTCATCCTATTTCTCGGATGACTTGAATACATTTACTTTTTGGATTATGACTTAAGTTAGCTCAATGTCAACTTCATCTGCCAAAAGTTGGCAGATAAAGTCATTTTTACTCATGAAGTTAATGTCAGTAAGTAACTAGTGCTGATGGCTCACTGCGTCCCTTTTAAACTAACATGAAATATTTTAATCCTTTTTTTTTTGAAAGTTGATTTTATTTAAGCTATTTAAGCAACAATAGAAACAATCAAAGGTAGACTTGAAAGTTTTGTTTTTGTTGTATAGGTCATATAATTTGAATAGTGACGTTTTACATTCCAAGCAGGGATTAGTTCTTTGGGAAATTCTTAGAAGATCTTGGCTAATTGCTTTTCTTTCATTATCGGTGAGTTGTTTGTCCCCCCCCCCCCCCCCCCCCCCCCCCCCCCCCCCCCCCCCGTCTTCGCTGCCTACAGCTGGGAGGGGAGCAAAACATCCCAGCTGGCCGAAAATGGGTGACCAGGAACACCCGCTTTGAAACTGAGTCACAATGAGATAATTTCCAGGACGAACCAGATTCTCTGGCCTGTTTCATTCCTCAGTTCTTGGGGAGGCCGAGGAAAGAAGTGTAGACTTTCTGACACCCTGAAAGTACGGGTACAGAGTGGTTTTTGTAGTGCGTGCACGACAATTACTGAATCCCCCGGTCGTAGTGGACTGTCGGAGGGAAGGAGAAGTTGAGGCGTGCTGCTGGACATTTTGCATTCATGGCTGATGTCTGCTTCTGCCCCGACACTACTCTGAACACATCGCCCGGGTCCCATGTGTGGTCAGTGGTGTCAGGTGAGGTGGCCCCCATCTCTGTAGCTGGCTGGCACTTGGAAGGCCAGTCTAGGCCCATGTGGTCTCAGGTGAATATGACATCATTGGCCTTGTGGTTGAGAAGAACTTGGAGAACATGTAAAAGTTACAGCTAGGAGATGGTCACCGTAGCGGGCATCACTGCATTTAGCGATAGATTTATTTGTGTCTCATGATAGTAAATCCTTCCCTGGGCCAGGACACAGGACACAGGAATGACTGCTAACCATGGCGCCTCAGTTTTCAGCCACCCAGCGAGCCCACCGAAGTCTTCCTAACAAGGCAGTGGAAAAAGGGATCTTCAGTGTTTATTCTCTCTCTAGTAATTAGGATCGGTTCAGGGCGTGGTCGGCGGCGGTAACTGGGAGTTCACACATGCTAATGAGTCACCACGTTGGCTGCAGAGCGAATAGAACCAGTGATGTCTTAATCGGGCCGAGTCGGAAGCGAGGGCGGGCCAGGCCAGGGCGCAGCTCGGAGCAAGAGAGACAGGTTCCCGCTGTGCTGGGGCTCACGGGGTCCCGTGACGGTAACAGACGGAACACGTGAATGAACAGGAGAAAATGAGGAAAGTGAGGCAGAGCTCTGTCCTGGGGCATGACTGGCCGGGCTGGAGTGGGCAGGAAAGCCTCCCAGGATGACACTTACCGAGACCCAAATAAAAACAGTACACACGGCCACCCAGGCGGAGATCTGGGGAAGGAGCCCTGCTGGCTGCAGAGCGGGCTGGTGGGGAGGCCAAGGGGGCCCGCCTGGTCTGGCCGGTGCCTCCGAGATGCGGGCAGAGTCTTCTAGGCGGCGGCAGGGCGCACGTCACTCGGTCCCTCGGGGGTTTGTGAGCCAGCCCAGGGGACCAGGGTTTCAGCCGCCAGAGCCATGGGAAGGGTGTAAGCAAGGGGAACGCAGGACCCGGTTTTCTTGAACACGTGATTACCGTGATGTTTTAAAGCCATGGAATCCCATACCTAAATTAAAAAGTTAAGTAAAATACCAAAATATAAAACGGAAGGTATTTATTAGTATGAATTTATTATAAAAATTCAAATTAACACATGTATTTGTTTTAAAGTCAATCGGTGGTGACACTGAGATGATTTTCAAAATGACAAAAATCTGAAATTAGTATCTTACGGAGGACAGATGTCTTATCTCTATATCCAATTTTTCTCTACTTTCTTTTGGGTTGTACCTAGAAGAGCCTCGATGTACAAAACTTAGTTGCCAAGTTTAAGGGTTTCACAGTTCACCTTGTAACCTCAGACAGTTTTTCTTTTTTTTCTTGATTATATTTAACATAATGATCATTTGCTTAAATTAATATATAAAATATTAATAATATATAATATTAAACAGTTACATAATGATTTTATAATTATTTAATATATAAATATAAAGAACACATAACATATAAATAATATAAATTCGCTTAAATTTCTTATCAAAAATGTACAAGTCATATAAAGAAGCAACCAACAGTTTCTGTAAGCACTAAACTCTCTAAAATAGCATCGTGATAAATTGATTGCTCTTGTTGCAGAATTAACTGCAGACAGGAACAGGGGTCAAGCAAAGCACTCAGCCGAATAGGCTCATTGTCACTATTATTTTACATGAATGGACACATAAGAATGCTTTTTTTAAAATAGCAATATATAGTTACCACCTTTCTAATAAGTGACTGATTTGTAAGATCAACTATAAGAACCTTTAGGACTTCCCTGGTGGCGCAGTGGTTAAGAATCCACCTGCCAGGGCTTCCCTGGTGGCGCAGTGGTTGAGAATCTGCCTGCCAATGCAGGGGACACGGGTTCGAGCCCTGGTCTGGGAGGATCCCACATGCCGTGGAGCAACTGGGCCCATGCGCCACAACTGCTGAGCCTGCGCGTCTGGAGCCTGTGCTCTGCAACAAGAGAGGCCGCGATAGTGAGAGGCCCGCGCACCGCAATGAAGAGTGGCCCCCGCTTGCCGCAACTGGAGAAAGCCCTCGCACAGAAACGAAGACCCAACACAGCCATAAATAAATACATAAATAAATAAAATTAAAAAAAAAAAAAAAAGAATCCACCTGCCAATGCAGGGGACACGGGTTCTAGTCCTGGTCTGGGAAGATCCCACATGCCGCAGAGCAACTAAACGCGTGCGCCATAACTACTGAGCCTGCGCTCTAGAGCCCGCGAGCCACAGCTACTGAGCCCGCATGCCACAACTACTGAAGCCCACGCGCCTAGAGCCCATGCTCCGCAGCAAGGGAAGCCACCGCAATGAGAAGCCCGCGCATGGCAACGAAGAGTAGCCCCTGCTCGCCACTAGAGAAAGCCCGCATGCAGTAACGAAGACCCAACGCAACCAAAAATAAAGAAATATAAATAAATAAATTTTAAAAAAGAACCTTTAATGTGAGAACTTTTGGGAAGCAAGTTAACTTGAAACATTTGTGGTTTCTGATATATTAAGATTTAATATGGGGCTTCCCTGGTGGCACAGTGGTTGAGAATCCGCCTGCCAATGCAGGGGACGCGGGTTCGAGCCCTGGTCCGGGAAGATCCCACATGCCGCGGAGCAACTAAGCCCGTGCACCACAACTGCTGAGCCTGTGCTCTAGAGCCCATGCGCCACAACTACTGAGCCCATGTGCCACAACTACTGAAGCCCGTGCGCCTAAAGCCCGTGCTCTGCAACAAGAGAAGCCACCGCAGTGAGAAGTCCGCGCACCGCAACAAAGAGTAGCCCCTGCTCGCCACAACTAGAGAAAGCCCACGTGCAGCAAGGAAGACCCAGTGCAGCCAAAAATAAATAAATAAAATAATAAATAAATAAGAATGATTTAATATGAATTATAGGAAATATTTATATGTGCTTATTTTAGTTAAATATTTTAAAAATATTTAAGGTATAGAGACTGTGATTTAGACTATGGTTTGAAAAAACAGTAAACAGTAACCTTATAAGCATATATTAACCTTGTATTTCAATTCAATCACCAAATCCAGATGCATATATTCTGCAAAAAACTTAAAGTGTTTATAAGAATATACGCTTTAGAGAGAGTTAAACACAATTATTTCAATATTACTTATAAATCTAATTTAGTGATATAAAATGAATAACTTGAAGTTTTGGTATTTAAATTAAAAAGTAAAATTTAGGCAAGAGTTTTACATGCACTCATTTAATTTACTGATAATATAACTTCATTACTAATGAAATTTTAAAAATTTAAATTCTACCATATATTTCTTTTTGCCAGTTCATCAGAAATAGTCATGAATTTTAGGTATTCAAGGTATTTCTCGAATGATAGTTGTTTTGTTCATTAAGGCATTGATGTATCACCCAGACCTTTTGTCTTCCTGGCTCTGTGTTACCTATTCAGAAAGCATTTGCTTTTTTAAAAAGCACACAGGACAGGAACTTGCTGGAAGCACTTCTGTCACGTGGAACTCTGGGCTCCAGTCCAGGTGCATTTTTCGCCATCGCAAACATGTAGAAAACGGGAGACCAAGCCCTCTGCCTGCTCCATCCAGGCAGCATCTTTCAGTCTTTCTTGCAGCAGATGAAAGATGCTAAAGCACTCGATAGCAGAGATGTCTGGCTGGGCTGTGTGCAGGTCCGGTGGCCACCATGCTGCATTCTTTGACCAACATCACAGATAGTCTTTGTCCTGGAGCTTTTGAGACCCAGTGACTTTCCAAAGTAAAATCCAAGTGAGCTTCTTATTTGATAACCCAGGGAAACGCTGCAGCTACATTTTCACTCCGTTCTGGCCTCTGCTTCTTGCATCTATAAATCGTGCTGTCCAATGGCTGAGGACCACGTTTCTGCCGTCCTTCAAGGTTTTTTGCTTGAGCTGCTTCAGCTTGGGCAATGAAAACACCCTTTCGTCCTCAGAAACAACTGATTTGTATCTATGCTGTTTTGTAAAGACTGTCCACAGGCAAAGTGTGCCGTCTGATTCCAGATAGAGAACTGTCTTGAGCATCTTGAGGAAATTCACCTGCTCAGCCCAGCAGACATCCTCCTTTCCTCCTTTCTTCTTTGACCCTTACAGGCGACTTTTTCTACTTCTTCCTTTTTGTGTAATATTCTCAAAGGACAAAACCACATCATTCCATCAGGTTTACTTCATAGCTGTGTCACTGCGGTGTTCCCTGCCTTCATTTCTTTCTTGAACGCAGCAGCCTCTACTCTGCAGAGGTTTCATGGTTTCTGAGTTTTGTTCTTTTATAGCCCTGCTGGAGCGTGCCCAACCTATGACATCAGTAGACATAGCATGTAGGCTTGGAGATGCACCTGCTGTTGATCCATTTGGATTTTCTGTGCTGCTTTCGTGTTCATGTCAGCAGCAGATTTTCACATACCTAACAACTGACTGATATGCATATTAGGTACACACACGTATACTCAGCCAGCATTTCTCATCTACCTCTACCATTTACAAGAACAACAAAAGATCATCTATTTCTATTTTTTTATTGAAGTAGTTGATTTATAATATTAGTTTCAGGTGTACAACAGAGTGATTCAATATTTTTATAGATTATACTCCATTTAAAGTTATTGCAAGACAATGGCTATAATTCCCTGTGCTGTACAGTATATCCTTGTTATTTATTTTATTTTATTTTTAAATTTATTTATTTATGGCTGTGTTGGGTCTTCGTTTCTGTGCGAGGGTTTTCTCTAGTTGCGGCAAGTGGGGGTCACTCTTCATCGCGGTGCGCGGGCCTCTCACTATCGCGGCCTCTCTTGTTGCGGAGCACAGGCTCCAGACGCGCAGGCTCAGTAGTTGTGGCTCACGGGCCCAGTTGCTCCGCGGCATGCGGGATCTTCCCAGACCAGGGCTCAAACCCGTGTCCCCTGCATTGGCAGGCAGATTCTGAACCACTGCGCCACCAGGGAAGCCCTATTTATTTTATACATAGTAGTTTGTGTCTCTTAAGCCCCATACCCCTATCTTGCCCCTCCCCCCTCCCCTCTCCCCACCGGGAGCCACTAGATTGTTTTCTGTATCTATGAGTCTGTTTCTATTTTGCTGTATACATTCATTTGTATTATTTTTTAGATTCCACATGTAAGTGATATCGTACAGTATTTGTCTTTCTCTGTCTGACTCATTTCACTAAGCATAATATTCTCTAGGTCCATGCATGTTGCTTCAAATGACAGAATTTCATTCTTTTTATGGCTGAGTAATATTTCATGGTGTGTGTGTGTGTGTGTGTGTGTACGTACAACACATCTTCTTAATCCAGTCATCTGTTGGTGGGTACTTAGGTTGCTTCCATATCTTAGCTATTGTAAATAATGCTTCTGTGAACATTGGGGTGCATTCATCTTTTCTAATTAGTCGTTTCATTTCCTTTGGATATATACCCAGTAGTGGGATTGCTGGGTCATATGGTAGTTCTGTTTTTAAGTTTTTCAGGAACCTCCATACTGTTATCCATAGTGGCTGCACCAATTTACATTCCCACCAACAGTGCACAAGTATTCCATTTTCTCCACCTCCTCACCAACACTTGTTATTTATTGTCCTTTTGATGACTGTCATCCTAACAGGGGTGAGGTGATAGCTCATTGTGGTTTTGATTTGCATTTCCCCGATGATTACAATGCTGAGCATTTTTTCCTGTGTCTGTTGGCCATCTGCATACCTTCTTTGGAAAAATGTCTGTTCAGGTCTTCTGCCTATTTTTTAATTGGGTTCTTTGTTTTTTGATATTGAGTTGTATGTGCTGTTCATATATTTTGGATATTCACCCCTTATCATTCATATCATTTGCAAATATTTTCTCCCACTCAGTAGGCTGTCTTTTCATTTTGTCGATGGTTTCCTTTGCTGTGCAAAAGAACATCTATTTTCTACCATTTATAGGAACAACAAAAGAAAATGAAGTAACAACAAAAAAACCAACCCTAGAGTTTACAGTGAAGTTTATAATTTGTTCTCGCAAAAGTTTTGGTCAACAACCATCTGTGAGCAGTGCAGGACATAATACTCCCTTAATTTTTTTTCTTCTATAAACCATTACCATTTATGTGCAAACTCTTACAAACGTTTTGCACAAAACATCTGCTGAGCAAGTAGTATCCTGATATTTTTTAAATGCCTGTGAGTGGGCATATCCTGTTGTTGAAGATCACATTATAAAAAGGGGTTTCTCTGATGGAACCTTGGTGCGATTTCCTCCGAATCTCCAGGGGTCAGCTTGGATAAAAGTAGAGCTTCTGAGAGTTTTCCCCACAGGGTTGCTCATATGTGTTTGCTCACCCAGAGATGCCTTTGTGGTGATGCTAATCCAGGCAAGAGCGTATACTGAGTCCTTGCATTTTGCCAGAGATCATCCCGGGCAGTTAAAAAATAGAAAAAGAGTAATGGAATGATGGCAAATGAGTAGCTAGAGAATGGGAATACAGAGGAAAAGTGTTTTAACAGAGTGATGGAGAGGTTGCCAGGAGAGTGCAGTGCAAACTAAAATTTGTTACCAGGGGGTGAGGCGGGGCAAGGGGATTCTGGCTGCAGGGAATGACTCAATAGATGTAATGCGTTATCCGGGCACAGTGAAAAAAGTTCAGTATGAAGGGCTGAGAGCCCAGCATGGTGGTGAGAAGTTAGGTTGGATCAGTAGGTAAGGGCCAAATCATATGACCGGTGACGCGGCCACAGGGAGCCATCAAAGGCCTCACTTACCAGAAACAGCTATAGACTGAGATCCTATGAGTCAAGAGACTATTGACCTTTCTTCATCCAGGTCTGTGCAGTGTGTTTATGCAGACACAAAGTTTATATGTCCCCAGGATCCCTCCCCTAAGCAGGGCTGTCCTGGGACATGCATATTTCATCCCAGAGTGTTTGAAGGTCACCCCTCAACCCCACCCTAGAACAACTTCCAATACACGAAGGTTTTCTTATAGTGGCCTCACATCATTTTTGAGGAGAAAAGACAATCGTAGGTTAGTAACTGCCTTGCAAAGTAGCACTAAGCAGCCACACGTGCAGACTTAGAACGCGGGGCTGACGCTGAACTGCCCTCCGGCCCTGGGGGGTTCATGGCGCGCTCCTGTGGGGAACGTGGTCCCCTCAGGCAAGACCTAATGGGTCTGTTCAGCGAGTACAGATAATATACGCTGCTTACAGGAATGGAGAAGGTGATAAAACCCAGATTACATCCGAAAGTGTGCTTTAAAAAATAACCACTAGGTGTACCTCAAGGTCACAAGGTCAAGAATGAAAGGCCAAGTTCCATCTCTCTGTCACCCCTGTCCCTTCAGTTCACTCTCCCTGCTCTCTCCTGAGCAGACACTCTTGGTTCCTTGAATCTGTCCTTGGGCCAGTGGTTCTTAGCTATTTTGGAACAAGAGCTCTTACTGTCAGTAGAGCTGCTTCACTTGCAGCCGGGCGAGTCCCTGGCTCGCCTCACCTGCCGTCCTGCTGCAGGGCAGCCCTGGGTGGTAGATCCCTAGCCAGGAATGTCATCAAGGACCCGGTTTCTTACCATCCTTTTGTTACCAACCAGGGATCTTGGCCTTCCTTAATCAACAGAAATTGACCAGAGGCCAGACAAGAAATTCAGGCAAGGCTTTATCGGGGCCCCTGCTGCAGCAGGGAGAGTGAGAACAAACAACAGGTTCCCTTGCTTGCTGGATCCGTGACCTGGTTCCTTATATGGAGAGAAGGTAGGGGTGTGTCCAGGGGTGGGGCTGGAGGCGTGGCTTCGGTGGTCTGCCCGCCCCTTTGGTGGTGTTGAGTGCAGGGGGCACGCGCAGGACCCTGTTCTTGCTCTCGGCTTTTCAGAATTGGCGGTTGGGTTTTTTGGTCTTTTTGTATTTTGTTCTCCGTAATTTGCCCAACTGCTCATGCATGCAGCTATTTTTAGTCCCATATGGTTTCTTTGTATTTTGTTGCTCAAAGAGAGGTGTGTCCAGGTGCAAGCACTGCAGCCAAGGGTCCCAGGTCCCAGCCTGTCTCACTTTCCCTTTGCACCAATGCTTTATACTCACTCTGCCCCGAACCCTGTCGTGATCACAGGGAGGTCACCCCATGTGCAACTTCGTTCTCAACCAATGGGAAACGGAGAGTTTTTTCCAGATAACCAGTTAACAAGCGCCTCTTTTCCTTGATGGGACCATCCTGAGCCAGTCCTACAGTCAGGAAAAAGCCGTGGTGGATGGGTTTAGTCTTGGATCAGCGGGATCCATCCGTGTGGGAAGTTGGGGTGTCGCTCAGTAGGGGAGGGAAGAAATGGGTGTCGGGCTACCAATGGCACGTCTCCTTCAGGCCTCTGATAATCTGATGGAAGCCACGCCCCGTCTCCCTGCCTGTCAGTTCTGCATTAGATTTTTAGGGGATTCAACAACCCCCTGAAGGCTGTTATTCTTTTTTTTTAATTTTTATTTTATACTAGAGTACAGTTGATTTACAATGCTGTGTTAGTTTCAGGTGTACAATGAAGTGATCCAGTTATACATGTACATGTATGTATTCTTTTTCAGATTCTTTTCCCATTTAGGTCATTACAGAGTATTGAGTAAAGCTCCCTGTGCTATACAGTAGGTCCTTGTTGGTTATCTATTTTATATATAGTAGTGTGTATTTGTTAATCCCAAACTCCTAATTTATCCCTCCCCCCAACCTTTCCCCTTTGGTAACCGTAAGTTTGTTTTCTGTGTCTGTGGATCTATTTCCGTTTTGTAAATAAGTTCATTTGTGTCCGTTTTTTAGATTCCACATAGAAGTGACGTGATATATATCGTATTTGTCTTTCTCTTTCTGACTTATTTCACTGAGTATGATCACCTCTAGGTCCATCCATGTTGCTGCAAATAGCGTTATTTCATTTTTTATGGCTGAGTAATATTCCATTGTATATATACGAACCACATCTTCTTTATCCATTCATCTGTCGATGGATGTTATTCTTTATCTTAGAAAAATAGCATTGCTTCCCAGAGGCCGAGATGCACATACCCTGAGATTTCAGCATTCTCCTGTATGGTTTATTCACTCAGGAAGTACAGGGATCCAACCCTGGAGATAGATCATGGTTTTTAGTTGCTATTTCGTAATCTTTATGGATGACCCAAAGATAGTCCGGGTAATAATATATGAAGAATTAATTTCAAACTTTCAATGCATTCTTTAAAAAATTCATAATCCAAAGGGGTTTTTTTCCCATTGGGAAAGAAAAGGGAAATATGTTTCCCTCTCCCACACCCCGTATACTTTTCTTTTTCACCACAGCTTTCACACGCTATCCCAACATCAGTTGCCATGAATCTTTCCACAGACTGCTGGGTACCAAGACTAAGGTAATCCAGCCAGACCTGTCAGGACAGCCTCACCTTGTGGGATCCAGGGGAATCTTTTCAGTGAGGGCTCTTCTTCAAACTGGAAAGCGTGAGTCAGCAATGATGTAGACAATCATCTTATTTTGACATTTTGAAAGCGATGGTTTGCCAGAAATCCCGGCTAGGCTTAGCACCTCTCCTACCTGGAAGAAGACAGGGCCTCACAGGGGGTGCCCTTTGGTGCCATCTATCCGAGTGCTTATTGGTTTCCAGAAAACCCTGCTTTAAAAGTAGTGAATGAAGGCCTGGCGACATCTGTGTTGGAGCTGCCTCGACCCCGTCTGCACCGTGAAGACACTTCTTTAAAGATGAGGCCCAGAGTGGCCTTGAGGCTTTGCCTGGTCGCACCTGGGCCGCCCACCAGGTGGAGGTGGAGTCATGCCTCTTGTCGCCTGGGCCCCCATCTGGACAGCCTTCAAATGGCACAAGAGAGCTGCAGGTGAAGTTCCCCTTTCCGTTTACCTTAACGCTCAACAGTCAACCCCAAAATAGGAGGCTGCTGTGCCTCCTAATAGCGCCTGCCTGTGCCACGTGGAACGTCTCTGCAGGCGTGGCCTCAACTGAGCACGACCGCACACGTGCCGTCTTCTCGCGGCCGAGTTGAGTCCACTGTTTACAGCCACCTTCTGCGGAGGACGAGGGGTTCAGTGCTTTCTGGATGATGCACACGTTTTTCAAGAGAGGTTTTAGGTATTTAGCCCAGCTGCTTGGCCACGGGAAACAAAGTTGCAAGTACCCAGAGGGGATTCTGGAAAATGCAGTGTCAGCTCCAACTCCAAAGCAGCTCCGCCAGGTACTGGAGACCTGTCCCCCGGTAGTGAGTGAGGGGGGCCCAGCCGAGACCCAGAGCGGGGCCGGCGGCCTCAGCTCACAGGCAGGCCTGTCCTCGCAGGGTCACACGGCTCGGACGCCACCTGTGCCCCGAGCGTGGAGATGCTGGGCTCCAGCACCTGCGCAGGGCTGGGGACAGACCGGGGCTCACCCCGCGCTCACCCCGCTCACCTCCGTCCCCAGTCGCTGCAGCCCCGCACTGCGTCCCACGTGGAACACAGTCAACCGAAAGGGGGCGCAGCTCGTGGCTTTTCCTGAGTCTCCCCAGGACTTGTTGCCACTGTCCCGTCCTCCACGGGGGTGCGGTGAAGGAGGACTCGAGGAGATTCTCCCACGTGCTGGCGGTGGCCCAGCTGGAGTCCAGGGGACTCAGGACCACGAGCACATCCCCCTTCGTGACGTCTCCTTTACATGCCCCACCTGGTTCCAGAACGGGCTTTAGGCACCTCAAGACCATGAATCAGGTGTTGTTATTTAAAAACCAATTTCTCGAAGTCCTCCAGCTCTCTCCACGGGCTGGGCTGAACAAGGAGCGACTTGCCCGTGGCCTGAAGTCCTGTAAACACACACCTGAGGCTTAGACTGCAGGGCGTCCTCGGTCATTCGTATCGGGAGAGTTTACTGTCCTTCCCACAGATCAGCAGGGAGGCAGTGGCCGTGGCCCTGCGTCCACTGCACCCTCGCCCTCCCGGGAGCCCTCCCTCCCCGGCGCACCTGCCTGCGATGCCCGAGAACAGAGGGCAGGCTGTACCTCAACCCTTGTCTTTAATTAGCGTTTAGGAGGTTTATCGGTAGAGAAGCTCATCTTTCTTTAATTACTTCAAGAACTGAGTCGGGGGACCTCGTGGCCAGCTCTGAATTATTGTTTGTTTGGATGGTGATTTGAAATTGGTGAAGTCAGGTGTTTATTGCCCAGACCCAGACCCTGTGCGTACTAGAGGGGATGCTAGGAAAAGAGGGGCAATGTGGTAGGGGAAAGTTATTCTATTGTAATTAATTTGCAGCTTCACGGGCCTACTAGAAAGTTTGCTACTTTCAAACAAAATAACTGTCATGAGAGATACCAGTGGTTTCAAACGTGCTTCAAATCTTCTTAAGCTTTAATAGGCAAATTTTATTTTTCATTTAAGGGCAAGTTCACATTCAAGGAATTTAATTGATTTTAAAAATACTGTTAAGTCCTTATCCCCACGTCTTGACCTTCATATATTGGCTACTTTGTCACGTTTAATTTTGTCACGTTTAATTTTCGGTATTTTACATGACACAGCTGCCAGCTATTCCCTCAGGAAATTAAGACTCCAACCCAACAGGCTTCACTGTTCAAAACCCACCCTTGCTACGTGGCTTCAGTTTCCCAGGGCTTCTCTCCCGCACCCTGTGCTACATCAGTCCATCCTCCAGTTGTTACCTGTAACCATCAAACACTTCAGGAATCACTGCTGCCTTTTTATAAACATTCTTTCCATCCTCCCGAGCTCTCTTGCCTTCCCTCCTTCATCACATTCACATACTGTCCTACCAAAAGGGAAAACTGAAGCATATTTTAAAAATGTAAGAGTTTATTTGAGCAAAAAGCAATTCGAGTCGGGCAGCAGCGAACCAGAAGTGGAGCTGGGGAGAGACTTGTACCCGGAGGAGGGGAAGCAAAGCAAGGAGATTGTTGACTGGCCGTCGCTTCGAGCCTAGTCGGCTGTTCGTGATCACGTGTCCTGAGATTTCAATTCCTAAACTTAGGGAAAAGTGGGATGAAGGTAAAGCAGGGGACGGTGTAGAGAGAGGAGAGGATTCTCCTGTGACTGGTACAGGGGCTGCTCTGAGTGAACTGGGGGAGGGAGCCGCCTGGGAGGCAGAGAGAAAGCAGTGCAAAGACCCTGGGGTGGGAAGCTATCCAGTGTGTTCCAGGAAGGGCCAGAAGGCCATGTGGCTGGAGCAGAGGGAGGGAGGGGAGGGCTGGTGGGAAGCTGGGTTTGAGAGGAAGCCTGGGTCCTTTAGCGTATGATTTTGAGTAGGTAAGAGGCCAGTCCAATGGGTGGAAACAGAACTTTAACAGAACTTTCTGCTCGTAAAGCTGCATCTTCCTGATTAGCGTGGTGCTTCACCACTGTGGTCCCGTTCGGGCTTGTCCCTTCCCCAGATGGCCCATCAGGAAACGCACTGAGCCCGGACCATTCCTGACTCGTTCCATTACACCTGGGGCTTTTCAACCCACCCGCGCGGCCGATCCCCAAGGCCTCTCTGGGTCAGCCAGGTGCCCCTGCTAATTTATCTGTTCCTAACAGCCCCATGACTCTGACCTGACCTCTCCATGGGCTCTCCGACTGGGCCACGGAGCTCAGCTCCGTTCGAGAGGAGCCTCCTACCTCACTGCAAGTCCTGGGATGCGGGAATGGTTTCCATATGTGCTGGGGCTGTCATTCAAACTCGACTTTGCCTGCTCGCTAATGAGGTCAGACGGCTCTGCGGAGGTGGCCGGCCTCTCTCTCTGGGGCAGTGCCGGCAGGAGCTGGAGGAGGGCCTCCCACCCCTCTAAGGCAGCTCCGAGATGTACCCTTCTCCCAACTGCTTAGAAAGGATAACTGCAGACAAACACGAAACAGGAGCGAATGCATAAAACTGAGAAGGATTTTTTTTTTCATTTAAACTTTTTATTTGGAGAGAATTGCAGCTTCACATGCAGTTATAAGAAATACAGAGAAATCCCACATACTCTTTAGTTTCCCCCAATAGTAACATCTTGCAAAACTGGAGAATGGTTTCACAACCAGGAAATTGACATGGATGCAGTCAGGGTACAGAACATATCCGTCGCCACAAGGTTTCTCATGTCATCTTTTTATAGCCGCATCTACTGTCTATCCTCTGCTTAGCTCTGGGCAACTGTTAATCTGTTTTCTATTTCTATAATTTTGTCGTTTCAAGAATGTCATGTAAATGAATCATGCAGTATGTAACCTTCTGGTAGTGACCTTTGTTCACACAGCATAGTTCTCTGGAGATTGATTTGCCTTGTTACATATATCAGTACTTTCTTCCTCTTAGTTGCCGAGTAGTATGTCATGTACCAAGCTTTGTTAAACCATTCACCTGTTGAAGGATATCTGGGTTTCCAGTTTGGGGCTATTATGAATAAAGCTCTTATAGGCATGTGTGTACAGGTTTTTGCATGAACGTTAAGTCTTTTCTCCGGGATAAATGTTCAGGAGTGCAATTGCTGGGTTTATGGTAGTTGCATATTTAGGGTTTTTTTTTTTTTTCCTTTAAAAAAAAAAACCACCATTTATTTAGGTCACAATTCTGTGGATTGGCAACTTGGGCTGCACATTAGCCCAGGCTTATATGATCTTTTATTTTTTGGAGATACAATTCAAATACATAAACTTCACCTCTTAAAGTGTAAATTCAGTGGTTTTAGTATATTCAGAAGGATGTGGTATGTTTGGTGTTTTTAAGGAACTAGTGGTCAGACCACTTTACATCCCCACCAGTAATGTCTGAGTGATCCAGTTTTCCAGATCCTTGCAGGCATCTGGTATTGTTACTATTTTTTTTTTATGTTAACCATAGTGATAGTTGTGTAATAATAGCTCATTGTGGTTTTAATTTGTATCAACTGATATGATCATGTGATTTTTTCCCTTATTTTATCTGTACTATCAGCTGTTGAGAGGAATATTGACTGATTCACCTATAATTGTGAATTTATTTCTTTCAATTGTATCAGTTTTGGCTTTACACATTTTGCAGCTCTGTTGCTTGATGCATAGACATTTAGGATTGCTGTGTGTTCTGGGTAGACTGACCTTTTTGTTATTACATAATGTCTTTCACTGTCTGGTAATTTTTCTTTGCTCTGAAGTCTACTTTATCTGATGTTAATATAGTTACTCCCGCTTTCCTTTGCTTAATGTTCATGTGATGTATCTTTTTCCATCCTTTTATTTTCTGTCTTCCTATAGCAATATATTGAAGCGAGTTTCTTGTAGACAGCATATCATATCACTGGGTCATGTTTTGTGATCCACTCTGCCAGGCTGTGTCTTTTAATTGGTATATTTAAAGCATTTATATTTAATGTATTATTAATATGTTGGGGCTTAGTTTACCATTTTATCTTTTGTTTTCTGTTTGTTCTGTTTTTCATTTCTCTGTTTTCTTTTTTCTTCCTTTTCATGTGTTATGTGCACATTTTTTAGGATTCCGTTTTTAGTTATCTGTTGTGTTTTTTAGTGTGTCTCACAGCATAGCTTTTTTACTGGTTGTTCTAGGCATTATATATACATAACTAATCAGTGTACTGGTGCTGTCATATTACCAATTTGAGTGAAATACAGAAACCTTACCTCCTGTTATAGCTCTTAACCCACCCACATTTATAATTTTCTTAAATATTTTCTCTACACATATTTAGACCCACATCAGACAGTATGTAATTTTTGCTTTAACTAGTCAGACTTGATTTGGAGAATTCAAGAGGAAAGGGAAAGCCCATTGTATTTACCCATAGTTTCGCTTACCATGTTCTTTCTTCTTTCCTGATGTTCCAAAAACTCCTTCTTTTATTATTCCCTTTTTGTTTTTAGAACTTCCTTTAGAAATTCTTATAGGGTGGTTTTGATGGTGACAGACTCTCTTAGTTTTCTTTCCATCTGAGAATGTCTTGATGTCTTCTTCATTCCTGAGAGATATTTTTCACTGAGTTGACAGTTTTCTTTCAGCACTTGAAAAATATGCCACTTCTGGCCTCAGTAATTTCTGATGAGAAATCCATTGTCGTTCAAATTGGTTTTCCACTATAGGTAAAGTGTCATTTCTCTTTGGCTGCTTTTAAGATCTTTTCTTTGTCTTTAGTTTTCGGAAGTTTAATTACAATCTGTCTTGGCCTGGATTTATCCTAGTTAGGATTCATGTGGCTTCTTGAATCTGTAGGATTAGCTCTCTCACCAAATTTGGGAAGTTTTCACCCTTTAGTACTTGGAGTGCTTTTTCAGCCCCATCCTCTTTCTCCTCTCCTTCTGGGACTCTGAGGACATGAATGTTATATTGCCTGTTATATTCCCACAGGTCCCTGAGACTCTGCTAATTTTTCCTTCAGGCTATTTTGTTTCTGTTACTCAGATTGGATCATTGCTACTGTTCTGTCTTCCAGTTTACTGATTATTTCCTTTGTCTCCTCTACCCTGACGTCAAGATAGCCCATCCACTAAGCTTTTAATTTCAGTTACTGTGTTTTTGAGTTCCAAAATTTACAACTGGTTCTTCTTCTACCTTCTCTTTCTTTGCTGAGCCTTTCTTTTTTTCCATTTGCTTTTAGCATGTTCGTAATTGCTCACTGAAGCATTCTTATCGTGGCTGTTTTTAAAGTCTTGGCCAGATTATTCCACTGTATCTGTTATCTTGATGTTGGCATCTATTGATTTTTCTTTACATTGTTTTAGGTCTTCTTGGTTCTTGGTATAACCGCTTTCAAATAAAACCTGGACATTTGGGTATTATGTTATGTGACTCTGGATTTTACGGCAGGCTCTCTCCTGCTAGGTAGAGGTAATCCAGATCCCCTACTTGGTCTGTGTTGATGCCTGCAGAGTGGGGGTGAGAATTCCTGTTCTTCACGTGGTCTCCACTGACACTGCAGGGGGTGGGGAGGGGTCAGAGGTATGGGTGTGGCCTTGTCACTACTGAGTAAGGCTGAAAGTCCTGATTCTCCATTAGGCCTCTTCTGATACCACCCCAGTGAGGAGAGGAAGGACAGAAGTCCATTCTCCCCATGCATCTCCTGACATCTCTGCTGACACCACAGGGTACCAGAGACCTCATTATCAGCTGGCAGGGATGAAAGTCCCAGGTTCCTATTTGGCCTCCTCTGTCACCACCCCAGTAGGGGCTCTGGGGCACCATGTAGCAGCCTTGTGAGGGTGGACATCTAGGCTCCCCACTTGGTCTTTGCTGGCATGGATGGGAGTGGAGCCACAGTTTTTTCTGGGGTGTTTGGCTGGAGTAGAGTGATTATGGTCTAAAAGATTTTTGTCTTACGAGGCTGCCGCTTTCCTGCTCCTTTGGCTGAAGAGAAGAGGGCTTTCTTCCTGGGCTTTTTTGGCTGCGCCCCTGGGCATTTCTGGGTTGCCAGGCTCTTCCGCTCCAAGTCTGGAATCTACGAGCCAGAAGAAAACTCGGGTTTCTCATGCTCCAAGGGTCATAGCTGGTCTTCCTTCCTATCTCCACCTTTCCAGTTCTCCATCTTCACCTTTATATTTGTTTTACATGTAGAGTCCAGGGTTGTCAGCTGTACTTAACAGGAGGAAGAGAGAAAATACATCTCCTCCATCTTGGAAGCAGAAGTCTCTCTGGACAGGAATTTTTTCTTTTAACCTTTTAAAAGTATATAGATTATAGTAATGCAGTTCTAATTTTCAGGAGAAGCCATTTTGCCAGTTTTACCTAAGTTGCTGTTTCAGGTGAAAGGACAGTGTAGTTGCTGGCTGCTAGCTTCTATTTTTTTTTTTTTTTTTTTGGACTTTCCTCCTAACCTCACTGCTCACTGGTTTACTTACATTACCACATCACTAGCAGGCACAGTGGAAAAGGATTACGTGTATCTATCTTTGCTTTTGGATCTTTTCAGTGTCCCCTGCCTCTCTTTTTGTTAAAGTCTTCCTGGGCAGTCCTATCAATCAGCACAGTTACCTCATACACACCACCTGTGTTCTGAGCCAGGCATGGTTGTCAACAGACAGATCCCACCTATTTTTGAGATAGGCTGCTTCCCCTGTCAGAGTCACTGCCTAGTCTGGTGCTACCACTCCTTGGTCTTCTTTTTTGGCAGGAAATCACCCAGTCCACACTGTACGAGAATGAGATTTCTTCCAACACCCAGAATGGTCCCCTTACCCCACTTTCCAAAGCCTTGCCTAGAAGAGAAGAAAATCACTGTGCTAAGACAGGGCTTTCTTCTCTCCAGTTCCCAGTTTTGATAGTCAGAGGAGACTTGAGTCCAGGGAGGACTACAGGAATCTACCTTTTTATTTTGGGAATGGAATTTGTATTAAATTAGTTAACCTTGAATGCTATCCTGTCCTCAGCCAGACTGTCCTCCAACTGTTTCACGCAACCTGAATTCTTTTCTTAACTAAATACAATGTCCTGTCTCTGTAAAGGCCACGGAGCTGTTTTAATTCTTGCTCACAGTGTTGTCCAGAATTTGGAGGGGGCTTCCCTCCTCTCGAAGAGAATTAGTATGATGTCCCTATTCTGTCATTTTTAAAGAATTTCTCTGGTAAAGAGGAATTTTCTCAGCTACTGTTGGGAAACTGCTGTCCTGAGCTCAGTGCTGGGCAGTGTGGACAGACACAGACACACGGGGCAGGATCCACTGATGGAGACACACAGGAATAAGATAGTGAGTCACAGTCCAAAGCAGCAGTGCAGAGCACAAGTGTGGTTTTGTGTGTGTAACCATGTGCCCTGTTCTCAGCCAGGGCGGACACTGTGAAAACGCAGAGAAGGCATAAGACCTGGTCCCTGTCTGAGGACGAGTCCTCCAGAGGGACACGCAGAGCTGTGTTGGTGTTTCTGGGAATCTCCACTCACAGGGACTCCTCCCCGCCTCCTCTCCACGGTTCCTGAAGGTTCAGGGGCCCAGGGTGGCATCTCTGGTATGGGCCCCCCCCAATACCTCAGAGGCAACTCAGGGGGAGAATAATTTACTACCATCTAATAGAATAGAATTTATGAAGGGCTCCTACCTCCAGGGTAGAACACCTATCTTATTGGAATCTTAGGCTGGAAAACCTATTCTGATGTTTTATTCTTGCTATTTTCCCTCATTACGTAACTAAGGTGAGGGTTTGTTTTTTTGTTCTCATCCTACAAAGGCCTGGGCAGGTCTGGAATATGATTGAGCCCAAAGTTTCTCATTTCCTAATGTTCAGATTATAATGAGTAACATAAGTTACCAACTGAGGCTATGAAGTCTCATTCCCTAGGGATCTTTTTTTTTTTTTTTTTTTAAGGAATTCCTTTATTTTTATTATTTATTTATTTATTTTTGGCTGTGTTGGGTCTTCGTTTCTGTGTGAGGGCTTTCTCTAGTTGCGGCAAGCGGGGGCCACTCTTCATCGCGGTGCACGGGCCTCTCACTATAGCGGCCTTTCTTGTTGCGGAGCACAGGCTCCAGACGCACAGGCTCAGTAGTTGTGGCTCACGGGCCTAGTTGCTCTGTGGTATGGGGGATCTTCCCAGACCAGGGCTCGAACCCGTGTCCCCTGCATTGGCAGGCAGATTCTCAACTACTGCACCACAAGGGAAGCCCCCTAGGGATCTTTAAAAGTGGGTTAGAGGGTCTTCCCTGGTGGCGCAGTGGTTGAAAATCCACCTGCCAATGCAGGGGACACGGGTTCGAGCCCTGGTCCGGGAAGATCTCCCATACCACGGAGCAACTAAGCCCGTGTGCCACAACTACTGAGCCTGTGCTCTAGAGCTCACGTGCCACAACTACTGAAGCCCACGTGCCTACAGCCCGTGCTCTGCAACGAGAAGCCACCGCAATGAGAAGCCCACGCACCGCAACGAAGAGTAGCCCCCGCTCGCTGCAACTAGAGAAAGCCCGCACGCAGCAACGAAGACCCAACGCACCCAAAAATAAAATGAAATAAATTTATTTTTAAAAAAAAGTGGGTTAGAATTTCAGCAGTCTGATAGCCTGGTAGGTGTCTGGCCCTACCTGAAGGAACGGGGACTTTGATTAGCTTTTATCTTGAGGCACCTGTCAGATTTATGTTTTGAAGACCATCCAGCAGTCATTTAACAGTAAGTTTCTAAAAATACCTATTTGTTTTTGGCTGCTGTGGTGTCAGCTGTGATTCCTACCAGCTGTAACTACTGACAAGACCAAAAAACAGATTTGTAATTATTTGCTGTACTCTCCATGTTCTGCTCTGTGCCCGTTACGCGCGTGTGATTTTAGCAGGAACAGCCTCCTGACAGAAATGGGGACGTAAAAGTTTATTATTCTCGCGAATGACGCTTGCCAGCTCTCCGCTCCTTCCTGACGCTGCTCGATCTTTGAGACAGGAGCGCACCAAACCACCTCCTTGGAGAGGCGCTGGCTTCTCAGCAGAGCCTGCCTTAAGGGGCTGCGTGAGATGGGCTTTCATCACTATCACTGGTGTTTACCTGCACCTTCCATATGGGGGGACAGATCTCAGGCAGCATCCATGCCTAAGCTGGGATGGAAAAAGGTCAAAGCAAGCACTGAACTCCATCCCCACCATCGGAGAAATAAACCATGAAGATGACATTTTTACCAACCATTCAGGTGACGGGAGGGAATTTACCTCCAACTCAGGACCCACTCCTTCTCCTTTTTAATTTTTATTTTTTTAAATTTTATTGAAGTATAGCTGATTTACAATGTTGTGTTAAATTCCGCTGAACAGCAAAGTGATTCAGTTACACATATATCTACATTCTTTTTCATAGTCTTTTCCATCATGGTTTGTCACAGGATACTGAATGTAGTTCCCTGTGCTCTACGGTAGGGCCTTGTTGTTTATCCATCCTATGTATAAGATTTACCGTTTTAAAGAGTACAGTTCAGTGGCGTTTAGTGCCTTCATGATGTTGTGCAATCGTCACCCCTGTCTAGTTCCAGAACGTTTTCGTCTTCCCAAAAGGAAACCTCGGATGCTTCGAGCAGGCCCTGCACTCCCCGGGAACCAGTGCTCGTTCTCTGTGTATTTGCCTGTTCCAGACATTTCTATGAATGGAACCGTGCGAGACGCAGCCTACAGCGTTGGCTTCTTTCACTCACCGTAAGGTTCTGAAGATTTTTCCGTGTTGTGCATGTGTCAGTACTTTGTTCCTTTTTGTGGCTGAATAATTTTCCATTGTATGGACAGACCACACTTTGTTTATCCATTCAGCAATTGATGTCTGGATTGTTTTCATCTTTTGGCTATTGTGAATAATGCTGCTCTAGATATTGGTGTACAAGTGTCTGAGTCCATTTTCAGTTCTTTTGGCTAATGTGACCTAGGAGTGGAATTGCTAGGTGAGACAGTAATTCCATGTTGAAGTTATTGAGGAACAGTGGCTGCACCATTTTACAGACCCACCAGTAATGTGCTAGGGTTCCAGTTTCTCCACATCCTCTCCAATACCTGTTATTATCTGTTCTTGTTTCACTTATGGCCATCCTAGTAGATGTTAAGTGCTATTTCTTTGTGGTTTTGACCTGCATTTCCCTAATGACTAATGATGTTGAGTATCTTTTCATGTGCTTGTTGGCCATTGTGTTTCTTCTTCGGGTAATGTATCCAAATCCTTTGCCTGTTTTTGATTTGGTTTGTCTGTCTTTTTGCTGTTGAGTTGTTGGCATTATTGATATATTCTGGATTCTAGACCCTTACCAGCTATATGATTTGTAAATACTTTCATTTTATGGTTATCTTTCCCCTTTTTTAAAAATTTTTATTGGAGTGTAATTGATTTACAATGTTGTGTTAGTTACAGGTATACAGCAAAGTGAATCAGTTACATATATACATATCCATTCGTTTTCAGATTCTTTTCCCATATAGGTTATTACAGAATATTGAGTAGAGTTCCCTGTGGCATACCAGTTAAGTCCTTGTTAGTTACCTGTTTTATATATAGTAGTGTGTATATGTCAATCCCAAACTCCTAATTTATCACCTCCCCCCATGTTTCCCCTTTGGTAACCATAAGTTTGATTTCAAGATCTGTGAGTCTGTTTCTGTTTTGTAAATACATTCATTTGTATCATTTTTATTAGATTCCACATATAAGTGATAGCATATGATATTTGTCTTTCTCTGACTTACTTCACTTAGCATGGTAATCTCCAGGTCCATCCATGTTGCTGCAAATGGCATTATTTCGTTCTTCTTTTATGGCTGAGTATATTCCACTGTGTATATGTACCAATCTTTATCCCTTCCTCTGTCGATGGACATTTAGGTTGCTTCCATGTCTTGGCCACTGTAAACATTGCTGCAATGAACATTGGTGTGTATGTATCTTTTCGAATTATGGTTTTCTTCAGATAGATATATGCCCAGGAGTGGGATTGCTGGATCAAGTGGTACTTCTATATTTAGTTTTTTAAGGAATCTCCATACTGCCCTCCATAATGGTTGTACAAATTTACATTCCCACTGGCAGTATAGGAGGGTTCCCTTTTCTCCACACCCTCTCCAGCATTTATTGCTTGTAGATTTTTTGATGAGGGCCATTCTGACCAGTGTGAGGTGAAATCTCATTGTGGTTTTGATTTGTATTTCCCTAATAATTAGCAACGTTGAGCATCTTTTCATGTGCTTTTTGGACATCTGTCTGTCTTCTTTGGAGAAATGTCTGTTTAGGTGTTCTGCCCATTTTTCTTTTAACATCTTTATTGGAGTATAATTGCTTTACTGCCCATTTTTTGATTAGGTTGTTTGTTCATTTTCTTGATAATGTCTTGATTCTTTCCTTTTGTTGCCTATGCTTTGAGTGTCATATCTAAGAAACATTGCCAAATTCAAGGTTGTAATCATTCACATGGTTTTAGCTCTTATATTTTGGGTCTTTGATCCATTTTGAGCTACTTTTTGTATGTGATTGCAGGTAAGGGGTCAACGTCATTCTCTTGAGTGTGGAAATCCAGTTACTCCAGACCCATATGCTGAACAGACTTTTCTCTCCTCATGAATGGTCTGGGCACCCTAGCCAAAAGTCAGCTGACCATAGACGTATGGGTATATTGCTAGACTCTTAACTACATTACAGTGATTTATATGTGTATCCTGATGCCAGTACCACACTATTTTTATTACTGTAGTTTTATGTTAAATCTTGAAATCAGGAAGTATAAGTCCTATAAATGTGTTGTTCTTTTCCCAAGACTGTTTTGGCTATCTGTGGTCCCTTGTAATTCCCTATGAATCATAGGATAAATATTTCTGTTTCTGCCAAAAAAAAAAGAGACTGTTGGAATCTTGCCTAATTGCTTTGGTTAGCACTTCTAGTAAATTCGTTGAGTAGAAGTGGTAAAAGCAGGCATCCTTGTCTTGTTCCTGATCATAGAGAGAGACAGAGAGAGCTTTCAGTCTTTCACCATTGAGTATGATGTCAGTTGTGGGTTTTTCATAAATGCTCTGTTATGTGGAGGAACTTCCCTTCCCGTCTTAGTTTGCTGAGTATTTTTATTACGAAAGGTGTTGGATTTTGTCAAATGATTTTTCTGCATTAATTTAGATGATCGTTGATATTCTTCCTTCATTCTATTAATGTGGTGTATTATGTTAATTGCTTTTTGTATGTTGAATCACCCTTGCATTACTGGGATAAATCCCATTTGGTAAGGTTGTGTAATCCTTTCATTATACTGCTGAATTCGGTTTGTAGTATTTTGTCAAGAGTTCTTTTTTAAAACCCAAATCTCATTTCCCTGTGCTAATTTGTACTCCTTTTTTCTTTTCTTCTCTTTAACCAGAATTAACCAAAGTAAATATTTGATTGTGTTTCTTCACTTTTTCCTATGTCTTTGTGAGTAGATGGCTTTCAAACCATCTATAGATAATAGAATGCTATAAATGGTAAATGTTATTCTTATACCCCTTTCTAGCTTCAGCGTTTCCAACACTCGCAGGACATGGTACAAGAGTACAAGTGGAGGCTATGTCTGAGTGTGTGAAAGTTGGAATAGCCATGTACCTTGATTAACACACCTGGGTGAAGACCACAATGCCTTGTGATGCCCAGATTCTCTGGAGACAGTGATAACACAGGGAAGAGGTAGCTGCCCTGTGTACCACCCCCCCGCGACCCCAGCTCTGTCCTGCGCTGGGAGGGGACCTGCACTCGCGTGTGGACGTCCCAGTCCACACGTCCCGCACTACAACCACCCTCTGGCCCCCCACAGGCCTCGGAGCGTGGACCCCAGCTGTGTGGTCTACTTCTAGGGAGACGGAGCTAGCGAGGGGGTCAGGTTGGCCTTGGATGCCAGCTTGGGCATCACTGGGCAGGGACTTCTAAGGTCTTGCGTACTTGGGCTGGGGGCAGGTGTGGGCTCTCAGTGGACATGTCTCCTTGGCCCCATGTCCCCCTCCCCACGTGGGAGGAAGGGCTGCAGGACACAGCAGGGTCAAAGGGTGGTGCTGTCGTTGGCTAAAGCTGAGCAGGTTGTTGGACGTTCACTGTGCTCGTTTCTGTGTGTTTGAATAGTTCATTATAAAAAACAGAGAGACGAGCATATGCCGTCCCACGCGGGAATTAGAGACGTCTGCCCAGCACAGTGCCCTTTGTCTTTGGCGAGGCTGAGGCTGTTTCCTCAGCCGCCCGGCGAGAGACCAGGATGCGTGGTTTCACAGAGCCCTTCCCGTCTGTGATGTTCTCACGAGCCCCATCACTAGGAGGACCTTCTGGACCTGAAACATCAGAGGGTCCAGGAGAGGCGGGGTGGAGCGCCCAGTCTGTCCCCTCGGTTCCTGGGGAGATAGATATGCCTTCATCTCACCAAGGTCCCAGCGGGGAGGGCCTCAGGCAGTCCCTCTCTCCTGGGCTCGGAGCCGCCTGGCAGTGCGGGTCACACAGGGAGGGCGGCTGAGAGCAGCCAGCTCGGGAGCCGCGCACTCAGGCGGCCACACAAGGACAGCGCATCCCTGCGGCCCAGGGCACTTAATGTGACCCCTGGAAGGAAAGATGAGAGGGAAGGGAGAGGCGGCGTGAGGGGACAGAAAAAGTGTGTGTTCTCAGCAGCCATCAGACATCTTCCCAAGGTGGGTAGCCTGGGGCTTGCCCTGAGCTGGTGATGAATTCAACCTTGTTCTTTCAGCCAAGATGATCAGAAACTGCTCTCTCGCAGAAACCCAAGAGCACAGTGAGCTTCAGCTCATAGGACTGTGGAGAGTAGCCGGGCTGGGGGAGCGTGAAGTGGACCCTGGGCTCAGGCCTGGACGGGCTGGGGGGAGGGGCTTTGGACCACAAGCAACTGCAGCTCTTCCAACTTCTGCGCCCTCAAGTTCCCACGGACAGCAGACTGGGGACGTACGCGTTGCCATGGCAAAGTGCTGCACATCAGCTGGTTTAAACAACAGAGGTGTATTTTCTCACGGTTCTGGAGGTCAGAAGTCCCGGAGCAAAGGTGTTACAGGGCTTGTTCCTTCCGAGGCCTCCCTCCTCTGCTTGCAGGTGAAGGCCGTCTTCTCCCCATGGTCGCCCCTCAGTGTGTGTGTGTCTTCATCTCCTCTCATAAGGACCCCAGTTAGATTGGATTAGGGCCACGCCAATGACCTCATGTGAACTTTATCAGATCTTTAAAGGCCCCATCTCGTTCGTAATCCAGCCCCATCCTGAGATCCTGGAGGGGTACCGTTCAGCCATTACAGAGGGTGCCGGCCAACGCTGTACACCGCAGTCTGTTGGGGGCAAGCCCGGTGACACCCCGGCAGCAGGAAATCGGGGCCATTCTCGAGCATTTCCCAACCCCCCACCTTCGGTTGGTAGTAAAGCCCAGCTGTCCTCTAGGGAGAACCTCCGTATTGCCCCAGAGCAGCGGCAGCCTTGGAGGAGGGATCGTTTCAGGAGAGGCAGGAAGAACGCCTAACCCTAGTGTTTTCAAAGAAAACTCACCTTGGTTTTCATTGTGGTTCAAAATAAGCATCAGGTTCTGCAGGAGGAAGCTGTCTCCGGCCGGGTCCTGGGGCACCCAGGCGAGGCTCCAGGCCTCGGGGCAGGTGGAAGGGAAGCTTTCCGTTCACCGGAGCAACAGCGCACTCCTTGCCCGGGAGGCAGGGGCCCCGGTCCCCTTCCGTCAGGAGGCAGGCAGGGCTCCGAGGGTCGTGTAGGGATGGGCTGCGCGCAGCGCGGTTTTCAGAGGAGGGAGGCGCCCTCGCGGCGTCCAGGCAGCATCTGCTGTAAATAGAGGGGCAGCTGGCGGAACGGGACGTTCTCCTTGACGTGGGGCAGCCTTTTCCTGGTCTGTTTCACCTTACCACCTGAAGCCATTCTTCCTCTGAGCACCTTCGAGAGGTGTCCACGTGGCCGGAGACTGACTGTGTGTGATGTGCCCCCAGGACCAACGAGCGCGACCGGCTGCTCAAGAGGCTGGGCAGGAAGACGCCGCCCACCCACTTACGGGGCGGTTCCCTCCAGCAGTCAGTGCCACGTGAGTAGCCCGCCGGCACGTGGCGTGTGCCACTGCCAGGCTCTACACCCCGAAGTGGAAATGGTGTATCTGGCCCCAGGCACCTACAGCCGGAGCATAGGCGATTCCCCGGGATCCAATCAAATGTCTGAATGACGCGACCCGTAAACTTCAGATCTGATGTGGTTCAGCTCCTGTGGCAGCCTCCCCATCAGATTCTTTCTAAGATTGAAGTGATGCTACTTTTACATGGTTCCCCCCAAAGTAGCCCTACACTACTGGCATATTAATCACAACAATGGCAATCACCGGGGAAAAGTCTCTGTGGTCTTCCCAGGAAGGCTGTGCCCTGCGCTGCCCCTGCAGCTAGAGGCCAGGCCCGGTTTCTGCCAAGCGGGGTCTGTGGGGATGCGTCAGAGGCCAGAGGAGCGGGGCGGGGGGCACACCAGATGGAGCTCGGGGAGGGGATGGGCTCATCTGCAATCCAGCCCCTGGGCTGCCAGGCAGGCAAGGGTGTTGCAGCCGAGTGCAGGGGCCCCTGCGCGGGCAGCCTCCCTTCCCCAGCTGAGGCCCCGGCTCCTGCCTCTGAATCCCGCCTCGTCCCCACCTGCACTCCCATCTCTTCAACTGATGCCCCATTTCTGCTCTCCTTTCTCTCCTGAGTTGAGAAAGAAACAAGGGGTAGAAAATGAAGCATCACTGCATCCTTAGGACAGGTACTGGAGGATCTCTGCCCAGCTCAGCTGAGCTCTGTCCCCCCACCGTGAACAGATCTTTGCAGACTTTCTCAACAGAGGGAAGGAAAGGAACAGGTGGGACGTCATAGCCGTCAGTGACCGCCCCCACCTGGACATCCCCGTGGGAGAAGGGGCTGCAGCAGCTCCCAGCAGGGCCCACATGCCCCACATTCTCTGAGGCTTCTCTGCCCCAAGACACCTGGCCGAGCCTCAGGTCGGTGCAGTAAGTGGCCCCGCAGAGCCCAGGCCCCGGACCCCAGCCACGGCCTCGAGAGAGGTTGAGTCCGGAGGAGGCTGGGTGGCGGGGTCCCAGCCACGAGGTCCGGGGCTCCACCTCAGAGCCGGGCTGCCTGTGGTCGTGTCCCAGCTCTGCCACTTTGTGACCTTAGGTAAGTTAACCCCTCTGTTCCTACACCTGTAGAACAGATGACGTGAGAACCTCCCTGGGGTTATTGGGAGGATTCACTGAGATTGGAACAGAGCCTGACAGCGTGGAGTCCAAATGTTAGGTATTACTTGTCTTTTCTGCCACTAATTGAATAACTTTAGGCCACTTACTTACATATTTCTCTAAACGTCTGTTTTCTCCTCTGAGGAGAAAAATAGAATCATATACATCTTACACAGCCTGTGAGGCTTCACAGTGATCGGCGTAGAGAACATGAGTGCTGATTCCCTAAACGCAGGGCTCGTGCCGTGCAGCGTCCGGCCAGAGAAAGAATAGACACTGAGAGCGAAGACAGCGCGAGAGCTTTCGTGGGAGTGCCATAAAGGGTCTTAAAACTACTACAAAACGTTTTATGAACTCTCAGTATTTTGAAGGACCAAAACAAAATTCTGATGAACAAATACAAAAAATAGGCAAGCTGCTAAAATCACACCACATTTTAAAGACACTCAGCAACTAGGAGTAGGACCCTAATGGATACCAGGGTGTTTCAGTCACAGACCACCAGAGAAGGCCATCAAGCATCGGGAGGGGCTCCTGGCCTCTGCTTGTCTCTGGCCTCAGTCTTCCCAGGAAACCAGAAGGAAAAGCCCTAGTCTTGGAGCACTTGTTCTGATGTACCACCCGCACACAGTATTAGCAACTCATTGTTTCCTACACAGTCTAATTTCCTTACCATCCACACGGTGTTGCCAATTTCCACTGCTATTAGGAGTCTTTTTCCAGACAGGAAATAGCTACTTTCATTAAGATGTTATGAGAGCTCAGATTCAAAACAATGCTACTTCAGGGAAGTTTTATTCCAAAATAATGGGGAAAAAAACGACATGATTTTATGGACTTCACCAAATGTTCTACCAGAGGAAGACGAAACAAATACGAAATGCACCTGCCCTTCCACCTACCCGAATTCTATCCCCAGATCCTGGCCGTGGCTGAGCATTTAGGAAGGTCTGGTCCATTGAGTGCTTTCTCCAGGCCCCCATCATTGCTTCCTGGCTGTCAGGACTTCCTCAAGATGAATGGCTGTGGGAAATGCTAAGAGCCAGGGGCTCCCTCAGAGTGTGGATGCAAATAATGGCAGTTAAACGGCCATCAGGCAGAAGCTAGTGAACGGATGGTGTGTCTTTGTCAGGCTGGGCAGGCTGAGGCTGGCTGGGTGATTATGGGCCCTGTCGTCCTGCTCTAACCCCTACCAGGCTTCGTTTCTAAGAGGAAAATATTTATCTGAATCACAGAGACACCCGTGCTCCCAGGACCACCCTATCAGGCCACTCTCCTTTCTTTCTTGAATTCAAAGTCCACGTAAGCTCAGTAGAGACTAAGAACGTCCTGGTGCCCATTTTGGAAACATGATGGTGGATGCACCCAAGGGAGCTGGTGGAGAAGCCCTCTGGTAGTGACCTCTGGGCACTCTGCTGACCCTGGGAGAAGAGATTTGCTATCGAACCAGAAGTTTCCCTCTGCTGTCCCTTATGACAGATGCCTAGAAACCCTTCCCACCCCAGAGGAGCCGAGTTATCCCACTGGACAGCCCTTGTGCCCATGAGACAAACAGGAGCTGCGGAGACCACTGCAGCTGGCTTCCCGCAGGTACAGGTGGATCTGAGTGGAAAACAACAAATAAATAAAGACAGGGCTGCTGCCCCTTCCACCTGAACAGGGGTAGACAATTCCAGATGCTTTTCCCAAAAGGGCAGTCCCAAACAATGTTCATGTTTACGTCTCAGCAAGTCCCCTTCCTTCCTTGCCCTGCCCCCCACCCCCAAAAAAAAAACCACATTAAAAAGCAGGTAGCAATTGCGCTGTTTGGGCTGTCAAGACAGGCTCCTTCGTCCCTGGCCTGGAGTAGAGGCCTCCTCTCCGGGCGCCAAGTGTAGAATTAGCCCCGACCACAGGAGAGGCCTCTGTGGCCTGGGCGTCACCAGCCAAGGAACCATGCTGGCGCCCATGTGGTGGATAGGAGCTGGGAGGGCCTGGACCTGGCCCAGTCCAGCCCATTCATTTTACAGAAAAGTAAACCAAGAAGACGGAGAGCTTAAAGGGCCCCGGTTCTGTGGCCAAGTCACAGCCAAGCAAGGATTGGAACGAGCGCTTCTCACCAGCGCCTCGGCCCTGGGCTCGGCTCTACCGTGAAAGCAGGGCAGGGGGATGGCCAGCTCAGGACAGAGAGCCCCGCGGTCACCTACCTCCCTGGGGAGGGAAGAGCAGCTACACGGTGTCCCCATCTCTCGGGGTCAGGGTGCCTTCTGCAGGGAAGCGTCCCCCTGGGTGGCGGGCCCACCACCCAGCAGCACGGGGGATCCAAGGACAGCTGTGGGGCCAGCTCGGGAAACAACCAATATGCCTAGAAACATCCCCTTCGGGAGACGGGAAGGTGGATGCTGTCCAGAGCCCAGCCTTACTGCTGGAGGAGACGGTGCTATTTGCTCGATTTGCTCTGAAATGGCCCAGGGAGAAGCAGCTGGTCTGGTACATCGTGGCAGCCAAGACACAGCACAAAGAGCACACTGGGGCCTGGACAGCAGGGCTGCAGTGCCCGCGGCCACACAGGTTTCAGGAGGTTTCCTCGTCCACCGTCACCTCCGACCCACAGCTCAGAGGTGAGAGGAGGCATTTCCTCTTTAGATCCCAGGAAGCCCCCGAGGCTGGGAGACCCAGCACAGCCTCCCTGTAGGAAGCAGTGGGCCGTGAGAAAGCCCAGGAGCGCCAGGGCCACTCAGGGCAGGATGAGCTGCCTGCCCGCACCGGCTGGAGAGGCTCACGCTGCCCTCGGGCTGCTGTCCTGGGGTGGGGCCTTTGGGTCGTGCGTTTGGTCTTGGTGAGCAGCTCGACCGACGTCCCGTGGGGGCACCTCTGTTCTCAATCTGCTTTCACCCCCACCTGCTCCCTGCTGCCAGCCGTGTCCTCAGTGGCTCCCAGGCCACCTCTGCAGCCCAGCCCACACCTCTTGCCTCCCAGGGTGGCCCTCCTGAGCCCCGGGGTCCTCTCAGGCTGAAAGGCATGCTCTCGGGAAGAGCTGGCCAGCCAGCCCTGGGGGGGATGGAGACTCGGGTTACAGTGTGATCAGAGCAGGAAAGTCACCTCCTCTTCTCCATCCCCACGAGGACTTTTTTATACATTGCTATTGTATGTCTTTATAGTCCAGAAACTTTCCTTTTTAAGCCAAATGTCTGAGTAAAGTAAGAATCCAGGATGAAGGGTCACAAGATGGCAGAGTACAAGGACATGAGCTCACCTCTTCTTAGAGAAACATCAAAATCACAACTAACTGCTGAACAACATCAACAAGAAAACGCTGGAACCTACCAGAAAAGACACCCTACATCCAAAAGCAAAGCCGCCACCACAACAAGACAGTAGGAGGGGAGAAATCATGATAAAATCAAGTACCATACCCACCGCGTAGGCAGCCCGCAAACTGGAAAATAATTATACCACAAGTTCTCCCACAGGAGTGAAAGTTCTGAACCTGAGAAAGTATTTGAAGAGCTAATAGCTGAAAACTTCCCTAACATGGGAAAGGAAACAGTCACCCAAGTCCAGGAAGCACAGAGAGTCCTAGGGACAATAAACCCAAGGAGGAACATGCCGAGACACAAACTGACAAAAACGAAAGACAAAGAAAAAAAAAGCGGTAAGAGAAAAGCAACAAGTAATGTACAAGGGAACTCTCCCCTAAGGTTATGAGCTGATTTCTCAACAGAAACTCTGCAGGCCAGAAGGGAGTGGCATGATATATTTAAAGTGATGAAAGGCAAGAAACTAAACTAAATATACTCTACCCAGCAAGGCTCTCATTCAGATTTGATAGAAAAATCAAAAGCTTTACAGACAAGCAAAAGCTAAGAGAATGCAGCACCACCAGGCCAGCTTTGCAACAAATGCTAAAGGAACTTCTCTAGGCAGCAAAGAAAAGGCCACAACTAGAAAACAAGAAAATTATGAACAGAACAGCTCACGAGTCAAGGCAAACATACAGTAGAGGTAAGAAATTGTCTGCACACAAATATGAAATCAAAACCAGCAATCATGAGAAGAGGGGAGCACAAATGCAGGATACTGGAAATGCGTTTGAAATTAAAAGTCCAGCAATTTAAAACAATCTTGTTTATATGCAGACTGCTATATCAAAACCTCATGGTAACTGCAAACCAAAAACCTACAATAGATACACACACAAAAAAGGAAAAGGAATCCAAACACAACACTGAAGTTAGTCATCAAATCACAAGAGAAGAGAACAAAAGAGGAAGGGAAGAAAAAAGACCTACAAAAACAAATCCAAAACAATTAACAAAATGGCAGTAAGAACATACATATCAATAATTACCTTAAAGGTAAATGGATTAAATGCTCCAACCAAAAGACAAAGGCTGGGTGAATGGATACAAAAACAAGACCCATACATACGCTGTATACAGGAAGCCCACTTCAGATCTAGGGACACATACAGACTGAAAGCAAGGGGATGGAAAAAGACGTTCCATGCAAATGGAGATCAAAAGAAAGCTGGAATAGCAATACTCATATCAGACAAAATAGACTTTAAAATAAAGACTGTGACAAGAGACAAAGAAGGACACTACATAATGATCAAAGGATCGATCCAAGAAGAAGATATAACAATTGTAAATATATATGCACCCGACATAGGGGCACCTCAACATATAAGGCAAATACTAACTGCCATAAAAAGAGAAATCAACAGTAACACAATAATAGTGGGGGACTTTAGCACGCCACGTTCATCAATGAACAGATCAGACAGAAAGTCAAAAAGGTAACACAGGCCTTAAATGACACATTAGACCAGATGGACTTGATATTTATAGAGCATTCCATCCAAAAGCAGCAGAATACACATTATTCTCAAGTGCACATGGAACATTCTCCAGGACTGATCACATGCTGGGCCACAAAGCAAGCCTCGGTAAATTTAAGAAAATTGAAATCGTATCAAGCATCTTTTCCGACCACACCACTATGAGATTAGAAATAAACTACAAGGAAAAAACTATAAAAAACACAAACACGTGGAGACTAAATAATATACTACTAAACAACCAATGGATCACTGAAGAAACAAAAGAGGAAATCAAAAAATACCTAGAAACAAATGAAAATGAAAGCACAATGATCCAAAACCTATGGGACATGGCAAAAGCAGTCCTAAGTGGGAAGTTTATTGCAATTACAATCTTACCTCAGGAAACAAGAAAAATCTCAAATAAACAACCTAACCTTATACCTAAAGCAACTAGAGAAAGAACAAACAAAACCCAAAGTTAGCAGAAGGAAAAAAATTATAAAGATCAGAACAGAAATAAATGAAATGGAGACAAAGAAAACAATAGAAAAGATCAATGAAACTAAAAGCTGGTTCTTTGAAAAGATAAAATTGATAAACCTTTAGACCCATCAAGAAGAAGAGGGAGAGGGCTCAAATCAATAAAATCAGAAATGAAAAAGGAGAAGTTACAACAGACACCACAGAAATACAAAGGATCATAAGACTACTACAAGCAACTGTATGCCAATAAAATGGACAACCTGGAAGAAATGGGCAAATTCTTAGAAAGGTACAATCTCCCGAGACTGAACCAGGAAGAAATAGAAAATATGAACAGACCAATCACAAGTACTGAAATTGAAACTGTGATTAAAAAAACTCCCAACAAACAAAAGTTGAGGACCAAGTGGCTTCACAGGTGAATCCTATCAAACATTTAGAGAAGAGTCAATACCTATCCTTCTGAAACTATTCCAAAAAATTGCAGAGGAATGAAAACTCCCAAACTCATTCTATGAGGCCACCATCATCCTGATACCAAAACCTGACAAAGATACCACAAAACAAGAAAATTACAGGCCAATATCACTGATGAACACAGACACAAAAATCCTCAACAAACTACTAGCAATCCAAATCCAACAATGCATTAAAAGGATCATACACCACGATCAAGTGGGATTTATCCCAGGGATGCAAGGATTTTTCATTACCCACAAATCAATCAGTGTGATACATCACATCAATAAATTGAAGAATAAAAACCATATGATCATCTCAATAGATGCAGAAAAATCTTTTGACAAAATTCAGCACCCATTTATGATAAAAACTCTCCAGAAAGTGGGCAAAGAGGGAACCTACCTCAGCATAATAAAGGCCATATATGACAGCCCTACAGCTAACATCATACTCAATGGTGAAAAGCTGAAAGCATTTCCTCTAAGATCAGGAACAAGACATGGATGTCCAGTCTCACCACAACATAGTTTTGGAAGTCCTAGCCATGGCAATCAGAGAAGAAAAGGAAATAAAGGTAATCCAAATTGGAAAAGAAGTAAAACTGTCACTGTTTGCAGATGACATGATACCATTGGGTTGGCCAAAAACTTCGTTTGGGTGTTTTCATAACATCCTATGGAAAGACCCAAACGAATTTTTTGGCAAACCCAATGCGTATAGAAAATCCTAAAGATGCAACCAGAAAATTACTAGAGTTCATCAATGAATTTGGTAAAGTTGCAAGAGAAATTAAAGAAACAATCCCATTTACCATCACATCAAAAAGAATAAAATGCCTACAAATAAACCTACCTAAGGAGGCAAAAGACCTGTACTCCAAAAACTGTAAGAAGAAAGAAATCAAAGATGACACAAACAGATGGAAAGATATACCATATTCTTGGATTGGGAGAATCAATATTGTCAAAACGACTATACTACCCAAGGCAATCTACAGATTCAGTGCAACCTCTATCAAATTACCAGTGGCATTTTGCACAGACCTAGAACAAAAAAAATCTTAAAATTTGTATGGAGACACAAAAGACCCCGAATAGCCGAAGCAATCTTGAGAAAGAAAAACAGAGCTGGAGGGATCAGGCTCCCTGACTTCAGACTATACTACAAAGCTACAGTCATCAAAACTGTGGTACTAGTACAGAGATAGAAATATAGATCAATGGAACAGGAAAGAAAGCCCAGAAATAAACCCACGCACCTACGGTCAATTAATCTATGACAAAGGAGGCAAGACTACACAATAGAGAAGACAGTCTCTTCAATAAATGGTACTGGGAAAACTGGACAGCTACATACAAAAAAAAAAAATTAGAACATTTTTTAACACCATACACAAAAATAAACTCAAAATGGATTAAAGACCTAAATGTAAGACCAGATACCATAAAATTCTTAGAGGAAAACATAGGCAGAACACTCTTTGATATAAATCGCATCAGTATCTTTTTTGATACATTTCCTAGAGTAATGGAAATAAAAATGAAAATAAACCAATGGGACCTAATTAAACTCAAAAGCTTTTGACAGCAAAGGAAACCGCAAACAAAAGAAAAGACAACCATCAGAATGGGAGAAAATACTTGCAAATGATGCAACCGACAAGGGGTTAATATCCAAAATTTACAAACATCTCATATGGCTCAATATCAAAAAAACAAACAACCCAATCAGAAAATAGGTAGAAGACCTAAATAGGCATTTCTTGAAAGAAGACATACACATGGCCAAGAGGCACATGAGAAAATCCTCAACGTCATTAATTAGAGAAATGCAAATCAAAACTACAATGAGATATCACCTCACACCAGTCAGAATGGCCATCATCAAAAAAGTCTGCAAAGGAGAAATGCTGGAGAGGGTATGGAGAAAAGGGAACCCTCGTACACTGTCGGTGGGAATGTAAGTTGGTGCAGCCACTACAGAGAACAGTGTGGAGGTTCCTTAAGAAGCTAAAAACAGAGCTACCCTATGATCCAGCAATCCCACTCCTGGGCATAATATCTGGAGAAAAACATGGTTCGAAAGGATACATGCACCCCAATGTTCATTGCAGCAATGTTTACAATAGCCAGGTCATGGAAGCAACCTAAATGTCCATTGACAGATGAACGGATAAAGAAGATGTGGTACATATAGACAATGGAATATACAAGGCCATTAAAAAGAATGAAATAATGCCATTTGCAGCAACATGGATGGACCTGGAGATTATCATACTAAGTGAAGTAAGTCAGCCAAAGACAAATATCACATGATATCACTTATATGCAGGATCTAAAAAAATGGTACAAATGACCTTACTTACAAAACAGAAACAGACTCACAGACTTAGAGAGTGAACTTATGGAACCGGGGGTGAGGGGGTGTAGGGATAGATTAGGAGTTAGGGACTGACATGTACACACTGCTCTATTTAAAATAGATAACCAACAAGGACATAGCACAGGGAACTCTGCTCAATACTCTGTAATAACCTAAATGGGAAAAGAATTTGAAAAATAGGTACATGTATAACTGTATCACTTTGCTGTACACCTGAAATTAACACAACATTGTTAATCAGCTATACTCCAATATATCAATAAAATTAAAAATTAAAAAAAAAAAAGAATCCAGGACGATACATGGGCAAAATTTCTGATTTCTTCTCCTTTAAAGGCTATGACAAACTAACAGCTCCAGTAACAGTCATAAATATGCACAGACAAGAGGCAGGCTGTTGCCTGTGATGTCTTTTGCTCAGAAGGTCGAATCCAGCTGCAGGACGTTTCCGTACCCCTGACCCAGAAGGGTCGGTCAACAGAGAGGGACTCCTGCAAATGTCCCTCCTGTGGGAAGGGCCAGTTAGGAGGGACAGCCCTGCCTTGGGCTGTGAATGCTAACCCCGTCTCAGAACCTCAGGACGGAGCTGCAGGAGAGCGCCGGCCCTTGGGCAAGTCATGACATCACCTTGTGCCTCAGTTTCCCCACCTGTGACATGGGAAGAACTCTCACCCATCTCATAGGGCTGTCGGGAGGAAGAACTGAGCTATGTGTGCGTAATACATACAACAGTGCCTGAGACACGGAGCATTCGATAACTGTCTGCTATTGTTACCGGCATCATTATTGGAACTGATTGTAAAAAGCAGTCTTTCTGTAGCCACTGGGCCAATCATTAAATTCCTCTTGACTTTATCTAGTGATCTTTTTCTTTCTTTACCCAAAAGTAAACCCGCTGTAATGTATTACTGGTCCAAATCCATACGATTTCAGTGAGGCAAGCTCCCAGCACTGTGCACTTTGCCAGCCTTTACTGTTAGCATGTGCCTATTTATCTGGCATGTTTACAGCTTCATAAATTACCGACTGGCCTGCAGCTTCGGGCGGATTGGGTCATTTCCGGCGCAGAATGACTTTGCCTTTCCCCTTGACTGGTGGTGGGAAAGTGCAGCCATGGACCAGTGACCCACTGATTATGCTTCACAGGCAGAAATGGGAGGCCACCCCTCTGAGCCCTGCCCATCAGCACAGCACCACTCGGCCTCTGCCCACTCTTGGCCACCCGCCCCTTCAAGGGGGTCACAGGTCTCTGGACCCCCATCCAAGGCTACGGAGGCCAGTGTGTAGAAGCTCGGCAGCAGCCCCCCCCCCAGAAGCAGCTTCTCCTAGTCTCTCCTCTTAATCAGGCCCTCTGTGCTCCTCTTCCAGATGGATACGCCTTCTCGCAAGAGGAGCACGGAGCCGTGACCCAGGAAGAAATAGTTCGCGCCTACGACACCACCAAACAGAAATCCAGGAAGAAGTAAGACGTGGTCTCCCGATGGAGCCTCAGAAAGAGATGCATTTGCTGCACCCAGGGTTAACACGTGTTTGTCAGAAGAGACGGGTGTCAGTGGCCAAAACACCGGAAACACATCCCGTGGCCTTAGCCCACCCGTTTGTTCGTTCTCGATGCCCTCGCAAACCTGGACACAGGCCGCAGGGGAAGCCACTTTCCCCCTTCCCACTCGTCCATCCGCAGTGCTTGGCCTGACGTTTGTTTACGCTGTTCCGAAGCATTCAACTGTGCTCCGTGAGGTGTGAAATTAAAAACATTATGTTTCACCAGTATTTCAACATCAGTCCCGGCGGTTCTGGGAGAAGACAGAGTGGGTTTCATGGTGCACGAGAAACCCACCTGGTGGGGCTGCAGCGGGCACGCCGACTTCCTGTGTTGTCAACCCACAGATTCGGTCCGCGGTCAGCGTGTAAACCTCACTGGAGGCAAGCTGCCAGCTTGCTTTGATTCCCCCCTTTGTTTGTATGAAGTTGGCATAAACGTCCTGATTGCAGTGAAATCACAAACATAGGTATCTGGGTGGTACACCTGAGAACGACAATTGGAACCTCAGTCACATTCCCAGCAGGGCGGGCCCGTCGGGGTCCCCCTGGTCCCTGCACCCTTGCTGCCCGGGCGCCCCGCGCTCAGACCTGCTGCATGGCTCTTCCCACGCTTGGTGCACGGCGGCAGCGGGCACCCGCCCAGACCCCCGCCCTCCCTGCTTCTCCCCAGATTCAGATATGGATGCGAGAAACCCCTTCCTCTATAACTAAACAAACATAGCGATTCGCGTAGATTCTAAGTGTCTGTTCTATCTGCCTCTTTCTGATGACAGGGGAGCCTGCAGGTCAGGGCAATGGTGGAGCCGCTGGGGCCCTGCCCGCCCTGGACAGGCTCTCAAAACTCATTTCCCGGCCTCCAGACCCCTGGACCTGGGCACCTGCTTAAATTAGAACCCACGCTTGTTCTCTTGGGCGCTCAGAGCACGTTTTGCCTTTTGAGTGAATTCATAGCACATCTCCCCAGCGAAGGAGCACATCTGTCGCTCCACAATCTGAGCCGATGAGTAACCCAGTGGGGAGAGGGAGGGCCCCCGAGGCTGCTGAGGAAGACGACCGTTGGAGGGAAGCAAGGGCACGGAGACACTTTTCCTGCAAATCTCAGTAGAAATTTCTGAAATCAAGCCCTGAAGCCCAGACAGTTGTCACACGATCAGCCTCAGGTGTCCACGGATGCGTGGTTTTCAGTGAACAGAAGTCCAAACATTTCAAGGAAACGGCCTTCCTTACATTGACAGGTTTTCCTTCCTTACCCAGCCAGGGCTAGACGCAGGCAGCTCTCTGCACACGAGGGGCCCTGAATCTCAGACGAGGAAGGGGAGTGCCGAGTCCCTGACTTTGAACCACGGAGTCCCACGTTCTGAACGTGGACCGAACCCGGATGCCTTGGGGTGGGAAAGCGGCACCTGGAGCCCTTCATAAACGCCCAGTCTGGAGGCACGTCCTCTGCTCACAGCTTTGGCAGCTGAACCAGATTTTTGGATCTGGCTTAACATCAATACTTCTGGGCAGCTGCTGCTGCTTAAAACGGCACGGTCCCTCTGGGGAGGGCTGAGCTAAATTAGGAAGTAAAACAACAGGGCATTTCGCTTCCTCCCCATCATTTCGGAGCACCCACATCTCACTGGGCATGGAGGTAATTTAGAGTATGATTTGCGTGGACCACAAAAACGAATCCCCCGCTCGTGAGGTGACGGGGACCCAGAGGGGGATCCAGGGCAAGCAGAACAATGCAGCGAACAGGCAAGTCCAGGTGCCACTCCTTCCTCCCCAAGGTCGAAGACATTTTAAACACTAGAGCACCCAGCAAGATGAGTGGTTGAAGGACCGTCGTGCAGGAATCACAACAGAATATGTGCCTGTAATTAACACAGCAAAGCAAGGTGGACGCCTTCCCTGCACACACAGGAGGATGAAGTCCTGAGTACAGAGGAGAAACGAACATTCTCACTGAGTCCTGTTAGGCATCCTGACGATTTAGTTTCATTTGGGAACTAAGCCTAGTTGGAAAAGGGAATTCAAACTCAATCCTCTGTCGAACACTTGGCTCGTTCTTGAACTTAAAGCCTTCCGAATCAGATTTGTGAATTACAGTGTGCGCTTATCTGGGGCTTTTTGGTTTTCATTTTTTACATTAAAATACAGTTCAGATTTTTCTGAGTTTTTTACATCTATTTTCCAGTTCCCTTGAGAAGTAGACTAAACAGTCTTTGCAGTCATGAAATATGCACACAGAAGAAAGCATTAGAGGGATGCCTTTCTATTTATTCTCTCCTGTGATTAAGCTACCTTGTAGCCAAATGACTAAATTGGGTTTCTAGGAGGAGCAGCTGTCACTACGTGTGATGTATGATGTTCAGCCGGGCCGACTCGGGGGTTGTGTCATTTATCCTATCTTTAAACTGAGGTCAGAGTGTCACACACAAGCGCTCCCCCGGGGAGTAGGGTGGGCCAGACTTAAGCTGCACACTGTCAGCTCAGTGGAGATGCCACCTGGGACTTGTCACTCTGCAACACAGAAAATGACACACGGGCTGGCAGGTCGGCACCGCGGGGCCAGACTCTGGATTGGGCTGAAGTGGCAGATTCCACTCAGGGCCAGTGGTCTAGCCTGTCTCTATGCAGAATATTCCAGGCTTCTTGACCAGTGTTACATTCTCCCGTCTCCCAATACACACACAAAACCTGTGCTTTGGAGAAAGGAGATGCCGTTTCTTTAACATTTGGAGTGATACCCTAACATGCGAGCCTGGGCTTTAGCAGATCACAGCTGAGAGCTCTGCTGGCCTTTTCTTTTCCCTGACAAGGCTTTAGGTCTTGCTGTAGGGAGCTGGCAGTGAGAATCTGTAATCACTTGTCAAGAAACAGTGAATAATGAAAAAGTAAGTGTAAGTAACTAATATCTGAAAATGCATATGGACATATATCACAGACTACGGCTGGATTTTTTTTTTTTTCTTAAAGAAAGCTCTAGTCTATAATCTCACTGTTAAAACAATGACCCTTTATCTTTTTGAACCATAAGGAAGAGAATATTCTATCATATTCCTGCTCCTGGAGATTTATGCCTTAGACCACAGGTTGAACAGAATGTTTGCAAAACTCTGCTGTAGGATAAGGTAGTCCTTGGTTTTGAACATGTGAAAGAACTACACACAGTTCAGCCGGGGTTTGAACTACTGCCCAGGGTCATTGCCCCAAAGTAATTCAAGGAGTGATTTAGGCTCAGCATTTGAAATGTAGCCTTTATCTCCTGGGATCCATAAAATAAAAAACTTGAACAGGGAAAAAAAACTGTGGTTAAGCAGAGCCTGAAATAATAATATGGCAAAGAAATGAGTTATCAGGTCAAGTTAAAGGATGGCATCCCCCATGGTATTCATTAAATACTTTCTTCATGCAAATGCTTAAATTAGAAAGTATAATAGTGATGGAGATAGTGAAAATAAAGCGCCCCCTCCAAAAAAAAAAAAAAAAAAAAAGGAAGCAATACAGCAGTTGACTTTGAGGCTGGTTCTTCACTGGCTCAAGGCAGTTCTTGGTCTCTGTCAGCCTTGGGGGAGATTATTTCGCCTCACACTTGCCATCTTTCCATCTTGAAGAGCTAGGAGAACAGGTAGAAGATTTTCCAGTGGGTCTCCGAGGTCAGGACCCAAGTTCCTGTGTAATGACATGTTAATAAGTGTTCTTCCCAAAAGCAACACACCTGGGATACTCAACTTGATGTGCTGGACTCTTTGTTGAGTTTTTTTTTCAGCATCCCCAACTGTCCACCACCCACTTCCATTCTCTTTTACAAGAGCTCCATTTAATGCCAGACTTCCAACTTGGGCTGTTTAAAGCACTCTTGGTTTGTTGGGTCTGAGTGAGGGGTGAAGGGAAATCCTCTCAGCAGGAAGAAAGGTCTCTGAGCCCACACAGCTCTCAGGGGCGAGCTAAGAAACCAGTGGGACTGGAGAAGAGGGGCAAGCTCCCCCGTTTCCCCACACCAAGCATAACCCACAGCTGTCACCCCGCAGAACACCTCTGCTCCCCTGACCCAGGGGAGACAAGAGAGCCATTCTTTTTACACCCAGGCTGGCTCATTTTCAAGTGACAATCTCTTGCCCTAGTTGCCTTAGAGATATCTACTCCCAGGCATCAGACCAAGAAAAACAAGCTCCCAAGATTAGCCCAACGGCATTTCTCCCGACCTGGCTACGGAAAGGAGACCTGTTCGTTTTAAAAGTCGGGAACAAAGTGTCAGGTGGCTTTGATTTACAACAGCAAGAGGAAGAAGAAAGTTGAAGGAATGGCGCTATCCAAATAACCCTGCCCAGGAAACCCAGGGGTCAAGAGAGCTTATCGAGAGCCTTTCACAGGCCAGCTCGACAGTGTTGAGAAAGGGCCAGAAGGAGGAGGGACACCTGAAGATCAGGATGTGAACCCACTTCCGAGGGGACTGGAGTCGGTCGTATTCCTAAAGACAGCTGGGCATGCAGCTACAGGTAGCTCAGTAAACACCAGGTACAGAATTGGGAAGGAAAAATCTGTCCTGTCGTATAGAGTTGCCCTCCCTCCAACGAGATCCCTGCACCACGGAACACTTTTTCGGTTTTTCATTAATAAACTCAATCCAAGTCCTGACGCTCTCGCTCTACCCTCCCTCTCCCGCGTCGCTGAACTGGGAGGCCTGCTGGGCCACTGCCCCCAGCCTCCCCCCAGGGCCTGCAGCCTCAGTGGGCGATGCATCCTTCCTGGGCTGCTGTCTGAGCGTGCCATCCTTGTGGTGTCTTCCTCATGCAGGCAAAGCCACGTGCTCTCCCGTCTGCTGTCACATCTGTGCTCGCGTTGCTGAAATACCGTTTGCGCCAGGGAGGTTTTAATCTGGCTATGCAGAGGGAAGGGGGCAGTGGAGGCATGTTTAATTGGCTCCCAGCAGAGCGGGCGGTGGGGGGGGGGAGCTTTTTTATGGAGTCTGGGGGTTCTGTTCCCTCCCTCTAGAAGTGTTACCATGTTCACATCCTATTAACGTCCTCTGGTTGTTAAATTACAGCAGCACAGAACAGTGGAGCTGGGTTCCCTCCTGGAGTGAATGCAGATGAAGGGCATTTTCCTGGTGTTTTTAGGGGGTTTGGAAAATGTAGTGATTCGTGGCTTTAATCAGTCCGTTGACTGGTGTATGTCTGCACAAACCTGTTTCAAATAAATCTTTTGTTAAAGTAAATGATCGGACCGTGCTTTATTTGTGAATTTCTTTCCCACTAATAAGCAGTTACTGCCATAGGGACTCCAGACTATTACACAGAGGCTTTGTCAGCAGGTACTTTGGGTCTGTACCTGCATATATACATGCTCCGCTCGCCAAGCTGACAGCCTGGAAATGCTGTTCATGGCAGGAGTGCAGGGGGATCTGAATGGCAGATAAACAGGAGCTCGGCTGCTCTGAGGCCAGGCCCCCTTTATGAGAAGGGCGCCCGAGGGCCACTCTGAGTCGGATGGATCAGGCAAAGGGAAGACCTGTGCACAGGACTTCCCCCTCAGTTACTTTATTCCCTTTGGTTCATCCCCGTTTCCCTGCAAACTGAGATGTGGGAAGTTCAGATTCTGTTGGCCAGCGTGAAGTCACGACACTGTCATCGAAGGGGGTCAGGACATGCCACCCCAAGATAGGCCGCTTTGGCATAATGATGATTTTGAGCTGAAAGCACCTGAGAAGCAGCTCTGCCCTCCCCTTTCCACCTAAAAACAGGTCCTAGCATCCCCCATGAGAAAGGGGCCCTCCCTGCACCAGGAAGAGAAGGGCGTTCTCAGCACCAGAGACAGGCACGGGCCCAGACAGACCACCTTCTGCAATAACCCTGATCTTCCACGAGTTTCCCTGCCACTGCCCCACAGTTTCCTGCCACTTAGCCCAAGCCCCCTGGGTCACACCCCACAGTCTCTCTTTGTGTAAAAAGGTAGATAAGCTGCTGGGCCTAACGGCTTTTTGGGGTCTTCATTTTCCTTCTGCAGACTCTCACGTACACCTAAAAATATTAAGTAAATGTGTACGCTTTTCTCCTGTTTATGTCTGATGTCAGTGAATCTCTTAGACCAGCCGCAGACCTGAGAGGGCAGATGGAAGTTTTCCTCCCCGACATTATTTCAAAACAGTGTGAAGAGACCTCTTGGATTCCCTGGAGGCACAACACGTCGCATTCCGGCAAGAGTCCACGGCCTTGGGGCTCCCTGGGATGCACAGCTCACACCGCGGAGGCCACATGGAACCTGGGGAACCCGGGGTCAGGGAGAGCTGAGGGCCCAGAAGTTGGCCTTGGAAGCGTAGAGAAGGGGGTGTCCTCACTGGAAACCGGCCTCAGGCCCTGGCTTCGGGCAGCTCTACGCTTCCCGGGGGTGGGGGACAGGAAGGAAAGAGAGCCTGGAGACAGCTCCCTGCAGAGGCTTGAGTCCGGAACCCAAAAAACCTCTTAATTGCCCACTTCAAATTTATTACAACTTCCCTCAGCAGACTGATTCTGAGACAGGCTGGGAGCCGGGCAGAGGCAGGGCCGCAGGGCTGGCGCCTGGACACACCTCTCCTCCAGCAAGAAAATACAAAGAAACTCTAAGGGACTAAAAATAACTGCACGCATGCGCAATCCGGGCAAATTATGGACAATAAAATACAAAAAGACCAAAAAACCCAACTGTCAATTCTGAAAAGCCAAGAACAAAAGCAGGGTACTGCGCGTGCCCCCTGCACTCAACACCACCCAAGGGGCGGGCAGACCACCGAAGCCACGCCTCCAGCCCCACCCCTGGACACACCCCTACCTTCTCTCCATATAAGGAACCAGGTCACGGATCCAGCAAGCAAGGGAACCTGTTGTTTGTTCTCACTCCCCCTGCTGCAGCAGGGGCCCCGATAAAGCCTTGCCTGAATTTCTTGTCTGGCCTCTGATCAATTTCTATCGCTTGGGGAAGGCCAGGAACCCTGGCCGGTATCAAATCCTCCCAAACAGGCCTTGTCCCATTAGAACTGAACTTGGGCAGTAGTCACCACCTTGGTGGCCACATCTCCAGGCACATCAGGGAGAGGAGGCCAGCCACACTTCCAGGCAGAATTCTGCAGCTTTTCCTCTGCTCTACATAGGCCTGCGCCCCCGGCAATCCGCACCTTTTTTTTCATCACGCAAAACAAAACGATTTAATACAATCAACAGCGAAGTGTTAAATTCCAACCTTTGCCATCTCTCGGTCGTGTCTACAAAATCTGCCTTTGCGACTGTGCTCACCAGCATGAACTTGAACCACTGAGGCCAACGGCAGCTGAAGACAGTGTGCAGACCCTACATTTCCGCCTAAGGCAACGTTCTCTAGGACAGTTCTCTCTCCGAAAGAGACTCAGGATACTTTGGAAAATCATTCAGATTCTGCTGTGTATTTTCTAAATGTTTATGCACGATATACATAATTCGAGGGACTGAAGTGTGGTCAGAGGAACACGGCATGTGGCAGGAGCCTGCTCCAGCCTCTAGTATCTTCCGCCTACATTCTTTTCCACGTAGGAATCTTTCAAGGGAATTTTCCAGCAATTGTTGAAAAGCCAAGCAGTTGATGTGCCTGGGACTATATAGGTGGAGGTCTGGGACTTTATCTTTTCCCAGAGGAGGAGAGAAGAAAACCCCTCCACCTACCAAAGCCAGAAGCACCAAATACACAGTCCAGCTCCTAAACACTAAGCTTTCGCTTATTTAAGGTAGGCCACACACATAAATAGAATGACTTAAAATTCCTGAGGGTTGGCCTCAGAGCACCGCCTTTAGCTGCCTGTCTCTCTTTGCAGTGAACGGTCCTTGACCTCAGACTGCAGAGTGATGGATGCTGAGAGAAAGGGTGCAGGGCTGTCCTGAGAGCCATAGCCTTGGCTGGAGCCCTGAACTGGTCTGTCCCAGGTCTGTCCCAGTTTCTACAGAATTGCTGTTAAGAGTTGTTTACGAAGTTTAATGCTACCTGTACTCTCTCCCCTAAAGAACATGTGTTTTGATTTGAAATACTCTTAATTGCTGAGAAGTTCCTCCTGATTGAATACTCTTAATTGCTGAGAAGCTCCTCCTGATTTTCTTCCAGCAAAACAATTGTGCGTATATTACATTTCATTTAATATAAAGCCCTTCTGCTGACCTGACACCTTGCCCATGGCCAGGGGACAGGTGATTGTCCCGCTGCTTCCCAAATGGCCCTGAACGGAGGGTACGAATGGCTGGTATGAGCCGAAACTGACCAGCCCTTCAGCTGCAAACAAAGTCACTCTTTTCCCTTCCCAGTGTTTTTAAGAGAAGCCACTGCAGGCAAATGACTTGCAAAGGTGGCTGCAGGAAAAGCCCTTGAATTTGTTTCAATATTACATTTAAAACTGGATGGGGGCAGGGGGTGGGAGACCCTCCTGCATCAGTAAAAGAAAACACCTCCAAGCAAATTTATTTAATACTTTAGCTGGAAAACGTTTTATTGGAATCTCGCTTTCCAATGTATTTGGTGACCAGCCCCGGTGGGCTCGCTGCGGCCCCGGGAGCTGGGGGCACATCACCACTACCTGCCCCGCGCGTGAGGGGGCCCCGGGGCAGACGCACTGGATGCTCCTGGAATCGCGGGGACACAGCGCGCACACAGCCTGGTTCTGAGGGAGGGAATGAAGGCGACACAGCTGTCCACGGCCACAAAAGAACAAAACCTCTTAACCTTCAGAATTTGGCAAAGCAGCTCCAACAGCGTCACGAAGGCACGCGAGGGCTGAACCCACTGCTCGCTTCTGGAGACGCGGGAGCCCCGCTTCTGGCAACTGCGTGCGCAGGGGACACGGCTCCGGGCCCCGTCGGTCCCAGCTGGCCCAGACAGCCGGTTGAGAAGCCGGGGCCTCTCGGAGGAGGCAGCGGAGGCCCCGGCGCCTGGGGAGCGGCCCCGGCCGGCGGCAGAGGGGAAGAGCCGGGGCCCCGCCGTCCACGTGGGAAGCAAGGTCTGCTAATGACCTCGCGCCTGGCCGTCCAGGGGCTTCAGCCTGCGGGGTCGTCACGCACCCTGCCTCGCTGCTCCTGGGAACAGGAGCCGTCTTCCCGACCCCGGAGAGGAGCCGGTGACCCAGACCAGGTCCCCGCCTCTCGGAGCTCATCTTCCGGGGGAGTGACAGACACGGGCGAGGGACGTAGAACCCGACACCTCGGCCCGCGGCATGGACGCTGCCCCGACAAGACCACCCAGCTCCCCGGGCTCGTAACAACCCCATTTCCTTTCCCACGCTGTGCTGGCTGAGATGCAGGTGAGGGTCTGGTCAGGTCGCAGCGACCTCCGGGGCACTGGGGTCTGGGGAGCTCTCAGGTCCCTTCGATAAAAAGTCTAACGCCGCCGCGAGGGCTTCAGGACCCCATCACCTCCCGCGGCCCACCTCCGAACACATCCCGCGGGGAACGCAGCGCTCAGTCCCAGCCGAGGGTGGCCGACCACCCCGGGGCCAGGTCCCGCCGCCCCGCAGATGGTTTAGTCTCGCTCAGCCAACGCCACTGTCCTCCTCTTGTCAAACAACCTCTGAAACCTTCTGTAACTGGACGTCCCCATCGGCCGTACAAACAAGTGACCAGAGAGGGGACAAGAGTGTCCCTTCCCCACCCGATGGCCGTCCCTCCGTTCGCCAGAGAATCGCCACCTCACCCAGACCTCTGGCCACCCAGGCCCGAGGCCCAGCCGGGTTCTCTGTGCGCCCTTCCCCTCCCCCCCACCCCCAGGCCTACGACCCTCCCGTCCTCAGGGGCTGGTTCCTGTAGCCTCCCCTGGGGCACGTCCCAGACAGCAGTGCTCGCAGCCCGTACCCACAGCCCCGGGCCCCCAGGCCCGCACGCCCTGCAGTGAGATGGATTACAGGCCCGAGCCCCATCCCTCCAAGACTACCGTGAACTCCCCCCGAGCCCAGAAGCCTGTGCTAGGCGCACGCGCGGTGCCGCTGGTGTCGTGCGATAAACCGGACTAGAAATCAAAGCCCTGGGCTTCAGAAGCCTGGCCAGTTACCGCCTCTGTGACCTCGCGCAAGTCGCTTAACCCCCCTGCACCGCAAGTTCCTTGCCAGCAGGATGGGGACCACACTCCCTGCTGACCCACCGGCAACAGCAAACAGCGCTGCAGGCTGCACCGGCACTGCGACGACTCAACTGCCCGTGGAGATGCCGAGACACTTCCACACCAGTTGATAACTAGCCACGTCCCCTGTTGGTAAAGCGTGGTGGGTACCACACCATCACCACCTCTGGACCTTTCCACCATCCAGCAACTAAGAGGTAATACCTGCTGGGGGTGGGGCGTTCCTGACCCTACAAGGCACTTGTCCTTTATGACAAGTCCATACCAACTGCCCATCAGACTGATAAATATCCTTAAAATTACATCTGGTTGTGAGACTCTCCGCTCACTCAGTCCAGAAGCATGTTCCACACCCGCTGCTATGAGCTAATGATGCGGACAGATAAAGCATCCAAAAAGCTCAGCCCAGTGGAGGGGACAGACATGTCAATAAACAGAATGCAGTCGATGAGCGTTCTGCTTATCTGTTAGGGAACAAACCACCTCGGAACTCGGTGGCTCAAAATAACAACAGGTTTCTCAAAATTTAAACAGACTTACAGTACGACCCAGGAATTTCACTTCTGGGAATATATCCAAAAGCACTGAAAGCTGGGACTCAAGCCGATATTTACACACCCAGGTTCACAGCAGCATTATTCACAATAGCCAAAAGGTGGAAACAACACAAATGTCCAGCAAGGGATTAATGGATAAACAAAATCATCTACCCATACAATGGAATATTAGTTATCCTTAAAAGGAGAGGAAATTTTGACACATGCTACAACATGGATGAGCCTCAAAGACATTACACTAAGGAAAATAAGTTAGACGCAAAAGGACAAATATTGTATGACTTTATATGATGTACCTAGAATAGGCAAATTCACAGAGAAAGTAGAAGAGTGTATCAAAATACCCATATTTTCCCACAGAACTAGAACAAATAATCCTAAAATTCACATGGAACCACAAAAGACCGCAAATTGCCAAAGCAATCTTGAGAAAAAAAGAACAAAGCTGGCGATATCACGCTCTCAGACTTTACACTATAGGACAAAGCTACAGTAATCAAAACAGTATGGTACTGGCACAAAATCAGACACAAAGATCAGTGGAACAGTACAAAGAGCCCAGAAATCAACCCACACACCTAAGGTCAATTAATCTATGGCAAATCAGGCAAGAATATACAGTGGAGAAAAGACAGTCTCTTCAATAAATGGTGCTGGGAAAACCAGACAGCTACATGTAAAACAATGACATTAGAACATTTCCTCACACCATATACAAAAGTAGACTCAAAATGGACTAAATATCCAAATTTAAGACCTGAACCCATAAAACTCCTAGTAAAGAACATAGGCAGAACACTCTTTGACATAAATCATAGCAATATTCTTTGGATCCTAAGGCAAAGGAAACAAAAGCAAAAATAAACAAATAGGACCTAATTAAACTTATAAGATTTTGTACAGTAAAGGAAACCAGGCACAAAATGAAAAAACAATCTACAGAATGGGAGAAAATATTGTAAATAATACGACTGATAAGGGGTTAATATTCAAAATATACAAACAGCTCATACAACTCAATATCAAAAAAAAAAATGATAAAAAAAATTGGGTGGAAGACCTAAATAGACATTTTTCCAAAGAAGACATACAGATGACCCACAGACACATGAAAAGATGCTCAACATCGCTAATTATTAGAGAAATGCAAATCAAAACAACAACGAGATATCACCTCACATCAGTCAGAATGGCCATCATCAAAAAGTCTACGAATAACAAACACTGCAGAGGATATGAAAAAAGGGAACCCTCCTACACTGTTGGTGGAGATGTAAATTGGCCTAGCCACTGTGGCAAACAGTATGGAGGTTCCTTGAAAAACTAAAAACAGAGTTACCATGTGATCCAGCAATTCCACTCCTGGGTATATATTTGGGAAAAAAATGAAAACACTAATTTGAAAAGATACATGCACCTCAGTGTTCATGGCAGCACTATTTACAATGGCCAAGACATGAAAACAACCCAAATGCCCATCAACAGATGACTGGATTAAGAAGGTATGGCGCACACCCACACCCACACACACAGACACAATGGAATATTACTCAGCCATTAAAAAAAGAATGAAATATTGCAATTTGCAGCAATGTAGACGTACCTAGAGATTATGCTTAGTGAAACAAGTCAGAGAAACACAAATACTGACTGTATGATATCACTCATATGTGGAATCTGAAAAATAATACAAATGAATGTATATGCAAAACAGAAACAGACTCACAGAGAGAACCAGTGGTTCCCAGTGGGGAGAGGGAAGGGGGGGAGGGGCACGACAGGGGGAGGGGAGTAAGAGATGTTTACAGACTACTATGTATAAGCTAGATAAGCAACAAGGATGTATCGTATAGCACAGGGAATTATAACCATTACCTTGTAATAACTTTTAATGAAATACAATCTAAAAATACTGAGTCACCAGAAACTAATATGGTAATCAATATTAGTCAATCAACTATTCTTTGATAAAAAATAAATAATGAAATAAAATCTTCCCCAAAAAACGTGGAATGCTGGTCGTCAGGGTCGGGGTGAAAGGGGTACAGGGAGTATTTAGGGTACAGAGTGTGAGTTTGGGAAGATGAAAAACTTCGAGATAGATGGTGGTGAAGGTTTAAAACAATGTGAATGTACTTAATGCCACCGAACTGTGCACTTAAAACGAGTTAGAATGGCAAACTATGTATATTTTACCACAATTTTAGAAAAAAGAAGAAGAACAAGAACAATCATTTCTTTTGCGCTTAAATCTGTCATTTGGGCAAAGCCCAGCAGGAATGACCCACCTCTGCTCCGTGACGCTGGGCCCTCTCACCTGGGACGACTTCAATGGCGGGGCGGCCGGCGTCTCCATCTCTTCACCCTGTCTTTGGGCTTCCCTGGTGGCTTCTCCGCGTGGTCTCACATTGTCACCGAACCAGGTCCATTTGCCCGCCGCGTCAGGAGCCCCAACACGGGGGACGCCAACGTCTGCAGCAAAGGGAGGGTTTACTCGCAAGCCAGCCAAGCGCAGAAGCTTCGGGACAAGCCGCAGACCAGCTCGCGGGAAGACGAGGGGCGGGAGTACTTAAGGGATGAGGGACGAAGACGCAGGCGCCCCGGGCGCGCGGGGCGTGGGGGGCGGGGAAACGGGATTGGGAGAAGGTGCGTCGTCGCGGTTCTGCGCAGGCGTAACTAGACGGCGGGCCTCGGTGCTCCAAGCCGGAGGCCCGGGGCACGAGCTCAGGGCGGGGCTTTGGGACCTCTCACTTCCAAAAGCCTGGGAGCCTGTAACCCTCACGCACGCCCCCTTGGAGGGTCGGTGGTCCTATCCGGTCTTACAAGGCTCCGCGTGAATTAGACACAGCTGACTCCAATATCCTGGAAAACATCTTGTTTAGGCTCCATGCCGCATGGAGAACACGCAGGTCCTTTGTAACAATTCAAACGACCTTGATTGGTGAAGGCAAGTTACAGGTGAAATGGGTTTAACTTACGGTTACCCGCGGCTTCACTCTCATCACAGCCAAAGGTCATCTGCGGCAGCTCAGGCGTCCAAGACACAAGAAGTAGAAGCTGCGCTAAGGCCCGGGCCTGGAGACAGGCACGGCATCACTTCCCAAAATGCTGTCGATGCAGAAGCCACAAAGCCCACCCAGATACCAGGGGAGGGGACTGACACCCCCCGCTGCTCCTGGAAGAAGGCGTTTCGGAGAGTTTGTGGCCATTTTTACTCCAGCACAAGGCGGAAGTGAAGTGTGTACAACGTACTGAAGTACTGTGGAGACAAGATGCCTCTCTGGGGATTCAGGAGACTTTCCAGGGAAAGGAGATGATCTAATGGATGTGAGAACATCTTACAAACCATGAATTGTTCCACCAATGCCTGATCAATGACAGTAAATGCTGCATTAAGACTAAGGCTTTGCAGCTGCTTCCCAGTTGATAGGATGCAATCATAGACCTCTCACCCTGCTAAAGTCATTACGGGACTGTGGGTGGCTAACCCAGGAACACGTGTAGCCCGCACGTGAAGAGATGTGCGTGCCCTTCAGGAACCAAGTGCTCTGTCTTCCACACAAGGCCACCAACGTGGCACTGTACACTGCCGCCATATGCAGTGCACTCCAAGGGGAGTCGTAGTCATGAGCTTCCATCACGGCCAATTCATTTTCTGCTAATCGTAGTGAAACGGGGCAGGACCCTATGATCTATGTCCCCCCATGTCCTCAGCCTGCCTTTTGTCTGTGGAAAAACTTTAGCCAAAGAATAAGTTTAATCAGAGAAGTGAGAAAATGCAGAAACAAAGGAAAGTAGTCAAATAGGACCAAATAATAATAGTTTAGGCAGTAAGCAAAGTCAAGGGACCTCTAGTTCCTCCTTAAGGGCTACAGGTAATATTCTGAGCCATATCCTGTGAGCTGTCTTATAGATACCGAAACCCTCACCAGGTGGAAGAAGTTAACTACATGAAGACCAGACGGTAGCCATGACAGAAGCTGCCACAATTCTGAGAATTGGCCTCAAGGAAATGGGAACAAACAGACCCTGGAACTGCAGATTAACTGTACTTAAAACAATCAAGATGACGCTGATCAGACCACCAGAGACCAATTTCAAGATGACTGTCAGAGCCGACTGTGCTGTTTTCTGCAGGTAGCCCCCTCCCTCCGTCTATAAAAGCTCTTGTCCACTGATTGTCAGTGGGGGGAGTCGGCCTTTGGACAGGAGTCCGCCCTCCCGCCCTCCACCCCGGTTGCCAGCCTTCGAAACAAAGCAAACTTTCCTTTCCACCAGCCTGGCCTCTTTATTGGCTTTTGAGTGGCGAGCAGCCCGACCCCACTTCTGGGTATAGTAGAGAATGTATGTGGGTTCAAATACCATTTGTGAAGCACAGTTTTTTCTTATAACCACATTGTGAAAAAGACAAGATGCCGAGTCAAATGAGGTTTTGGTACTTCTCAATGAATGATTGCTGAATGAATATTGATCCTCAGACACTCAACGAGGAGTCTTTTCGTTCCAATACACCTTTCATTAGATATAAAACTTCTTAACACTAAAACTAATTGAGAAATACTGTACTGGTTTAAAAAAAGAAGAAAATGAAACTCTCACTAATAATAAAAGCTAGGAAAATTCCATTCCAGATGACTCTTGGCCTTCCAATTTATAATTAGGAGAAACTGTTTTAAGATGGCTCTGGCAATTGCAAACTTTAGCCAGCCTCACTTGGTTGTGTTGGACCAAATATTTGGAGACAACCCGTGACTAAAATCTAGACAGAGCAAGAGATATCCTTCTCGCAAAGGTCCCCATAAGAAGGGTCCAAGAATAAAGCAGATAGGACGAAAGTTCCTGTTCTATCTCAGGCATTGTTAACTGAGCAGCTAGCTATTTGAACATTTTTGTAATCAAAGAAAAATCTGTGTGCGAGTCCACGTAATGCCTCCTTATATCAGACAACGTATATACATAAGTGTCTGTAAATATATATGTGTGTATACACAAGTTTATAAATGGTATTGCCTTGGCCTAAGGATACCTCCTCTTAAATTCCTTTTGAAGTACGTGAAATCTTTATGTCCAATTATTTCTTTCTACCTCTGCAATTAATAACGGCGTGTGTACTGTATGCGGGCCCTGTACTAGGTGCTGAGGAGTCATTCAGAGATGAAGAGGTCTTGGTTTCTCTCCTCAAGGAACTCACCGCCCCAGGGGACACGTCCACAACTAAATGTAGTCCCAGGCAGCATGACACGAGGGTACAAGCCAGCGCTATGGGGACGGGGAACAAAGAGGAGATTCACACTGAGCGTGGGAAAGAGGAGCACAGGACAGCCCTGTCCCCGCCCCGCCCTCCACTCCTTCCGACCCCGCAGCCCGATGTCTAAGGAATATTGGAAAAGACGAAAACGGAGGAACCAAAGGAACCCAGCAGAACGCGGCCAGGTGCGGTTTTGAAGACGGTTTCAAACGTAACCCGAATCCCCGCCACTTAACATCCATCAGAGTCCCTGTGAAGCAGCCCCCGGGGTCACTCGCGTTAGGAAGCAGGGTGCAGGCACGGCTGCCCCGTGGGGAGAGGTGACCTGAGTCCCACGTTAAGCAGCTGGAGCTCAGAGGGGCCCCCGGAGTCGTCACGCACCGGTCCGGGACGGGAGGGGGCTCTGAATGCAACTCGCACCGCCTCCAAAGTCAGCTCTTCCTTCCAAGGAGTGTGCTAGAGCCGCTCCGAAAGGGATGCCTGCGAAGACCACCCGCCCCCCACCCCGGCCAGGGGAGGCCCCCGAGCTCGCCTCCGACGGAGCCTTCAGTCTCATCTCCGCATTAGGATGGGACGGACATGCTGCTTTAAGTTCCATCACCGGCGACAGACACAACCGTAGCGAGTAGACTGACACGTTTGCAACACACACGTCAGAAAGGTGAGGAAGATCTCAGGAGCCATTGGAGCCGCAAAGCAGAGGCTCCGCTCCGGAGATGCCGGTTCCTGACCCCTGGCCCCTCCCTCCCAACTCAGCCACGTGAGCCTGGGGGCCTGCACAGCTCCTCCCCTGGGCCTTCGGGCCGAGACTGGGCTCTGCCAATAGGGGGCCCTGGAGGGAGCCCGAAAGGCCGGGAGCAGAGGGCGAGGCCTGGCTGGCTGCTGCGGTCCGTGCCCACCGTCCCGGCCGTCACCTGGCAGCAGCTGGCACCCAGCTCCGGGGTTTGGGGGGCATTCCTAGAATCAGCCTCCTTGTGTCCCCCCAGGTACCAGTCCACAGGTGACCCCTCTCTGAGCATGACAGGTCTTCAAGCTTCTAGATTCTAACACCCCAACTTCTTCCCTTCGTTTTGGCCCTGGGGTAGTAACTGCTTCGGGCAGGTAATGACTCTCTCTCTCTCTCTCTGTGTCACCTCAGCATCCCCTTTTGCAGTTCCAGGCCTCTTGCACCTGTTTAACCAATATTTACACAAATTCTCTCTGTTAAAAATAACTGGTGTGACAATGGCCATATCTACTAAGGCAAATGTACAAATGTATGTTACGACATAGCAACTCTACTCCTGGAATCCCACCCAAGGGAACTGAGTGCTTATGTTCCCCAAAAGGCATGTTTAAAAATGTTCCTAACTGCATATTTCTAACAGCCGCAAACTGAAAATAACCCAAGTGTCCATCAATAGTAGAGTCGATAAAAAATTACAGTTCATTCCTAGGGTTGAGTACTACACAGCAGTGAAAAAGAAAAAACAGCCCCATTCAACGCTGGTCATAACACTGAGACACAAGAGTACATACTCTGTGATTCCATTCACACAAAGTTCAATACGAGGCAAAGCTGATCTATGGTGACAGAGCACTTTTCTTCCAAGGGCGCTATCAAGTGGATTTTTTCTACCTCTTGATGGTTCACTGTGATGTACATTTAAGATGCATGTGCTCTGTAGTGTGGAGGTTATAATTCAGTAAAAAATTAAACTAAAATGTTTCAGTCCAGCTTCCGGACTGAAGCCTGACTGCTTCGGAGCGGTAGCAAGTGGCAGAGTAGGAAGGCCTGGTAGGAACCGCCAAGCCTAGAAGAGACACGGGAGGAGAGAGAGCCTGGGATTTCACAAAGCGACAGTGGCGCAGAAATAAGGCAGGTGCTCGGGAGACAAAGAGCGGGACCGTCTCCAGGGTCGGAGAAAGCCAGTTCCGTGCAAGTCTGCTGGGCAACCCCAAGACACAAGAAATGTAGACTAACCTAGGTAAAATTCATTAGTTGTTGAAACAAAAATAAGGGAACTCTCCTAAGCTAGTTCTCTTATAAGGAACTATGTATATATGCACATATATATTTGACATATTTTGTCAATATAAATTATATATTTATGTTTAGCCAGGTTAAAAATATCTGACGTTATATGTGTATCATAAAAACCTATTGGATGCCACCAGCTCTGTGCGATGCTATGTCCTATGTCCGCACACCAACCCTACGAGGTGGGTGTTAATCCCCTTTTACAGAATTCACACCGAGGTTCAGAGCCTGGAGAGCCCTCCTCCAAGGCCACACCACCGGTGGTAGCAATGGGTTCGAACTTGGGCCCATCCATCTCCAGGGGGTTTAGACGGAACCAATTACATCTGCGACAGGGAAAGCTGAGCACTGCAAACAAACTCCGGTTTCAAAATACCAGTCAGGGGCCGAGAGCGGAGTCATGGATGAGATAGCCTCATGTAATAATCATTCCTGTTTCAAATTTCCCTGGGCGCCTTCTGGACACATATGTGTACACACATGTGGCAGTCTTATATACATGTTACAGATGGCAATCAGTCTTCTACAGCTGTTATGTCTACTGAGTAAATAATGTCTTGTGTAACCCATGATTTTTCTAAATGGAAAGACCTGCACTTCAAGATGGTTGAAATTAAGATGCCGGTTTTATGCTTAAAATCGATCTGAAGGCTGCCATCATAAAATTTTTACCCCTTTCTATCCTCTCTCGTTTAAAGGTGTTTTTTTTAAAACACTAATTCTGTATTTCTTGTTCTTGATTTGAATCTATGTCCTTCAATTTTGGGGTATAAGTGCTGAAGACATTCTGAACATTCAACTGTGAAAAGTAAAACGACCATCACAGCCAACGCCTTACATAAAACTTTGGAATTTTATCTCAAAGTGATTCTGTCGTGGTGCTGTGGGTTATAGTTAAGATTCAAAAATACCTAACATTTTAGACAGCAGGGACTGTTTTCCTAGGGTTTTATTTTTCCGTTTTTCACTGATAAATGATTCTATCCAGAGGAACAGAGGATAAAGGGAAGCAAATGCAAACCACTGCAGGACACATATTTGCCTAGTGTATTGCCATGATTTGCAGGAAAGGGGGTTAACTCTGTGGTCTTTCACTTACCCCCTTTCAAGGCACTTGAAGCACAGTACATCCGTGTTTTCAATTAAGAAAAAAATTTCAGAAGTCAAAGAAATTTTCTATATAAGTATTTTGGAATGAATGGGCTGATGAAAATAGCTCCTCTCTGGCTCTTAAAAAAGAGAGAGAGAGGGCAGAAGGATGGAGCTGTCCTCTGGGCTCTACCATCTAAGAAGGGGAAGAAAAGGAGGATTAAGGTTGATGATGAGAAGTGGGGTTCTCATTCTCATGCATGATCCATTCCTCCTTGCAACACTCAGGCTGCTCCTCTAAAAATGCAAGGGCTCTGAAAGTTGAGCCCAAAGGGCGTGCCCTCCCCGGTGGCCAGGTTCCGACCCACTTCCGGGCTCCCAGGCCCTTCTCTGGGCAGGCAGGTCCCAGGGCGTCCGCACCCTTCCCTGGGTTGTTAAAGCTCCTGCTGCCACCCACTCTGGGTCTGGAGATTCCTCCACTCAAGATGATGCAGCCTCCTCGGGCACTGTGATTTTGCTCCTGTTCAAGAGGCAGAGGACATAAGCAAAATAGGGAAGTGATCACATTTTAAAAACTCCCATCCAAGCACTAAGCAGGCCCAACCTTGCTTAGCTCCCGAGATCAGATGAGATCGGGCACGTTCAGGGTGGTATACAGACTCCCAGACTTAGAGAAGGAACTTAAGGTTACGGGTGTTGGTGGCAGAGGCGAGGACAGTTAGGGAGTTTGGGATTGACAGGTACACGCTGCTACATTTAAAGTGGAGATGGTTCTACAAGGACCTACTGTATAGCACAGGGAACTCTGCTCAATATTATGTAACAACCTAAATGGGAAAGGAATTTGAAAAAGAATAGATACATGTATACGTATAACTGAATCACTTTGCTGTACACCTGCAAGTATCACAACATTGTTAATCAACTATATACTCCAATATAAAATAAAAAGTTAAAAAAAAAAAAAAAGATGTTATGTAAGCAAAAGACTGCTGTGAATCTGCAGGAAACACCTGGTTCACCGGGCAGCAACTCAGCAAGTCCAGCAGGGCGGGCAGGTGCCCGGGATGCTTGCTTTCCGTCCTGATGACTGACAGGGTCGGTCTGGTTTCTGGGCCTGCAAAACCCCTCTTCCCAGGTCTGCCCCCGCCGACCCCAGGCACCGGCTGGGAGTAGATAGGCAGTGGGATCAAACACCCAGGACTCATGTCAGTGCTGCAGTTCTGACAGGCTACAGGAGGGCCAGGCTAAGTTCCTGGGAAGTCACAATGTTAAAGTCCATTAATAAGAACCAAACGTGTTCCTTTTAGGCACTTAGGAAGCTTAAGCAACTAAAAGCAAGCAGCTGTGCATTCGTTTAAACCACGTTAATGAACAGCTGAGGGCGTGTGGGGTAGGAAGATGGTATGTAAGCAAAAGACTGCTGCGAATCTGCAGGAAACACAGAAAAAGCCTCGGAGAGAAAAAGGGACGAAGTGTGATCGCTGTTACTAGGTAGGGGCCACCCAAGGAGAGAGCGTGGTATTCAAACCTTCTGACCCCCAATTGTAGCACCATTTCAACTTTTCTCCCCGTGTCCGGTCCCTTCGTGAACATCTGCCCCGATCTGCCTTGCCAACCCCGTTCTCACCTTCGTGGGTTCTTCAGGAAATGCTTCTGGAGGAAACTTACATCCTAACTTGTAACAAAACACGGAGAAAATCCAAGTCACAGAATTCATGGAATAAAACGGTGCAATCTTGAAAGAAAACGAGCTCAAGGTAAATTTAATAGATGGAATATGTCCTTAGTCTCTCCTCCAGGAGGCTAATCAGAGGCGGAAGGCTGGCTTGAAGCTGAGCATCGCAGAGTAAACATGCCGGGAAAATGCATGTATTTGTCTTAATGGTCTTCTCGCCACTTTGGATGTTGATATTCTTGTTAAATTTTAACTTTCCCAGCGGCAGCAGAAGTGATAGGAGATGCCGAGTTTCCGGGCTCTTAGGTGGACACAAAGAATTGGTTCATTCTTCCTCGCAGTCAAAGGGTCTGACTTTCCTACACACGGGATACAGAATGCCCCCCGTGAACCATCATGAACCAACCGACACTGAAGGCTTCCATACAGAAGACGTGCAACGGCAAACTATTCTCTAGCTGTACGTGCTCCTTTTGTTTTTCCAACAGTTTACAATATTTCTACGGGGTGCACATTACACCTTACAGGTTCTGATTTCCTGACAGTAAGGAAGGTATACCGAAACCAGGTATTTGAATGTTCTTACTTCATCAACTGAACTTCTCCAGTTTTGATGAAAATTGAAGAGATCTGAGGTTGCTTCTAGGGATGTTACATTTTTTGGAAAGACCCAAGTAGCATTCACTAAGTGAAAAACTCATTTCATTTATTAAAGTGCACTTGTGCTTGAATCATGATATTGAAAAGAAGTTACACTCAGACAATCCTGTATGGAGAAGCAAGCACTCTCCATCCCTGTGTTTAGAAAAGGCTGCTGAGAACGTCGCAGGGGGACTCTAGCACCAGGTAAGGGTGGACTACATTGGTGACTGGTGAACCATGGCCTGATGGCCAAATCTGGCACACTGGGTTTGTACAGCCCTAGAGCTTAGAATGGCTTTTACATTTCGAAATAGCTGGGAAAAAAAAATCAAAAGTAGAATATTTTGTGACATGTGAAAATTATATGAAATTCAGATTTCAGTGTCCATCAATCAGGTTTCATTGGAACGCAGCCATGCTCATTTATGTACCTTCTGTGGCTGCTTTTGTGCTGTAGCGGCAGAGCTGAATAGTTTTAGAGACAACGTGCAAAGCCTAAAATATTTACTCTCTGGGTCTTCACTGAAAAAAAAAAGTTTGCCAATCCCAGGCTGGGTGATCTCTAAGGCCCCTTTCACCTCCAAATTCCTAAGAACTTTACTTCCTTAGATAAGCTGGAATCCTCCATCAAAGATAAGGTGCAGAACACACATTAACCTCCTAATATAATGACCCCAAAAGAACTGTTTGTTTTGTGCTGTCAACGTTTCCCATGGAGCATGTAAAATACCCACTGACTCAGAACATACTATCGACTTCAGAGATATCAATCACTTTTAAAGGTAGGCTCTTTGTTCTAGAAGGCAATGTTTATGATTTTTAGCAATTTTCCCCTATTAACAGGTTTAATAGACCATCTGAAAAATTACCAAGTAGAATGAAAATGAAAAAACCCAACTCCCCTAGGAATTCATGCCATAAAATATTTATTAATAAGTAAAATGATTTTCCCCTGCCTTTGGCTATTAAAAGATTTGATGGGGTATCTTTGTTGACACCAACTGCCAACAATGGTTTTACATTTTTCAATCATGAGATAGACAGAGATACAGACAGGTGATAGAAAAGGTAGATAGATCATAGACAGATGACCATAGATACAGATATAAATATGTGTAAAAGACCATACCTTACAACCATTTAATTACAAATCTTGGTTTTGCTAGCAGTTGGAAATTTACTGGCACACACTTCAACTTATTTCTTGTAAGGGAACAATACACAAATAAATTCACTTGAATTTCATAATTCAGAACACTGGTAATGAATACAGTGCTTGCTGAGGACTAAAAGAGAGAGGAGAACAAGAACTAACTTTGTGGGGAAGAAAGGCAATATCTCTTTGAAAAGCTCTTCTCAACTTGATAGTCTCTCTTGCCTGAAAAACAAGACATTTTGATAACGACAGTATAAAAAGCCTATGATTTGCGAAGTAAATTGAATCTGTGGTTTAAATTTCATCCCAAGTCTCAGATTTTGGCTGAGGAGCGATACTAAGTATCTCTCTCTGCAAGCGTTTCTTTGAGCTTTTCTAGGGAAGACAAGAAAATGTTTTATCAGATCTAGGCAGAAAGGCTGACGTTCATTTATAACAACAGTAATTACCTGCACTCAGTACTATATGAACACGGAGGTCTGAACGCCAAACAGAGTGAAATGCCAAGCCATACCACACAGCAAAATTAAGAGTCATTTGGAGAAGGAGCAGGTGATAGAGTTTATGATTTCAATATGAAAACACTTTATTACTCTTCTCAGATGTCAATGTAAAGTCAGAAATTTAAAAGATACAATCGAGAAGGGGCTGAATGGTTTTATTACTACACCATAACTACTTCAAGATTAAAATAATCCCAGAGTTCTGAAATGTCATCAGTTAAGTAACTATACAATTTCTTTCAGCCTCTTTTTAATGTAGGAAATCACTTTGTAATAAGATCTCTACACAAGGTAAAAAAGCACAAAATAGACCCAAAAAAAGCACAAAAATAGACAATATATATATATCTTTTTACAATGAATTAAGATGTGCCTGGGAAATGCTTGGATCAAGGACTCACCTCAGAGTCCAAATTGGTTTCCTTTTATAAGAATTGTACTCTTTACATCCCCCCTAAAACCTTGGATGCTTATTAGAAGCTGGCCCAGGTAAAAGGGAGGGAACAACTATTCTGATCTTGTACCAATACAATAAAACATAAAAAAGAAGTAACAGTAACGAAATAATAAAAACACTTCATCAGTTTACAAAATTCTTTTGACAGCCACACCTCAAGGGCACTTAAGGGCTCACATGTGTCACACAACCATTGGCGACGATACAGGCATCTCCAGGGGATGCTCTTCTCCATCATAAATCAATCATGCACTGGGATGAAACATGTCCAGAAACGCTAATTTGGAGAAACATGTTTTCATACAGTTTGGGGGCAAAGCAAGCCATCCAACAGAATCGTGCCACAAACACCAGCGATACGCTGGGACTTCCACGTTGAGAATCCTTCCCAAGCCCACAGCTTCTGCCTCCCTCTGTCTGGTACAGGACCCCGGCCTCACCTTGCGTTACACAGTCACGGCTGGGTACATCTTCTGTTCGCTGTTAGTGTGAGGGAAGGGGGCCTGGATCTGCCTGTAGCCCGTCTGCAGCCCGTCCAGGAACGGGGGCACCGGGGTCATGGGCACCGAGTCGTGCTGCACCGTGTACCCCACGAAGGGGGGGTGCAGGTACTGCCCCTGGTGGGGCACAATCTGGGTGGCCTGCTGACAGTTGAGCACGGAGAAGTTTGTGGGCATGTTGACGTACACATTGTTCATGGTGCCCTCGGGCAAACAACAGTTGGTCTGTGACCTGGTCGGGGGCCCCCGGGCCCCCGAGTTGGCGCTGGAGCTGGAGCTGGCGGCCGTGCTGGATTGGCGGGAAGAGGAGCCTCGGGAGGTGCTGGCGCTGGGGATCATGGGGATGGTCTCCACCATGCGGGGCCCCCCCGGGGCCCGGCTCTGCTGGGGCTCCTGCTTGGGCCGCAGGCATCTGCAGCAGCAGGCGGCCACCAGGGACCCCAAGATGATGAAGGCGACAAACACCGACCCGACGATGAGGAAGGGCACATAGATGGGGACTGAAGAAAAGCAGAGAGACATACTGTGATGACTTCCTGTAAGGATGCAGGAAAAATCGGGGATGGGCAGCGGAGATGGGTAAGTGAACAACGCCGGTACCCAGAAGCCAGGAACCTGGGCCGGGCTGGCGTGTGCGCTTATCGGCCGCACACAGGAAGCACCGTCCTTTATCAAGTGCTTAGGGATGGGGGTGGCGCGCAGTAGGGCCTGCCTACAGGCACCGGGGATCAGCCCCCAAAGCAAAGCTGTTAACACTGCCAGCTAGACTCACCACCTGCAACGCTCATGGAGGCAAAGACCCAGTTTAGCAGATATATGAGTTTAACAGTTTAAGACTGTTCTAAAATCCCTAGAGTAATGGAACTGCCCACATTTCAGTCTACCCTAACAAACCGTTTGTAGGGTCTGCACAGAAATGAGTTGAAATTATTTCAAAGTCTTTTCTCCCCCCAGAAAATTATTTACATTCCTCGTAAACCTCTTTGACCATTTTTTCGCAGGTTCTTGTTTCATAGGCAAAGAAATCAAAAATTTAGGGCAGACCCTAGTCACAACCATTTCCAAAAAGAGTCTGTAAGGTACAGAGGTCAAAGAAGGGTTTTTAAATTTAAAAAAAAAAAGCCCTCCACACACACTTGACAAGCTGAAGGCTGGTCCCTGGGACGTGGGCCTGGCAGGGGGGAGGCCGTCCAGGCAGCGGGTCAGCATGAAACAAGGTACCAAGGAGGACAGGCTTGACATCTGTTCCAGAAAGAAGAGCCCGCAGTGAGCCAAGGCCCCAGGCAGGACCACGTGGCTGAGGCGGAGCTGTCAGGTCCGGAGTTAGGACACTGGATTCTGTGTGAAGAACCACAGGGAAAGCCCGCAGAGCCAAAAAGCAATGGGCATCCTACTTAACAAGGGAGGTTTATTCCAGCAAATAAAACTGTCAAGATAAAAATAAACACTTTCCTAAAGTCAGTAGCGAGCTCCAGTTTTCAATTATTTTACTTAAAAAGATCTTCGGGGTGCCATGGGCCTAGCACTACCGGGTTTCAGAAGCTGGACACACTGGCTGATGGGGGCTGGGAATCAGGAGGGAGGGGTCTGTGGAATCCCACCCTATGTGACCAAGAACCCATGTCTTCTGACACGTTCCTGCCCATCTCCTTGACTATTCGATTAGACGCCACACGAGGACGGGGACTGGTCCCGCTGGTCTTGGCAAAGGGCAGCGCCAGTTCGTGGTCCAGGGAGACGCTCAGCTCTCCCTCGCCTGAAGTCACAGACGCGAAACGCCCTCTGTCCCCTAGGGCAGCAGCCGTTCTAATCACGCTCCTTGGACAGAACTGATATTCCTGCAGTCAGTGTTTCTAGAGCATAGTACCACACGGAGCCATGGAGAAATGATGCCTCGTAAGTAAAACATACTTTATCAAGTATGTAACCAAAGGCTGATAATTGAAAACTTCATTTTCTACATTAAAGATACCAGCCCTATATGTTACCAAGTAAACAAGTAACAGTTTAAAAAAAAAAAAAAAAAACACCCCCAAAGCAGTCTAAGTCCACATAATGAGTTTTGGGAAGAAATCACTGTTCTCTTTCCAGGATTTTAATTGGAAGAGTAAATAACTCAGGGCAGAGAAGGCAGTGTTCCTGCAAGCCTTCGGCTCTGCTTAATTAGACATGTGCTGTCCTTCTTGAGTGCAGAAGTACAGAATTTTTAGGAGAAAAGATTCAAAAGTGGAATTTAGAAAGCATCCCCACATACCATGGCGTCTTGAGAAGTCGGCTGCCTACTGATTTGTCCACAGTCAGCCCAACTTCTAGGAGGCCAGCAAAAGCCCAACTTGGCACACACAGAGAAAGCAGTCAAGCGGTGTGCCCATGGCTCATCCCCCCAGGTTTATTCGGGAGGCCACACACCCCGCTATGCTGCGCTTGCCTTGTAAGACGGCACCTCTTCTGGAATTACCCTCCCTTCTCCTCTTCAGAGTCAAGGCAGCAGCCGACCAGTAGGAGTAGCTAATAAAATGCGTGACTGCAAAGGGAAGGACGGAAACGAGCTGCCTCTCAGCAGCCCCAGCCAGCTCTGTGAACAGGGACCAGCGGGGCCCCCGCTCAGGCGACTGGAACCCTGGGCTCGGGGCGGGTAGTATTAATATAAACAGTCCTCTCCTTCTCATAACGGGCGGAGACGCCCCTCCGGGCCATGTGTGCCCTTCCACCTCCACCAGGACCACATCCTCCCTCCCAAACACATTCTGGGATAGGCCCTCGAGGGAGGCATCTGGGAGACTGGTGACAAGCAGAGGCAGTGGAACCTATCAAATGCTTTCACGCCTTTGTTTCTCCAACTCCAACTTGGGCAATCTGAAAAAATACAGTTAAGGAATCAAGGCCACAAAGAGCAGGGCTGGCACCGCTCTGATGTCACACCTACCAAGTCCGACGTGGTAAGGAGGCCGGGGCGGGGGAGCTGCATCTTAGGGAGGGGTAGACTCTCCCCCGGGGTCTGGTAGAGCCCATCATCCTCAGGAAGCCCCAAGGAGCGGCCTTCCCTCCGAGGAGCCCTCAGGTGCCCCGGCCAGCCCTCTCGCTAGGGGGCGCAGCCAAAACATGACCCCGTCCTCGGACTTAGACCCATGGAGACAGGAGACCCGGGACGGGGCACGGAGACCCCTGGGCAGGAGGCACGTGGGGCTGGCTGCGGCCCGCCATGCCTTGGATGTTAGGGTTTTTTTCCGGAAAACCCAAGCCAAGCCGCTCTTTAGCTGATAGATGGGGAAACTGAGGCCCAGGGCGCTGAACCGGTGTTCCGTTCCACACAAAGTAAAGGCTGCGCCAGGACGCAGGCACCGCCTCCCGGTCCAAGCCCCTTTCCTGAAGTCGCAGGCTCCGAATTCCCTTCCCCTCTCCAGGCTGCCGGGTTCCGCCGGCGAGGCAGAGCCCCTTCCTCCCCTCTCCGCTCGCCCGGCCCGCCTACCTGCCGAACCGTCGGGGCCGTCTTTGTCCGCGCGGCCGGGCTCGCCGGCGCCCTGCTGGCGGTCGTTGTCGCAGCCGCCCTGGTCCAGGCGCGCCTCGGCGCTGGAGCAGCAGTAGCGCAGCGCGCAGCTGCCGCAGCAGATGGTGGCGTCGCCGCCGTCGAAGCGCTCGGGGCACTGGAAGCCGATGCGCCAGACGCCCTGCGCGTCCAGCCAGCCGTGGCAGTACTCGCCGCTGGCCCGCGCCCCCGCCGCCAGCAGCGCGGCCAGCAGCAGCCGCAGGAGCGAAGCGGCGTCCCGGGAGGAGGCGGCCGGGCGGCGTCCGCCCCACATGGCACCACCCTGGGCGCGGGCGGCGCGTCTCCAGAGGGCGCAGGGCCGACTCCGGGAGGTGGCGGCCCGGCGCCCCGGTCCCGGCGGTGCTGAGGCCGGAGCCTCTCCGCTGAGTGTCCCTTCCGCGGCGCCTTCCGCGCGGGCCCCCGCCCCCCCGCCGCGACGTCCGGGAGCTAAGCCATGCCCTCTCTCGGCCGGCGGCCCGGCCCCAGCAGAGGCTGCCTGGAACTCGTGGGCACTCGCTGATGGAGCTCTCCGGGTGCGACTCAGAGGGCCCCCGGGGCTGCCGTTTCGCAGCCCCCGGAGGCTTCACCCGCGACGGGACCCTCCCCGTGCATCCCCGAAGGGACGCTCGCTCGAGCCGGAGGACCGCTGGGCGCGCCGCTGCGGACCCGGAGCCAGGGCGCTGCCGCACAGTTTAAGCCTCGGGATCCTGCGCGCTAGTCGTGGCGCGTCTCCTGGCCTTTATTCCCCCCTCGGGCGGCGAGAAGAGGCCAAGGCGGCGGGCAGCGGGCACAGGGCTCCGGGCAGCAAGTGCAGCGGCCGGCCGCGCTCAGCCTCCTGCACTCCAAACTCGGTCCGCATGGCTCCGGCCGCGCTGCCCGGGCCGCCCGCCGGGTGCAGCCACCACGTTCCGCTCCGCGGGCCGGACGGTCGATCCTCCCGGCGCACGCGGGCGTCCGGGACGCGGACGAGAACCGACGCGCCCCGCCGGGGTCCCGGGAGCCAGCCGCGGCTGCTGCTGGGCGCGGGTCCAGGCGGGCGGCTCGCCTTGCTCCCCTTCTCTGCTCTCCGGCCTCGGCGCGTTCCGTCTGGTTCCCCCTCCCCCACGCCGCTGCGCCCTGGGTAGGTGCGCACCGCTGGGCGCCTCCCACGGAAGTTTCGGTCCCCGGGGCTGCGGAACAAGCCGAGCGCAGCTGCCGCCCGCCCAGCCCCGACTGGCCCGCCGCGTCGCTGCGCTGCGCTCTTAAGAGGAGCTGGCGCCGCGGGTGCGCATGCGCGCTGGGGCCGCCCCGCCCCGCCCCGCCCCCGCCACCCCCGGGGCCGCGAGCCCTTTACTTTCTGTCTTGAGAGGCCGCGGGCCGTGGGCTGCCGGGTAGAACGAGCGCGGGAGACAACGGCGCTCGAGCTAACACAGTAACAGCAGTAACGGCAATAAGGGCAAACTCAACTTGCTTACTGCAGGTCGTAGGCGGCATTCACAGTTCGGATTCTCACAACTTCCCAAAGAAGGGTGTTAATTGCGCTCCATGTTACAGACGCTGAAGTTGCCACTTAGACTCACTTGTCTCTCCAGTTCCCAGCCCCTGATGTCCAGGCCGCGGCCGGTCACTGGCCTGGGGCTGCGTGGTGGGCTCGGGCTTCTGCTAGGTGGGGTGCAGACTTGCCAGATTTGGCCGCTGTCCGGATGATCTGTGTCGCTTTTCTTTCTAAATTTGGGCAGAGCGATTTATTGGATTCAGGCAGAAAGGTGCCTCGGCTCCACATTTGGCCCCGATGGTGTAGACAGCTGCGTGAGGAAGCAAACAAGGCTCCGACGGACCAGCAACGCGGCTTTGAGGAGGAGAGATTAATAGCTCCTGTCTTGCGGAAGCTGAAGCAACAGGTGCTGATGCTATTAAAGCCGCCGTGATTATTTTTAAAGGATCTGGTGACCCTTCCGACACGGTCTGGAAGTCAGCGACCTGACATCTAGGCCCAGCCCGACCAGAAAAAGAATTCTGCATCTTGCTGGCCTCAGTTTCTTCATCTTTAAAGTGGAGCATAAGTGGTGCTGACCACTGAGGTTCCCCCCGAAGTCCGTGTCTATGGAACACAAAGCAATTTTATTCACAGCAAAGACGCCGCTGTTCAGACACCGTCGGGCACTTGGGCGGGCCGGGTCACCGCGCGGACTCGGGCAGGGTGGCCTCCCTGCCACTCGCCCCACGGAATCAAAAGGAAAAAACCGACCCTACGCCCTGGAAGCAAACACCTTACTCTTTTCAGTAAACCTCTCTCCAAGCACTGCACTTGATTTCATTGGACTTTGCGGCGGGGGGGAGGGGTATTTTTAGCTTCATAAAATTATGTATTTTAAATGCACCGGCCACGAACTTTTCTAAACCTAGTAAATGAACGAGATTTTAATATCGAATTATTCGTTCCACAACTACAAGCTAAGCGGTTACAGTATACCGTGTTCTGTGTTGGGTCCTGGGGATTCTCCAAGAAGCCAGACGTCGTGGCCATTTCCTTCAAACAGAGATGAAAGTCTCTGGAAATGGGACAGAGAGACAAAGAACTGAATAAGCAAAGATAGTACAAGTATTATAAAGCTATGATCGGTGATGTACAGGGTCAATTTAAGCACATAACCTGGGGGTCGGGAGGGGAGGGGTATCAGAAAAATCATCAGAGCAACAAACAGCTCTTAGACCAGAAGCAGCCGAGGGAAGACTCGGTTTTTCAGATTGAGTCTTTTTCTTAGAAAACATTGATACTGTGAGCTAACGTGTATTGAAGGCTTACTCCATGCCAAGCATTGTGCTGCGTTTTATGTGCACATTTAATCCTCACAGCAACCCTACAAAGAAGACGGAATTACTCGCCTCACTTTGCTGGTGAGGATAACTTGCCCAGTCCTTACCGACAGAAAGTCACAGTTTGCCTGGACTCCAGAGCCTGCCCACCACGCTGCTGGTCACCAGTCTCCACTACAGAAAGCCCGGAATTAACTGCTGACTCTACACTAATCACCAGATGGCTAGGCATCATTATTTTCCTGTGGCACGATAAAATGACTGGGGTGGGGTTCAGAGGGTTAATACTTTACCTTTTTTTTTTTTTTTTTTTTTGCCTTTGGGGAAAAAATTAATGCAAGGGAATTGTCCATTTCTTCAGACGGTACTTATGCCATATCCTCCTTCCACTATCCATTTATCCTCTTCTCCAAAACACCCATGATTTGTCAGTTTATTAAAGAAGAAAGCACTGTTGGCCATTTTCATACTGAAATTGATTTATGACCTGGTAATGCCAGAGCTTAAACACAAGAAGTTTTTCCCAAATGGTTCAGAACCATTAGAATGGTTAGTCCACAACCAGCAGACTTGGAAGTGCACAGCTTCGAGCAGATTCATCCTCTGTTTTCACTGCTGTGTTCCTTGATTCCCTACAAGTGAAGGAGACGCCTGTTTCGTGGTTACTCGATGTGGTGGTTGGTTGTCATCGATGCTCATAGAGACTTTATACCACTCTGTTCCTGCCTCTGACTTGATTTTACTTCTTTTTCTTTGTGTATCTAGTATGTTGTATTGAAATTTTTTATAAAATAAGTTGTCAAGTACTCACTGAGCATCTCTGTGGGAGGTGCCACTGGGTCATATTAAGGTGGCAATGTTCCTTCCATAAGGAATTCCCTCACCATCCTTGACAGACAGTCTTAAACTATTTTACTAGTCTTTTCCGAGCAACTGTAACTAGTTATCAAAACATATAGGTAGTAGTAATAATTTATTATAATCAAAACTAAATGTCAGGCAGTCTGCCAAAGTAGATTTAAACACCTATGAAGGAATGCCCTCCTCCCTCTTAAAAAGTTGAATTCTGTAGACACTAACTGCAAAAGTATATTTTCAGTTTATTTTGCTTTTCAGTCTGTGCCTCTCTCTCTCTCTCTCTCTCTCTCTCTCTCTCTATATATATATATATATATATATGTGTGTGTGTGTGTGTGTGTGTGTCAAACTGAACTTGATTCTTATTTGGTACCTCTGTTTTGCCTTTGGATGTTTTCCTCTTCAATTTGTTATGATGTTTCTTAGTACCTTTCACTCTGCTTGTTCATATAGGATTCCTAGCTGTGACATGGGCTGCCATCAACCCCATTTTAAAGCACTCACGTGTAGCCTCAGCATATATGGTGGAAAAAACGACGTAGTCAGCTTTATCCTTGAATCAGGCTCAGTGCGGCAAGAGGCTCATGATTGCGAGAGGCACGAGGGGGAGGAAACCACCACTTCAGGTTGCTTGATTCACAATCACTGTGATATGTGTGTCTTTTGAGTAGAATGAGGGCAAAATCACACACACTGTTTACATCGTTATGTCTCTCCCTCTCATTATTCTTTTTCCACCAAGCTCCTACACAGTAGTTGAATTTACGTAATTCGAATGTGCAAATGACATACTTTCTTGATCAAACAGAGCAGCCAGAGGAGCTAAGTAAAACACTTATCCTTCTAAAACAGAGAAAATCAGTCGCTCAATACTAGTGCATTGTTAACTTTAATTGTAACACCTAACAGAATGTTATATTTTACCGCTAGGAAAAAAAAAATACAATTGATTTAAAAACAAACTTCTGACATATCTTTAAGAGTACAAGTACAAAGTCATAGAACTAAAGAAATGATTACTTGTAACTCGGCTAACTGGAGTTGATGCAAATCATATGGAGGTAATCATATTTCCTTTGGCTGGAAGTTCTAAAAGCTGCAAGATCTACAGTGATTTTCTGTATATTTCAGGAAGAACAGAGGTTCCTACCATCTGCACACCAGTCAGCAGTCTGTTTAGGAAGAATGGCTTTCCCTGGGTTCATTCACTTCTTTCCCTCCTCTTTTATAAATAGGAGTAGTACTGAAAACTCACATTTGGTTTACCAGAAGTTCTTTTAAGTTAAAGTGTTTGTGTTAACAAATGAGACCGCAAACCCAAACAAATATGTTAATTTACATTTCTTTTAATTTTGTCTTGTGGTTTACTTATTAACCTCATCTGAAAATAAAAACGGTCATAAAATTTTGAAAAAAAAAATCTTCCTTGTTGCTTTAAAAGTTTTCATCTTTCATCCTCCTGTTTTTTCCTTGTAATTAATATACTGACTTTCAGAAAAGTAATTTCCATACTTAAAATTCTTTTTCTTCTCATCTACTATTAACTTTAAACATTTGACGTACTGCTCTCCCTGCCCCATCCTCACCCCTAACCCCAGAGTTTTACTGAAACATTTTTATGTTGATTTTGATGTTTACTATTGGTATATTTTCTTTTTGAAGATACGGAGTTAAAAACCACCCAGGACTTCTTCCAGTAATGCCAGAGTGTCTAAAAGGGTGGCGTAAACAAAATCAACATAATGTCAAAAAGCCTGCAGCAAGTTTTTGCAAATCATATATCTGAGAAGAGTCTAGCATCCAGAGTATACATACAACTCAACAACAAAAAGACAAACCCAATCAAAAAACAGGCAAAGGACTTGAATAGACATTTCTCCAAAGAAGATACACAGCAAGCATATGAAAAGATATTCAACATCATTAGTCATTAGGGAAATGCAAGTCAAAATCACAATAACACTTCATACCTACTAAGATGGCAATGGTAATAATAATAAACAGAAAATAACAAGTGTTGGAGAGCATGTTGAGAAATTGGAACCCGCACTTTGCTAGTTGGGAATATAAAAACCACTGTGCATAACAGCTTGACGGTTCCTCAAAAGTTGGGCACAGAGCTACCATATGACTCCGCAATTGCACTCCTAGGTATACATACCCAAAAGAGTTGAAAACATATGTCCAGCATGGCGCAGCCAAAATAAAAATAAATAAATATATATATATATACTTTAATAAAATAAAAGATAATTGGACAACATTTTAAAAACTACACACAGCATCACTATTTATAACTGCCAAGAAGTAGAAACAACTCAATGTCCATCTACCAATGAACAGATAAACAAAATGTGGTCTATCCATACAACTGGAATATTATTTGGCCATAAAAAAGACTGAAATACTGACACCTGCTACAACACGAATGAACCTTGAAAACACTATGGTAAACCAAAGAGCCAAACACAAAAAGGCATATAATGTATGATTCCATTTATATGAAATGTCCTAAATAGGCAAATCCATAGCAACAGAAAGAAGGTCAGTGGTTGTCTGGGGCTGGGGAGGGAGGGCAGAAGGGGAAGTGATGGCTTAATGGGTATAGGCTTTCCTTTTGGGTTGAAAATGTTCTGCAACTAGAAATGGTGACAGTCGCACAACCTTGTGAATCTACTAAACCATATTAATGGTAAAATTTATCTTATGTGTATTTTACCACAATAAAGAAGAATCTAGAAAAAAAAAAAAGACTGCAGCTGTGAAACTGGCCATCTACCTGTGATGTCACATGAAGGTCCTGAAGCAGGTTCACTAATCCAGTCTCAAAACTCTATTCTCCTAATGATGAATGACACTGGAAGATGATCAGCTAAAAAGTTCTGCATCACAGTCAGATACTTCTGAATGTAATTCCAAGCCTCTAAGATGAATGTTGCAAAACCTCCGTTATGGACTTAAATTATGTCCCCTCCCCCCCAAATTCATAGGTTGAAGCCCTAACCCCCGATGTGACTGTATGCGGAGAGACAGATACAGGAGGTGCTAGGGAGATAATCAAGGCTAAATGAGGCCATAAGGCCCTAAGCCAACAGGACTGCTGTCCTTCCAAGAAGAGGAAGGGACGCCAGGGGTGGGCACACACAGAAGAAAGAGCAGTAAGGACACAGTCAGAAGACGGCCGTCTACAAGCCAAGGCGAGAGGCCGCAGGAGAGACCAAACCTGCCGGCACCTTGATCTCAAACTTCCAGCCTCCAGAACTGTGGGACATAAATTTCCATTGTCTAAGCCCCCTAGTCTGTGGTACTTTGTTATGGCAGCCTGAGCTGACCAATACATCCTTCCTTCCCTGCTCCCTCTAACCCACTGATGGCAGGAATGCATAAGACAACTGAGGTCTTCCTAAAATGTGAGGCAGCTTGGGTCATAGCCCTATACCGGTGGACCACAGAGGGAGGAGCTGCAGTGACTGGAGTATGTGCTAGAAACAGTTTGAGGAAACTAGATATTCATTTAGAATACGGTACTTAAGGTAAATGTATGCTGATTCAAAATGGTTGGACAATTCTACTCCTGGGCATATATCCAGACAAAACTGTAATTCAAAAAGATACACGCACCCCAATGCTCACTGCAGCACTATTCACAATAGCCAACAACCGTAAACAACCTAATGTCCATCAACAAATGAATGGATAAAGAAGATGTGGTATATATCAATATATACAATGGAATAGTACTCAGCCATAAAAAAGAATGAAATAATGCCATTTGCAGCAACATGGATGGACCTGGAGATTCTCATACTAAGTGAAGTAAATCAGACAGAGAAAGACAAATATCATATGATATCACTTATATATGGAATCTAAAATACGACACAAATGAACGTATCTATGAAAGAGAAACAGACTCACAGACATAGAGAACGGACTTGTGGCTGCCAAGGGGGTAGGGGGTGGGAGAGGGATGGATTGGGAGTTTGGGATTAGCAGATGTAAACTATTATCTATAGAATGGATAAACAACAAGGTCCTCCTGTATAGCACAGGGAACTATATTTAATATCCTATGATAAACCATAATGGAAAAGAATATGAAAAAAAGAATGTGTATATATATATATATATATATATATATATATATATATATATATATATATAACTGAATCACTTTGCCATACAGCAGAAATTACACAACACTGTAAATCAACTATACTTCTATAAAAAAAATAGGCTGGAGAATGGGGTTGGATACCCCAGATCCAGGTTCAATTTCCCCCGGAACGTTGTATTCATGTCTCTATTGATATAACTGGGATTATGATTCCTTTTGTCTTTCTGTCTAGACAACAACTCCTTGAAGGCACAAATCAAATCCTGCTCATCTTTGGGTCCCACAGTGCAGACTTGGAGCAGGCTCGGTTTATGAAGCATGTACTATATGCCAGGCACAAAAATACTGAAGTGTTACTTTCAAGGAATTGAATTCAATAAAATGCACCTAAATACGAAAGCCATTCTGAGTATAGCAATTTGGAGATAAAATATCTGGTAAGACTAGGGTCCCAAACCTGGCGCTGGGGATGAAATCCTTGGACAGTGGGTTCAGAGGGAGGGAATTTCTAGTCGGAGCCTCCCAGGGCCCCGCCCACAGAATACTTTTGAGGCTTAAGGTGAGAGTGCTTTGCAATGAAGGGAGATGAGGAAAGGAACAAGCTGTTTCCTGGGTGTCACCTGGTGACGTGGAAAAGTTTGCCGTCCACAGAATCGGTGCCAGCAGCTTGCCTCCTTTGTGGTGTTGGTGGCGGTGGGCATCACCAGGCCTTCCACAGGCACGAGCCAGGTCACCGAGGCTCTGGTTAGCACTGAGAGCCAGGGCTGGCCCACGATGCTGCCAGCCTCCGTGGGTACCACAAAGGTGAGTCTGAGAAGCACAGGGTCACTCTGCGGGGACTCCCACACCAAAGAAGAATTTCCGGGTGCAGCAGGGCTGGTCCCTGCAAAGCAAGACAAGGTGGAGTAATGTCTAGTATTACGTCCCATGAAATGATGCTGTTTTACATAGACCTGGAATTGCATATTTTTAATTGAAATAATTCAAAAGGCACTTTGGGGTCATAGGTTCCTTGGGATTTCTGACTCTTAAGATCATTGTTTTTATATGCCTGGGTCATAGTAAAAAAAAAAAAATCCCATTCATCCTGGGTGTTCAGATTTGGCGTAAATAGGAATTTCCTTCATCAAAGCTGCCCCACCAGTCTCCTGGTAAAAACATAAAAAGATAAAAGGACCACTGTGCTGCTTATTAGGCAGAAACAGAATGATGGGATTCACAGCGCAGCCTCACAGCCCTCGTAATTATCCCTGTCCAAATACTTGAACTTTCTGAAACCGAGCCCTCCCCCATTTTATGGCATCAACCTTTTTGGGGGGTACCTTTTGGATTAGTAAGAGACTTTCTTTGGCTTTTGCAAGAAGTCAACCTCTCAGGAAACAACTGAATTAAACTTCATACTTGTTTAAAAGTCCTCGGATAGCGCCTCACATCTGCGTTTCCTCAAAATGTCTCCGTTGAAAAAATAAAGGGAGAGCGCCCTGCATTGTGCAAGTATTCAAATGAGCAGAAAAGGGTTTGATGAGTTCCATGTCCTACAAATGTTAGCATCCCAATTATACCTTAAGACTTGTTAAGTATTTCAGACCACTTTGCAGCTTTACAGCACTGAGGACACTTCTTGCTTGATATTATAAGTTCTCGTATAATGTAACTGTTCTCTGGATAGTCTCCAACTTGCTAGCCTTCATTACCTAATTAGAAGAAAGGGTTTTTTTTTTTTTAATGTCTTTATGTTAGAAAATATGCTTGAATAGCTCTAAGACTGAAGCTCAGTCAGCTAATAAGGACCCTTGACTACTGAACATCTGGTATGTGGTGCCAGGCATTGTGCTAACTTCTTTGATTATCATTACAGTGTCTCTCCTAATAAGTTTGTTATTAAGTAAGCTAAAAAAAGGTTTAAATTCATCTACTCCTCTAAAATTTCCAAAGAAGTTAAAAAGGAATTTCCAGCCTATGGAGAATGTCATCCAATTAATCTTAACACAAGTAACATTAGGATTCCTTTCCCAGCCTTTATTGTCAATGAACTGGTTTCTAATGTTACACAAATGAGATGTCTTAGCAGAAAGACACCAATCGCTGGCATTCTTAATTTCTATTACCAATTTCCTTTTTGGTGCACAGCAGTTTGATTTTGTAAGGTATACATATTTTTAGTTCTTTTATTTCTGGAAGTAGCTTGACTGGCTTTAGAGATACGAGGTCCGGGAAGAAAATATTAGAAAAACAGAAAGCAGAAAAGTATAGAAAGGCTTCAGGTGATGAGGAAAAAAAAGGTGATGGAGTTTGCTTCAAAACTCCCTTTAACCACACAAAGGATTATTTTAGGGGGGCCCTTAGTCTCCAGCACAGAGAAGGCAGACCAGAGGAAGCGGAGTTGGGTCACAGAAAGTGATATTTAAAGCACACTCTCTAACCAGTGTAGATGCAGAAGCAGTAACACAGAGAATGAAAAGAGGGGATGAAATTCCCCAGCCCCTAAGTTCCTTAAGAGCTTATTCAATAAACTCCAGCCTCGGAAGGATGAGGGGTGTCTTAGGATAGCCGTGCCATAGACAGGGCCAGGACTAGTTAAATTCTTGAGATTCCTACTAGTATTCCTTGAATCTTACTATGCAATGTCAAAGTGTTAGGCTTATAAATAAAGAAAACAGCAAACGCGGTTCATCTTTGTTCTTTTGACGTCAAACTTCCTGACATCCTTCAGCAAAGAAAACATTTTAAAACCAGATGAGATGGCTGCCTCTATAGAAATGTATCTGGTATCCCATCCCTGTATTATTTTAATTAAAGTTTGGGAATAATATGCATTTTTAGCACTTTTGAGGGTTGGGGGGGAAGAGAGAGTGAGAAGGTGACCCCCTGCTCAAGGGCTACCTTGAGACCTGCTCTCTGTCCGTCTGCAGAGGTAATGAGAATCCAACTCCTGCACATTCGGAAGGCAAACAGAGTGAGTTTCAGATGTAGGCAATTTACATTTATAGACCAGGTCAAGCAAATTGGACAGTTTAAGTGAGCACTGAATGAAGGGGAACATAAATATGTTGGGGCTAATAAATGGTCATATTTATGGAGTGCAGTAAAACCCGTATCTCTCACTCCACATGAAGAAATCGTGCCAACTGGACCGAATACAGCGGTCCTGACACTGAGTGCTAAAACCATAGGAGGGGCAAACTCCACTGTTGAAATTGAACTTCCAACATCTACAGTACTACTGCAGATGCACTTGCATATCCGATATCCTCCTGGTAGAGAACGAATACCAAGTGCTCAGAAACAAAACAAACAAACAAAACACAAGCAAACGAACAAGCAAAAAAAACCCCGCTTCCTCCTGATCTCATCGATACGTTTCCAGAATCTGTATGGGGCAGCCAAACTCAGCCTGATTTTTGAGAAAATATAATCCATATGTTGCTTGATAGGAAGAGAAAGACTAAGACAGACTCCAAGTAATAAAAAAAAATGGGCAACCGGCTCCAAGCACAGCCCTCAACTGCTGTTTTCTTCATTATGGTGGGTCCCGCTTTGGTCATCTTGGAGGTGAAGCTAAAGATCAGGGTTGGTTCACTTTAAAGTCCGAGTGTTGGACTAGATCTCCAAATCTGGAGGCACAACCACCTGTGGGTTCTGGCGTGTGGAACAGATGCTCTGACACAGGCTGGAATTAGAGTGGCTGAGTCATGGGCGAGGAGTGAGCTCACTAAGCTCGAAGACTTTTTAAATGACAAACAGAGAAAGCCAGGAACCAGTGCCTCACCTTTCCCCATGCCTCTGCGGAGGAATTCTGACACATATCAAATCTTCACACTCCCCTAATTAATGCTCATGATGTATCATTTCACAGTTATCTGTAGCTTTCAGCCAACTCCAGTATTTGAGTGTCTTTCCCTACGAAGTAAGCTAAGGGCAGTGTAAGTGCTGCTTTTAACCAAAGGATAAAATCATGCCATGTCTAATTGACTGTATAAACTAGGAGACTTGGTTTTTTGTTTGCTTTTACTTTTTACTCGCAAATAATTTCAAACTTGGAGAAAGAGCTGCAGGAATGAGAACAGCATAAAGCACTGCTCTATACCCCTTTACCGTGGTCCATGATTGTTAACATTTGGGCGATCTGTTTTATGGCCAATGACCCACAAAAATGGATTAACCCTGTTCCTTCCGATTTGGGATGATCTGCCATACAGACATGTACACCAAAGCGCCAACATTACTAACTGTACATTGCTTGTTAGAACAGAACCAAATCCCATTCTCTCATGCTGGCGATTGATTTATGCTTTTTCCCGATTGTCAACAAATTATTAAATCTAAATCTTATGCTTGTTAAAACACATTATTTGAGGACCCATTCCTAACAGCTTGGCTAACTTCACACATATTTTGCTGCTGAACTTTGAGCTCTAAGTGCTAAGTTGAAGAGTATAATTCCAGACCTTTAAAAACAGAAAAAGATACGAAAGCCGTAAACGGTCCAAGATTTCCTGTCTTTGGCTCTTGAGCACCATCTTCTGGCTAAAAGTTGGCTGTGAGACGGTTAAATTGTAACCAATTGTTACAATCAATTAAGTAACATAGAGCATCCTGGGGACTAGATTTAAACAGAAAAGAGGCTTTGACATTATACCAGTGAAAATGGACTAAATCCACAGGAAAAAAGAAAGATCAGAAAGAAGATGACTGGGAGGCTGAAATGACCCCTCTGCTTACCTGGAATGTCAATCTGGTGTTGGGGAAGGGGAAGATGAGGTGGGGATAAACGTTGGGGACCAGTGATGGGGAGCAATCAGCTGCCCACCGTGATTTTACTTTAAATCTTAGGCAACCTTCCTCCAAGTCACAACTCCTAGATCTAGGCTACCTGAAGGCAAGACCCCAGTCCAATTTACCTTTGTATCATCCATAGACTGTACAGTTTCTCGTTGAATGAGAAATAAGTTTATTTGCCCTTGGTTAACATGTGCAGGCATGCTGCTAAAGTTTGAACCTGAAATACACAAATATTAAAGTAATACATCATTACAGTACACAATAGCTAGACATCTAGTAACTAATAGCTTTTTTTAAAATTTATTTATTTTTTGGGTGTGTTGGGTCTTCGTTGCTGCACGCGGGCTTTCTGTAGTTGCGGTGAGCGGGGGGCTACTCTTCGTTGCGGTGCGTGGGCTTCTCACTGCGGTGGCTTCTCTTGTTGCGGAGCACAGGATCTAGGCGTGCGGGCTTCAGTAGTTTTGGCACGCAGGCTCAGTAGTTGTGGCTCAAGGGCTCTAGAGCGCAGGCTCAGTAGTCGTGGCGCACGGGCTTAGTTGCTCTGCAGCATGTGGGATCTTCCCAGACCAGGGCTCGAACCTGTGTCCCCTGCATTGGCAGGCGGATTCTTAACCACTGCACCACCAGGAAGTCCCACTAATAGCTTTTCAGTAGCCAAAATCATATATCAATAGATCTCTCTATTTAGTCACATTTTAAATTTGCTCCTAAAATCCAACCTATTTGCAGAAACACATGATCCACTTAGAATCCTACTAGTGTAGACTTGGAATGGGCTATAATAAGTATGTACTTTACAGCCAAAACCAATAGTTATCCATTTGGCTTTGAAACATCATCATAAACAATTATACAGATTCCATCTATAGATTCCATACGTGTCGGGAGCCTGTTCTGGGTTTAATCATATTTGCAGGATACCCTTAAAAGAGGTGAAATAATTGTCATGATGCTGTGATAGTCACAGCAGAGTGAAACACGGAGATTTGGGTTCACAGAGGCAACAAGGCTTGGAGACAGCCTTCTACACAATACTAAATTTAAAACTCCAAGGGAAGGGATCTTTTTTTGCACAGACATTCCCCATCTTAACTTGGTGTCTGCTTTGACTCCAGAAGCTTTGGTGATAAGTTTCACTAGGGGTCGAAATACAATGCCATAATATGACCAATCCTGACCAAAGGCTAAAATAGTGGGAAATAGTACCTGGCGTCAACTGAACACCTACTGTGTGTCATACCTTGTCTACACACATTGCCTCACTTAATCTTCTAAACCCCATTTGGCAGTAAAGTCACACCTGGAGCTCAGCTTCGGCTTTGCTGTTCAGCTGGAATCTACTGAAAATATTAGAAGCTGTTTCAACGGTATTTCCCTGAACTTGTGTATGATTCAGGGTCATCTGCTTGCATAGGTTACCACCATATCTAATCATGTTAATGACATCAGAAATACAAACAAGGTGTGATATTTAGATTTGTTGTTAAGATTGAAAGACAGTATTTACTTTCAAATATAGATAAGCATTCTACAATGAAACTTGGGGTGAAAGCCTCTTTTGTGTGTTTAGAGGTTGGAATTCTACCAGTCAGTTGAATTATAAATCTATATTTGTTATTGCAAGACTACAATGAGTGTGAAAATTGTGAAGATTATGTAAAAGAAAGCATGTTGGCTTCAGGATACATATCCTTTTTTGAGCCAGCAAACGAAATGCAAATTTAAATGATAATATGTAGCAGAATAATAAAGATTAATAGATTGTATCATAATTCTAGACCTTGTACAAGTGTTTTGGTAAACTGGCATTCTTAACATTAAATAAAGTGGTATTTAAGAACTGTATTTATTGGGCTTCCCTGGTGGCACAGTGGTTAAGAATCCACCTGCCAATGTAGGGGACATGGGTTTGAGCCCTGGTCCAGGAAGATCCCACATGCTGTGGAGCAACTAAGCCTGTGTGCCGCAACTACTGAGCCTGCGCTCTAGAGTCCGCGAGCCAAAACTACTGAGCCTGTGAGCCACAACTACTGAGCCCGCATGCTGCAACTACTGAAGCCCGTGCTCTAGAGCCCATGCTCTGCAACAAGAGAAGTCACCGCAATAAGCCCGTGCACCGCAACAAAGAGCCGCTCCCGCTCGCCGCAACTACAGAAAGCCCACGCGCAGCAACGAAGACCCAACGCAGCCAAAAAAAAAGAACTGTATTTATTGTTTTTTTTAAAAATTCTACGTAAGTCATAATCCTTTTAAGAAAGAGTACTATTTGGAAATTCTTTCAATTTTGTATGGGTGCTTTAAAATCAGCATGTTAACACTGCCACTTAAAATTTCACAAGGAAAAACTCCCAAATTATTCTACGACAATGCCCATGTGATAAATTATCTCTGATCCAGACATAACGAAGACTAAAGTAGAATATTTATTTTAAAATGAGTTAAATACCTTGCTTCTCTACCAATCACAGGTGAAAGTGGGTTCTATCTAGTGTTGGAAATAGGTAGGTAGCTACCAGAGGAGAAATCTAGCAGCTGACGGTGGAGAAATTATTGTTTCTTCCCCATAATGTCAAATTTATAACATCTGACTGATAAAACCCTAATAACAGAAGCATGTTAATGTAGTAGGTTGACTGAAGAAACAACTCTAATTCTCTACCCCTCCATATGTTCATAGCCTTTGTGATGCAACTTTGAGGCCCTTCCCTTCGAGAGGTGGAGTCTATTTTCCCGGCACGCTGAACCTGGACAGCTCTTGTGATTTACATTAGCCAACAGAATGCAGCAGAAGTGACCGATGTGCCAGTTCTGAGCCTAATCTCTAGAGGCCTTGCTGGCTGCCATGCTTCAGTTCTCACTCTTTAATGCCGCCACATCCTGAGGACAAGCTCAACTGTCTGCTGGAGGATGAGGGACCACACAGAGCAGAGTCGTGATGCTGGAGCTGACACCATCCTGGACCGCCAGCTCCCAGGTCACAGAAGCCCTGTGAGAGAGCAGACATGAGCCCAGCTGAGATGCCCCGGGGCCGGCCCAGATCAGCACCGCTGCCCAGAGGACCAAGAGAACAGTGAACCATAAATGCTAATTATCATATGCCGCCCAAGTTTTGTAGTTACTGGTTACATAGCATTATCGTGGCAACAGACACCTGATACAGTTAATGATTACTTTCTAATAGCAATATCAGGGTTATTCTTTTATCCCAGAAATCCATTTTGTGATGGTGATATTTGGCTTTGGCCTCAGTGACTTTGCCACGTGACCATTTAGGAGTCAGCCCAAGCACGCGTGTGGTGCATCTCTATAGGGTAAGAATTACTGTCTCCAATTTAGAATTACGCGTGCGCGCGCACACACGCACACACACACACACACACACACACACACACCCCTGAGGTCCACGAGGGTTTGGAAGCTTTCTCAGGTCCAAGTCAGGTCAATCTGACTCCAGAACTTAAGTTCTGAAGACTGAGCTACATTCTCTCTCTCTCTCTCACAGCCTCTGGCATGAGCTCAGTGAGGATGGAGAAGTTCACTTTACAGTAAGTCACCCTATGGCCTGACGGACAGTTTATTCCCCATAGGAAATTAAGAGACGCCCTCCATTTGCTATTAAAACTAACTTGAGCTTCTGGGAAAAGGGAGTCTGGATAGAAGAAAGTGTTCTATCCCACCACACACTGGCTCAGACGCACAATTAAAGTGCCTTGAGTTCATGAAGCTTACATACCAAAGATACCTTTAAAAACATGTTTAAAGAAAGGAAATCTGTTACAATGATGATTTTCTAAGACAGTCCTTCTGTTATTCTCCAGACACACTTAGTCTAAAATTAGGCAAGAGCAATTATCTGACCATATGGATCTCAGTCTAACACATTCCCTCAAAGAGACTGAACTCTCATTTGGAGGGAAGTGCTGGTGAGTGAAGCAGAGTGTTTGTAAGGGACACAAGGAAACAAACTGTTACATTATTGAAATGACATTGATTTATAATATATGTTTCAGGTGTACATTTTATTTCCACTTCTGTCTACCCTACAATACGCTCACCACCAAAAATTTAGTTCCCGTCGGTCACCATACAGTTGACCCCCTTTACCGATGTCACCCTCCCCTCAACCCACCTCTGGTAAAACCACCACTCTGTTCTCTGTATCTACGTGTTTGTTTGGGGGAAACAAACTCTCTTGTGAGTAAATATCTGAGTGAAAGAAAGCAAACTGATTGGCTAGAAAAGAAGTTCTAACGATGGTTTGTTTCAGGACCAGCAGAGCCACTGGCGTCGCCTGGGAATGGGTTAGAAATGCAGATTCTCGGGCCCGACGCCAGACCAACGGAGTCAGCACTCTGGAGTGAGGCCCAGCAATCCGTGTGCCAGGGAACCCGTCCGCAGCTCCGATGCCTGTGGAGGGTGAAGGACAGCAGGTAGGAGATGTCCTTCAAGGAGGACTTCACTTCTTCATACACTTTGTCTACGGCTTGTGCTCAGTAAGAGAGGAAACCGGCAGCTCTGACCTCCCCAGCTCTCTGCTCCCGGAGGCTTCTGGGGGAGTTGGGGTCCCCCTGGGCCCAGGTCTCTGCTCCCGGAGGCTCCTGGAGGAGTTGGGGTCCCCCTGGGCCCAGCTCTCTGCTCCCAGAGGCTCCTGGAGGAGCTGGGGTCCCCCTGGCCCCTGGCTCCGTTTCTGCACAGTGCAGGGAAGCGGGGGAAGGAGTCGGGCCGCTGGTGGTCTCATCACTTGGCCCCAGCACCCCCTACTCCTTAAGCTTAACCCTCTGGCTGCCCTGACAGGGGCAAAGCACCTGGTATGTCATGGGAAAGCTATTCCCCAGCAAAGTGCTTTGCCTCCAGCTGTGAAATTGATTAGTGGCCTTAAAATCCCGGAAGAGTCTCTACTGGCAGCTGTAGTTGCTATTTTAAAACTGCAGAAGAGTATGTGAGAGGGGGAGGGGATTGTATATTATGTACCAGAGAAGGTTAAAAACAGAAAACAAAAAACAACAAACCCTTTTTTCCCTCCAAGTTAAGGAATGGCACACCAGTAGAAGAAACATGACATAATTTTATTTCCTACGTTAGACTTTTTTGTTGGAATAGCCTAACTTTTACTTAATTGTTATAAAGCTACTTCCGAAATCAGTATCAAGAAATTCAACTGGTGGGGATTTAAGAGATTGTGGAATTAGGAGATGAGAAGCAGCTGGTACAGATTCGAGGGAGGGTGGGCTCCTTGCTGAATGCTCGGCCAGGGCCAGCTGTCTACTTGCATTCAGGAACTCTGCCCGAAATATGGGACGGCAATCAAAAGTGCCTGATACAATAAATATGATGGCTTCAAGTGATTACTCAGATCTGGATTTTTTTTCCCTCTGCTTTCCATAAGAATGAGTTTTAAAGGTCCAGTTAAAACCTGAGGATCATTCATTGCCAGAGAACATCAACTAAACCTGCAGAAAAGTTCAGCCGTGGACCTGGCCAGAACTCTATTTACCCAGCAAGCATTTACTGAGCATCTACTATAGGGAAGACATGTGTGAGGCGCTGGGAATGCGAGTAAAAAGACACTTAGTCTACAGGACGGAGACAAGACCGTGTGATGTTAAACACAACTGGTCGAAGCAGACCTCAGAGGAGACTGGAGGAAGACCTCTAAGCTGGGTGAAGGAGAGGGACAGGGCATCTCAGGCAGGAGGGGAGCCTCTGCAAAGACACATGGGTCTGAAAACGGGCGGTGGGGAGTCTTGACCGGAGGAGCACGTGCAGAGGTGCTAGAGCCCAGGGCAGGGAGGAGAGGTCGGGCAGGCAGGTGGTCGTGGGGTGTTCAACCATCTCTAGCAGAGGTGCCGAGTGTACGTCATCGGATGATGACTCTACTGGGAGTGTGAAGACGGCCTGGACAGGGGAGCTAAAGAGGGCAGGGAGCTTGATCAGGGACGACAAGAGAAGCGAACTAACATTTGTCTCCCATTAGTTACAGGATACATCCTAGGTGCTCCCACCATGAAGATGATTATTTCCCCAACCAAAGCAGGCAGACACTTCAGAATCTCTGAAAGGGGCAGGCATAAAATTCACTGTTTTAAGACCACTGCCTACTTGGAAGATGAAACAAACCACTTCTTTTGAAATTTCCCAATATCATTCAAGAAGGGACAGGAAAATTACTTTTAATCATTGGGTATAGGGGGTTAAAAATGTTGAAAAGTACTGTTCCCAAAGCACGTTTTACAAATTCATCCAGGTAAGGAATATTTATTGAACACAATATAATGCCTACCATTTATTTACATTTTGTTTTGGCTACCGGTGGTTTTTTTTTCCCCAGTTCGTATTTTCTAGGAAATATTTCCTACTCTATGCATATTTTTTTCCCTAAAGCCCCCTTTGAACACATCCTAACATTCTGAAGGAGAAGGATGCTGCCTGACCAGAAGAGAACGCACTTCCAGGCCTCAGCTGCTGCTTTGGGAGCTAATTATGTGAAACAAATATTCATCTGTTGGCCCAGATGTTTGATTTGCAGTTAATACGTAGCCAATTAGATTTTTACCGAGTGCAGGGGGGAAAGCCAGTTCATAATAGGAAAATATGTAAACTGTGAAGAAAACAAATGCAGATCTCAGGTGGAAAAGCTACAGCTGTAACACTGGAGGTGTGTTCTTTCTTCATAAACTAGGGAAAGAGCTGACCAAAGGAAAAAAGTCTCTCCTGCCCCCTGGTGTCTTTAGGTCTGCCTTGCAGTATTCTAAAATTTCCGAATCAGTATTTCAGGGGAAAAGATTCCTGTGGCTTTTTCCCTAATTCAGAACAATTCCTAGAACAGCAAATGAATTTTAATTCCCCATCCTTACTTATGAGATAGTTTTTTAATTATTATAATAATTCAAGTATCTATTTAAGTACGACAGGAAGTCTGGTGTTTGCTGATGGCTATGTAGAATTGGTAATTTTGAATGTTGCTCTAACCTAGTATAGATCTAAGACAGTCAAATAAGCAGCTCTCAAAACAAAGCAACAGAAAGAGGCCATTAAGGAAAGAAATCCCATTTCAGAGAAATAATCAAAATAATGTGATCAGACGAGTGAAGAGAATGGTTTATATATATTTGCTGTTACCACTTCTACTAGAAGCTTCAGAAATTTGATGTTTAAAAAGTTTAAATATCTACAGAACATGAACAAAATTAAAGGCCATACAGCAGACTTTGGGAAAGTATTTTTCGTGCATGTGATTTTTGGTGGGAGGAGGAAACAGAACACAGGGCTCAAACAATCGATTTCCCTACTTGCCGCGTCCAAAGCCAAATCTCCATCTTCTCCAGCCTGAGCCCTGAGCCCCCCAGCACCACGCCAGGTGCACGGAAGATCCCGGAAAAGGTTCGTTTTTGCACAATTTGGACTGACCGAGGCAAATGACGCGGCATTAAAGAGGTCCCACACATACAAATAGTGATCACTCCGCTACAGCACGAAATAACGCCATCTGCGGCAGTCTGGACCATTTTGAGCAGCTGACTCTCCCTACGCTGGCGTAGATTTTGCTGGGATTTACCTACCCAGCCCTCTAGCATATTCCTACCAGCGTGCCTGTCAGTCTCCACCTACTCCACCTTTCCAGCTTCCCTACGCCCAGATAAGGTCACAAGGCACTGCTTTTCAGAGAACAATTTGTGTGTCTGCTCAAAACCTTCCTAAGGCTTAACAAAAGCTAACAAAACGATGAGATAACGCAACTGTTTTCAAAGAGAACCTACTGAAAGGCAGAAGAAAACAGTGTCCAAAAAAAAAAAAAAGAAAAGAAAACTAATAGTGTCCTTTTACTGAATAATACCCCCCCACCTCCGACTGACTTAAGTGAACCCAAAGAATCAGGAGGATTTGCTTACACTGAAGCGAGAAGTTTTAAGTCCACAACTTTGATGTTTTCCGGGTCCAGGGAGAACACTTTCACAACCCCAAAGCTTCTGCCCGCTTGACAGGGGGCAGGTGAAAACCGCAGCCACGCCTTCCTTTTTCCAAGAATTCAAAGAACGTGAACGATGCCCAGTAGAAGAACCTTCAGCTGTGCGCACTAAATGAACCGAGGATCACACTCACTTTTAGGAACCGGGGACAATTTTAGGTGTATCGTCAGTGGAGGGCAGCGTGCTCCCCACTGGCTAAACCCAAAAGCTTGTTTCCCTGAAGCCTTACTCCGCCCAGTGAAGCCCAGGGGTTCAGGGCTCCTCGCTGTGAACGCCACCCAGCGGCTTCCAACAGCAGGGGCTGAGCCCCGACCAGACTGCAGGGCCACCCCGGACAGGGAAACCCTAAGCATGTAAAACTGCTCTTTCCGAGCTGGGCATCAACCACGTGTCGGACGTGGCTGTCCTCACGCAGCTCAGTCAGACCTGGGCGCCTAAGGAGCCGGTAAACTAACGACCGGCTTGCGGGTGTGTCCGAAGCCCCGCGCCCTCCCCGCGTGGACGGTGCAAACCCGCCCGGGCTGAGTCTCTCCGAGGGCGGGGCGCCCGTGCGCGTGGGAGTCCCCGCGGAGCTGGTCCGCGAACACGGACGCGTGCGGGAAGCGCCGAGTTTCCGACTCCCCGGCCCGGGGATGGGCAGCGAACCCGCGTCTCTAACGAGTCCCAGGGACGCCGTGCTGTCCGCCCCCGCGCAGAACCGCCGCGGGCGTGGGTCTCGGAGGAGGAGGAGGAGGCCGAGGCCGGGTGGCTGGTGAACGTGCCCGGCGCCGCTTCCTCGCCTCCGAGCTCGGCGACCAACGCCTGCCCTGGCTGACCTACCCCCGGGGTCGGGGGACAAACGGCGCCCGGCGGGGTGTCAGGGCGCTTTTCCCCTCTAGCGGACTCACGTGCACGTGCAGGCGGCACACACACCTGTGCACACACCGGCGCCCACCTCCCTCGCCGCGGGCAGCGGGGCTGCTCGCCCCGCCCCCCCCAGTCAGCTCGAGCCCCGCCCCACCGAGTCCGGCCCCGCCCCTTCCCCTCCCCCCCCCCCGCCGGCCCAGCGCGACCCCACGCACCTGGCGGGGCTGGAGGAGGCCCCAGGTTGGTAAAACGAGAAGAGGGTGCCGCGAACTTGGGCGGCTTAGCAAGAGCTGGGGCGCGGTGTGGCTGGCGGGGGCGCCACCTGCCGTGAGCCTTGGGGGCGCTTTGGGAGGCCCGCTTCCTGCCCTCCGGGTGCCCTGCTACCGGGCGAGCGGGGAGGACGCGCCAGCACGGCGTTCACCGCCGGGCCTGCACCGGTGCGAACGACCACCCTTCCCCGGGCCGCGCCCCTCCTCTTCGCTCGGCCCCGCCCCGCGCCGCGCCCGGTTGGGCCTGGATTTCCGGAGCGTCCTGGGTCTCTCCAGGTCCCCCAGCCCCCTACACGGAAAGGAGGATTCCCAGATGTTAAAGCTCCCAGGGACTCCAAGGGACGGCCTCCTTGTTCTGCAGAAACAAGATTCTTGAGAGGTGACTTGTCCAAGGGTGTCTTAATCAATTTCTGTTTTAGTTTTCAAAGTATGGAATGTGGCTGGTCTCTCTGGGCACGGTTCATAAATGTAAAAACTTTAACTGGACAAAAATGCCAACTTGAGGGGTTAAAAACTCGAATTCAGGGAAGACCTGATCTTGTAGTTGGCGTGAGATCATTCATTTCCTGGTGAATGTTGCATTTCATTCAACTAGGTTGGGGATCCGCAGTGGACCAAGTGCCCCAAGGCGGCCTGTGGCTGGCCTGTATTGACAGGAAGTGGACAGACCACGCGTTCCACCTAGTGTCCTAGGTCTCAAGAAACCAACCAAACAGCGACAACGGACCGGAAGTCTGAGCAAGCAGCCTTGGGAAACACAGGCTGCACGCAGGTCTTCAATAAGTTCGTTTCCACGAGGAAGCCTCCAAAATAGGCTTCCTGAGCAGAAATAAGGCTTCAGCGGGGAGCTTTGGAAGAAGAAATTTCCCCAGATAATTTACGTAGGATAGTCCATAGTTGGGTTAGTTTTTGCTCAGGAAGTCTTTTTCTCAGTGAGCCTTACTGGCTGGGGAAAGGATATTTTTCAGGGAATAGGCAAGACTCTGTCAAAGTAAAGTACGTATGTAATAATTTTTCCCTAACCAGATTGTAACCTGCATGATGTCAGGCAGCTTGTTTTTCTTGTTTCCTGCTGTTACCCCTCGCGAAATGTGCAGTATGCACTATCTGCGTAACAAATATTTACTGCAAACACACAAAAGCGTTGATGAATCATAGAATGAGTCTGGCATTCCTGAAAGTCACTCATGTAACCCACATGTCCGCGAGGACACCCTATTTATTCACCGTTCCTTCATACTAACTCAATCGCCTTCCACCCTCCCACCCCCATCCCCTGGCACCTGCTCAGCTAGATCACTGAAAGGACCCAGGTTTTTTCCGTCTCTTTATCCACCAACCTCAGAGGGCTGGCTTTGCCTCCAGGCCGGCTCCTCTCAAATTAGTGGCTTATGGTAGTCTGACCACAGCCTATGTGTTTCCACCAAGGATTGGACTCTTTCCACTTACTCATCTATAGGATGTGTTTGTCCCTATCTCTCCATTTATTTAGATCATCTCTCATTTCTCCCAGCAATGTTTTACGGTGTTCAGTGTTCAGTATCATTTGGTTAAATTTATTCCTAAATGTAAATCCCTACTGTAAATAGTATTTTTATTTATGATTTTATTATGACTTTGTTGACCTTGTTGATCAGTTTGGGGAGAACTGATATCTTAACAATTATGAGCTTTCTGATCCAAAAACATAGTATATCTCTTCATTTATTAAGTTTGCCTAGTTTTTTTCCATCAGTGTTTTGTAGTTTTAGTATATAGATCTTGCACATATATGTTTTTTAGACCTATACTTGTTTCCTGTCTTCTGATGCTATTATAAATGTTATCTTAAAAGAAATTTCATTTTCCAATTGTTTGTTGGTAACATATAAAAATGCAATTGATTTTTATACGGACCTTGTAGCTTCACAATTTCTGAATTTATTTATTACTTTTTAAATAGGTGATTAAAAAACTTAACAGCTTTATTGAGATATAATTCATATACCATAAAATCCACCCTTAAGTGCATAATTCAATACTTTTTAGAATATTACAGAATTGTGCAACTACCACCACCGTCCAAAGGAAGAACATTTTCATCATCCTCAAGAGAAATACTGTGCTCATTAGCAATCACTCCACATTCCATTCAACCCCACGCCCCCAGCCCTAGGCAACCACTAATCTACTTTACATCTATAGATTTGCTTATAAATTTCCTGTGAATGGAATCATGTTGTATGTGGCCCCTTATGACTGGCTTTTTTTACTTAGCATAATGTTTTTCAGGTTCATCCATGTTGTGTGTATTTCATTCTTATTGCGGCTGAATAACATTCCATTGTATGGCTATACCACATTTTGTTTATCTATTTGTGGATAACTTTTTTGAGACGTTTATTGGGCTTTTTCTCCCAGTGCTTCCTTGTTGCCTTATTTCCATTCAAACAGGTATCAGGCTTTTTAGTTCATTTGCTCAGAAGGGTCGCTTGGCAGCACAGAAAACAAGAGGTAGTTTACAAGAATTCTTGGTCTTGACCTCTAAAAACTCACTAAGTAGAATAGGATTTGAGAAAGGGGGCTCTACCCTGGAGTAGAGGAGGGATTTGAAAGACATCTCTTTGTTCCCTCAAAGTGCGCTGGGGAGACAATGTTCTCTAGGACAGGAATGTTAGACCACAGGCGTGGGCATCTCGACCTCCCCGAAGGTTCCAGTGCCCCATACCTGGCACAGAACCCTCATCAAGTGGCCAAAAGAAACCGTGTGTCTTACTGGTGACCTGTGTGGGCAGATGACAGAAGGATGGAGGTGCCAGTGCTTTGCAGTGTCTGAAACCCTGGGAAGTTTGTACACACCTAAGGCAGAGTCACAAGAGTGATTGGGGTTGAATTTTCTACTAGCCCTAATGTAGGGGGGAATCAGAGGGAGATTAATGAGATATGGTAATTCTTGCACACCTGATTTTGAGGCCCAAGATTAGTCTATGCTACACTCATTATGTGAGTTCACTGAAATCAAGACTACAGTGCACATTCCATACACATCAAATATAACTCAAACATGACAGGACAGGACATTCTACTTAGAAAAATGCTTTATATGGTGCCTTGTACCCTTAATCTGTCAGTTTTCAAAAGATAGTTTCTGTCTGACCCCTTTCCAATTAAGCAAGACAAGCTTATTATGCAACATAACATCCTTTACCTTTTTTCCCCAAAACAACTTGTACCAAAGTTTAAATTTTGGTAAAACATAATGCTTTTAATTTTATACTTTAGACTGAACTGATAAATTATCTCACAGCCACAGAAAAATAAATAAATTAGGTAAAACATTGAAGATAAATTAAGAAAAAGCCAATAGGTTTCCTCCTTTATTTATACCCAAGAATCATGACTCAATCGATCCATAAATAACAAACTGGCCAGTCACAGGAAGGGGTGTTGAGGAGTATTGGCTCACTGTAGCCATCTCAGGGAAGGGCATGAAAGTGCGGGACACAGGGACCCAGATCTTACTCAGTGATGGACTTGGAAAAGGCAGAAGTAAAAGTCCTCCGGGGTTTGCTTTTGGTGGTGTCATAAGAAGTGACTAGTTCTTCCTGAGAAATCACAGCGTGTTCTACTTGAGAAAATGCGTACCCACCTAAAAGAGCAAAGCACAGGGGGCTCTGTTAGAGGACTAATACATACAAGTGAACATTCTGGTGACAGAAATCAAAACTCCCACCGGACTGGGATACACTGGCCACGTCAGCCAGGCCAGTGACCGAGGCAGGTAGTCTGGAGAGGGCTTGTTGATGGAGCAATTTGAAAACCTGGCTGCATTAGAACCACTTAAGAAGCCTTTTCTACATCCTTCTTTCTGGGGCCACAATTGATTTGAGGGTGGCTGGACATTGGTGTGTGTTTTTGAAGTCCTCCCAGGGATTCTGATATGGTGCCAGGCCCTACATGAGAAACATATCCTGGAGGATGCAGCCTGGCTGAGGGGCTGGGTGGCTCATGCCTGTTTATATGGGGCTTGTCTGAGCAGCTGAAACAGTGGCCCAGGGTCCCTCGTTTCATTTTCCCACCACCATTCAAGAGGAGAGGCCCTAGAAAGGTCTGAGTCTTGAAACTGAAACTTACAACTAGAACCCAAAAAGGTAGTTTATGAAGCTGAAAACATGTTGGGGGACAACAGACAATATTAATATTAAACTTGGTAGAGAATCCATAATGCTGGAAATATTCCTGTTTTTAGATTTAGCATTCTTGGAATGAATCAGTGAAACAAAAAAAATCCTGTTCTCATGGAGCTTACAGTCTGGCAATGAAGACAGATAATAAATAAGAATGCAATAAAAAGTTAATCATATAGCACCCAAGAGTGTGCTATGAACAAATAAAAAAGTAAACTGGAATCAGGGGTGAGGGTTGTGTAGCAAGAGAGCGGTCAGGGTAGGCTTCATTGAGAAGGTGACATTTGGGCAAAGGCTTGAAGGAAGTGAAGGAGGGGGCCCCACAGATGTATGAGGGATTCGCTTTCTAGGCAGAGCTGCCAGCCAGTGCAAAGGCCCTGGGGCAAGAGTACTCCTGGTACAATGTGAGGAGAGCACAAAGGCTGGAGTGGGATGATGAGGAAGGAAGGAGAAGAGTAGGAGATGACACCAGGAAAGTACGGCATCCAGATCAAGTCAGTCTTCTGGGCCACTGGCAGGCTTTTATGTTGAATGTGATGGATGGCCGTTGCAGGGCTTGGGGCAGAAAATTGATGTGCTTGTGCTGACATAATTTTAATGCATCACTTTGGTTGCTGTCTGAGGGGCAAGGGTAGAAGCAGGAAACTCCTTAAGAGGTTTTTGAAGCAGTGTAGACATACGACAGTGGTTCAGACCATGTGCCAACAGTGGCGTGGGTGAGTGGGAAGTGACCAGACTGAATATAATGAGATGGCAGAGCCAATGCAATGGAAAGGAGGAATTAAGAATGACTTCAAGGGACTCCCCTGGTGGCACAGTGGTTAAGAATCCGCCTGCCAATGCAGGGGACACGGGTTCGAGCCCTGGTCCGGGAAGATCCCACAGGCCGCGGAGCAACTAAGCCCGTGCGCCACAACTTTGAGCCTGCGCTCTAGAGCCCACGAGCCACAACTGCTGAGCCCACGTGCCACAACTACTGAAGCCTGCACGCCTAGAGCCCGTGCTCCATGAAGAGAAGCCACAGCAATGAGAACACTGCGCACTGCAACAAAGAGTAGACCCCGCTCACCGCAACTAGAGAAAGCCCGTGCGCAGCAATGAAGACCCAATGCAGCCAAAAATAAATAAATAAAAAATAAAATAAAACTGTAGGGACTTCCCTGGTGGCGCAGTGGTTAAGAATCTGCCTGCCAGCCGCATAGCACAGGGAGATCAGCTCGGTGCTTTGTGACCACCTAGAGGGGTGGGATAGGGAGGGTGGGAGGGAGGGAGATGCAAGAGGGAAGAGATATGGGAACATATGTATATGTATAACTGATTCACTTTGTTATAAAGCAGAGGCTAACACACCATTGTAAAGCAATTATACTTCAATAAAGATGTTTAAAAAAAAAAAAAAAGAATCTGCCTGCCAATGCAGGGGACATGGGTTCAAGCTCTGGTCTGGGAAGATCCCACATGCTGTAGAGCATCTAAGCCCGTGTGCAACGACTACTGAGCCTGCGCTCTAGAGCCCATGAGCCACAGCTACTGAGCCCACACGCCACAACTACTGAGGCCATGTGCCACAACTACTGAAGCCTGCGCACCTAGAGCCCATGCTCCGCAACAAGAGAAGCCACCGCAATGAGAAGCCTGCACACCGCAACGAAGAGTAGCCCCCACCTGCTGCAATGAGAAAGCCCGCACGCAGCAACGAAGACCCAACGCAGCCAAAAATAATTTAAAAAATAAAAATAAAAATAAATAAAACTGGGGCTTCCCTGGTGGCGCAGTGGTTAAGAATCCGCCTGCCAATGCAGGAGACACAGATTCGAGCCCTGGTCCGGGAAGATCCCATGTGCCACGGAGCAACAAAGCCTGTGCACCACAACTACTGAGCCTGCGCTCTAGAGCCCACGAGCCACAACTACTGAGCCCGCGTGCTACAACTACTGAAGCCCGCGCGCCTAGAGCCTGTGCTCCGCAACAAGAGAGGCCACCGCAATGAGAAGCCCACGCACCGCAATGAAGAGCAGTCCCCGCTCGCCGCAACTAGAGAAAGCCCGCGCACAGCAACCAAGACCCAACACAGCCAAAAAATAAATAAATAAAATAAATAATAATAATAAATAAATAAAACTGTACTGGATGGCCCAGCCTGTGCATTAATGCAATAAAAATGAGGAAGAAGCAGACCTCTTTATTCACAGACAACATGGTTGTATATAGAGAAAATCCTAATAAAGAAAAAAATAGCTACGAGAATGATTAGTGAATTTAGCAAGTCACAAGCTATAAGGTAATTATAAAAAGTGTACTTCAAAACAGTAACAGTAACTTCCCTGGCGGTCCAGTGGTTAAGATTCCCTGCTTCCACTGCAGTGCGCGTGGGTTCGATTCAAGAGCACGCATGTCATGCGGCAAGGCCAAATAAATTAATTAAAAAAATTTTTAAATGGTAATGATGAAAAATTGGAAAAGGAAATTGTAAAACACCATCATTGGGACTTCCCTGGCGGTCCAGTGGTTAAGACTGAGTGCCTACACTACAGGGGGTGCGCATTCGATCCCTGGTCAGGGAACTAAGATCCCACGTGCCGCACGGCGTGGCCAAACAATGAATTTAAAAAATTTTTAAAGAAATACCATTACTGAATTTTAAAATACCATTCAAAACTTGAATATTGAGAGATAAACTTGGCAAGAGATGTAAAAAGACTGTATATCAGAAACTACAAAACATTCTTGAGAGAAATTAAGGAAACCTGAATAATTGGAGAAATATATTATATCCATGGGCTGGAAGACTCGATAATGCTAAAATGTCAATTCTCCAATTCTCTTCAAATTAATCTACAATTAAATACAACCCCAACCCAAATCCCAGCATTTTTATTAGAATTTGAACAGCTGATTTAAAATTTTATATTAAAATTCAAAGGACCTAGAATAGCCAAAACTTTTTCAGAGAGGATATACTACATGGTGAAAGATTTAAAAATGAAGTATAGTAATCAAAACAATATGGTCTATAAATGTATAGATCGATGAGACAGAATAGAGATTCCAGATATAAACCCATACATATAACTTCAATGGATTTTTTTTTTTTTTTTACAAAGTTGCCAAGGTAATTCTATGGGAAAAGCATAATCTTTTCAACAAAAGATATTGGAACTGGACATCCATACACAAAAAATGAATGTCAACCTGTACAACGCACCATAAACAAAAATTAACTCAAAGTAGATCAGAAAACTAAACATAAAACAAGGGAGGCCACGATAGTGAGAGGCCCACGCATCGCGGTGAAGAGTGGCCCCCGCTTGCCACAACTAGAGAAAGCCCTCGCACAGAAACGAAGACCCAACACAGCCAAAAATAAATAATAAATAAATAATAAATAAATTTTTTAAAAAACCAAAAAAAAACAGTACAAATAATTTGTAAAAAAAAAAAAACTTAAAAAGAGAACTTTTAAAAGAAAATAGCATTAAGTCTTTGTAACCTTGGATGAGCAAAGATTTCTTAGGAGAAAAAGAAAAGTACAGATCATAAAAAAAATTTTTTTTTGTTGGCTGCAATGTGTGGCATGCGGGATCTTAGTTCCCTGACCAGGGGTTGAACCCATGCCCCTGCAGGGCAAGCACGGAGTCTTAACCACTGGACTGCCAGGGAAGTCCCCAAAGATCATAAAAATTTTTGGTGAGTTGGACTTAAAATTTAAAACTTCCAATTTAAATAATATTAAGAAAGTTATAGTGAAGCCACAGATTAGGGGGAAAAAATTACAACTCATACATGACAAAGGACTTTTATCCAGAAAGAACTCTTGCAATTCCATAAGAACAATTCGATTAAAAAATACCAAGTGGATTTTTCTCAGAGCGATGGTCTCAGATCCTGGGGTGTGCCCTTCTCTGGCAAAAGACAGAGCGCCTAGATGTGCCCTCAAGTCATTCTGCCGCAGGATTCCGGTGTCTGCCCCCTTAGCGGGAGTGGGCCTGCTGATAGCCTTTCTTAGCACGTTCGGCTGCCTTGTACGGGCCCCAGGTCTGAGCATGAGTATGGCAGAAGGGGACACCCTGATATCAGTGGATTATGAAGTTTTTGGGAAAGTGCAAGGTGTGTTTTTCCGCAAGTACACTCAGGCTGAGGGTAAAAAGCTTGGATTAGTAGGCTGGGTCCAGAACACTGACCAGGGCACAGTGCAAGGACAATTGCAAGGTCCCACCTCCAAAGTACGTCATATGCAGGAATGGCTTCAGACAAGAGGAAGTCCCAAATCACACATTGACAGAGCAAGCTTCAACAATGAGAAAGTCATCTTAAAGTTGGATTACTCAGATTTCCAAATTGTTAAATAACGGTCTGAATTTAAATTTTCCAAGATACTCAGTGGTTTTTTTTATTTTTAATAGAGATGGAATTATTGTGTTCAATATTAGAATTTGTCAGTAAGTTATTTTAGTATCAGACACTTGATAGTTACTGTATATTATGTGTATGATGGAAGGATTACAACTGTACACAATTCTAATCAATAAAAACACAGAACCTTCACAAAAAAAAAAAAAAAAAAAAAATACCAAGTGTTTGAAAATAAACTTCCTCAAAGAAGGTATACATATGGCAAACAACCACACAAAGAGACTCTGTGTCATTAGTCATCAGAAAAATGCAAAATAAAATCACAAAGAGATAGTATATAATATTTTAGTGAGGTCATAAATGATAAGTGATATACCATAAAACTTTTGGGCTGAACTTATTCATATTAAACTTCTAATTTAAGATTATTTGATAAGAAAGTTAATTATATTATACATTTAAAATTACAGTCCCTGATTTACATATATCCAAATTGTAAATGGCCTCCCCATGATTTGGCTTCTTTGGCACCAAAATCTTTCCAAGACCTTTCTGTGAGGAATCTCATGCCCAGATCTTGACTCTCCCCTATGCCCCATCCCCCATCCTGCCTTCCTACCTTCCTGCCCTGAGAGCCTTTACTAGCATAGCTACCGGAGACACTCAGCTGCAGCTTGCGCCTGACCGCCTCATTCTCCGAGAGCCCGAAGAGGCTAAAAAGCAATGGTCTCTGAGTGGGTCAGTGACACAATTACAATTAAGAGGGAGAAAGGCATCCCAAATTCCAAATAATTTTTAAATGGCCTTTTAGAATATAATATTTTCACTAGCTGTCAATCACCAGAAATATAATTAATACTATAGAATATAAGGCATGTTAAAATCTTTTTTTAAATGCCTATTTTTTAAATACTGAAAATCATCATTCTTTGCCTGTTTCTCCTTTTCTTTAGCACTGTACTAGAGCCAATTCCCAAACTTGTCTGCACACTGGAATCTTCAGAAGAACTTCATAAACTACTTACTGATGCCTGTAGCTTAACCACAGTGATTGTGGTTCAGCTGGTTTGGGGTGTGGCCCAGGCTTTGGAATTTAAAAAATCTCTTGGTGATTCTAGTGTACAGACAAGTTTGGAAACACTAGTAGAAAATGATATGGAGATGATGATCCTATGTAACTCTCTCTTATTTTCAGGGTCTTACAGTAATAGGTTTCATGTGATGCAAGTTGAAACATAGGAAAGACCACCACGTAGATTATGTACACCTGGTCAGTTAGGGTTGGCATTCAGTCTGGATTTACAAAGTAGGAGCCTGGAAACCCAGGTCCTCACGTCATATAACTTCATGGTGATGAATGATATTTTGTGTTTATGTTGTTTGCTTGCCTATTATGTACAAAGCATCTTTAAATTAAATTTAAACATGTATTATTAGTGCCAAAACAACACACCAGGTGATGTGGATAAAGAATTCAGTCCCATAAACTTTTAAGGAAATTTGCAAAGAGCATTTTATCAATTAGTCCTCCTTCCCACCCAGGAAGCACAAATAATCAGTAATTGTTTATTCCTTACAGAGAACCTGAGGGTGTTTTCTGTGTGTGTGTGGTGTGTTGAGGGAAGACTGAAATATTTTAAATATTTTTTAAAGAAATTTTTTAATCTTAAGGAAAAATAAAAAATGAATATTTTTGAAAGAAGACTAAAATTTTTGAATCTTAAGGAAAAAATAAAAAATGAATATTTTTATAAAGAACTAGCTGACTGAACGCTTGTCATTTAACGATAACTTCTGCAAAATAAAAAAATTCAATAAAATCGTGGTATTTCTGGTTCTGGATTTGGACCCATTCTCACCACAACCGTTTATATTCCTTTATATATTCTGAAGATAATCTATGATTCCCAAATATATTCTACTTATTGTATATTGAGCCTTCTTTTCTCTGGACTACTTGGTATATTACAAAGTTGTCTTCATTACCTTTTTTTAAAAATGTGTGTGTTAATCATTCTCATGCTTTATTTTATAATTTTAGCAAATAGGTATGTATCCCAAAAAAATATATATGCTTATTATAACTTCTACAAAACTGACATAAACCTGTATGCAGTGGATGGGACACCTGGTCACTCCACAGATATTATCAGGTATATGAACTTTGCCAGTATGGTGGCATTAGATGTCTTCTCATTGCCTGATTACTGAGATGTTGTGTATCTTTCTTATATTTTTTGCCATTTATATTTCATTAACTTTTAAAAACAGCTTTATTGAGATATAATTTACATATCATACAATCCACACATTTAAAATGTACAATTCAATGGCTTTTAGTATTTTGACAGAGTTAACTATCACCATAATCAATTTTAGAACACTTTGTCATTACCCTCAAAAAGAAACCCTGGACCCCTTAGGTGTCCCTTCATTCTCCCAGCCCTAGGCAACCACTAATCTACTTTCTATTCCTATATATTTGTCTGTTCTGGACATTTCATATAAATGGACTCACACAATATATGCTCCTTGTGACTGGATTCTCTTACTTAGTATAATGTTTTCAAGATGTGTCACTGTTGTAGCACAATCAGTACTTTATTTCTTTCTATTAACAAACACTATTCCATTATATGGATATAGCACATTTTATTTACCCATTCATTGATAATGAGCACTTGGGCTACTATGAATAATGCTGCTATGAACACTGGTTTACAAGTTTTTGTGTGGACATAGATTTTCATTTCCCTTGGACATATACCTAGGAGTGGGATTCCTGGATCATATGGTAACTCTATACTTAACCATTAAAGGAAATGCCAGACTGTTTCCCAAAGCAGCTGCACCATGTTACATTCCGGTCAGCAGTGCATGAGGGTTCCAATTTCCCCACTTCCTTGTCAATGCTTGTTGATATCTGTCATTTTGATTTGAGCCATTTTAATGGGTGTGAAGTAGTATCTCGTTGTGGTTTTAATTTGCTTTTGTTTAAATATTAATGATGTTGAGCATATGTTTATTAGTTATTTGTATATCTTTTTGGAGAAATGTCTATTAAAATCCTTTGCACATTTTTAAAAATTGGGTCATAGTCTTTTTTTGTTGAGTTGTAAATGTTCTCTACATACTCTGGATACAAATCCTTTGTTATTCATAACTTGCAAATGCTTTGCTCCATTCTGTGGGTTGTATTCAATATTTTCACTTTCTTGATGGTATCTTTTGATGCACAAAAGTTTTTTATTTTGATGAAGTAAAATTTAGTTATTTATTCTTGTGTTGCTTCTATTTTTGGTGTTGTATCCAAGAAGTCTTTGCCTAACCCAGGTCAGAAAAATTTAATGCAATACTTTCTTCTAAGAGGTTTATTTGCTCTTACATTTAGTTCTATGATCCATTTTGACTTCATCTGTGAGTTTGATGTGAGGTAGGAGCCCAAATTCACTCTTTTGCACATAGATATCCAGTTGTCTCAGAAGCATTTGTTGAAAAGACTGTTCTTCCCTGCCTCCCAGTTAATGGCATCGGCACCCTTGTAAATATCAATTGATAATAAATTTGAAGGCTTCTTTCTCAATTTTATTCATTTAGCTATGTATTTCTATCTTTATGCCAGTACCACTGTCTTACTGTAGCTATGCAGTAGGTTTTGAAATCAAGAAGTGTGAGTCTTCCAACTTGGTCTTCTTTGACAAGGTTTTGGCTATTCTGGGTCCCTTGCATTTCCATATCAATTTTAGAATCAGCTTGTACATCTCTGCAAAGAAGTCAGCTGGGACTTAGAGAAGAATTGCATTGGACCTTTAAACTGATTTGAGGAGTATTGCCAGTTTAACAATATTGTCTTCTAATTCATAAACATGGGATGTCTTTACATTCACTTAAGCCTTCTTTAATTTCTTTCAACAATATGTTGTAATTTTCAAAGTATGAATTTTACACTTCTTTTGTTAAATTTATTCATACGTATTTTATTTTTTTAAATTTTTTATTTTGAAATTATTTTTAGACTTACTGAAATGTTGCCCCAAAAATGGTACAGAGAGTTCCTATAACATCTTACGTAAACTGTAGTACCATTGTCGAAACTAATGGATTAACATTGGTAAATGCTATTAACTAAACTGCAGACTTACTTGGATTTCATCGGCTTTTCACTATCCTTTTTCTTTTTTTTTTTATGTTTTATTTTTATTTTATTTATTTATTTATTTTAAAACATCTTTATTGGAGTATAATTGCTTTACAATGGTGTGTTAGTTTCTGCTTTATAACAAAGTGAATCAGTTATACATATACATATGTCCCCATATCTCTTCCCTCTTGCATCTCCCTCCTTCCCACCCTCCCTATCCCACCCCTCTAGGTGGTCACAAAGCACCGAGCTGATCTCCCTGTGCTATGCGGCTGCTTCCCACTAGCTATCTATTTTACATTTGGTAGTGTATATACGTCCATGCCACTCTCTCACCCTGTCACATCTTACCCCTCCCCCTCCCCATATCCTCAAGTCCATTCTCTAGTAGGTCTGTGTCTTTATTCCCGTCTTGCCACTAGGTTCTTCATGACCTTTTTTTTTTTTTCCTTAGATTCTATGTATATGTGTTAGCATACTGTATTTGTTTTTCTCTTTCTGACTTACTTCACTCTGTATGACAGACTCTAACTCCATCCACCTCACTACAAATACCTCCATTTCATTTCTTTTTATGGCTGAGTAATATTCCATTGTATATATGTGCCACATCTTCTTTATCCATTCATCCAATGATGGACACTTAGGTTGCTTCCATGTCCTGGCTATTGTAAATAGAGCTGCAATGAACATTTTGGTACATGACTCTTTTTGAATTATGGTTTTCTCAGGGTATATGCCCAGTAGTGGGATTGCTGGGACATATGGTAGTTCTATTTTTAGTTTTTTAAGGAACCTCCATACTGTTCTCCATAGTGGCTGTATCAATTTACATTCCCATCAACAGTGCAAGAGTGTTCCCTTTTCACCACACCCTCTCCAGCATTTATTGTTTCTAGATTTTTTGATGATGGCCATTCTGACTGGTGTGAGATGATATCTCATTGTTGTTTTGATTTGCATTTCTCTAATGATTAATGATGTTGAGCATTCTTTCATGTGTCTGTTGGCAATCTGTATATCTTCTTTGGAGAAATGTCTATTTAGGTCTTCTGCCCATTTTTGGATTGGGTTGTTTGTTTTTTTGTTATTGAGCTGCATGAGCTGCTTGTAAATCTTGGAGATTAATCCTTTGTCAGTTGCTTCATTTGCAAATATTTTCTCCCATTCTGAGGGTTGTCTTTTGGTCTTGTTTATGGTTTCCTTTGCTGTGCAAAAGCTTTTAAGTTTCATTAGGTCCCATTTGTTTATTTGTGTTTTTATTTCCATTTCTCTAGGAGCTGGGTCAAAAAGGATCTTGCTGTGATTTATGTCATAGAGTGTTCTGCCTATGTTTTCCTCTAAGAGTTTGATAGTGTCTGGCCTTACACTTAGGTCTTTAATCCATTTTGAGTTTATTTTTGTGTATGGTGTCAGGGAGTGTTCTAATTTCATACTTTTACATGTACCTGTCCAGTTTTCCCAGCACCACTTATTGAAGAGGCTGTCTTTTCTCCACTGTATATGCTTGCCTCCTTTATCAAAGATAAGGTGACCATATGTGCGTGGGTTTATCTCTGGGCTTTCTATCCTGTTCCATTGACCTATGTTTCTGTTTTTGTGCCAGTACCAAACTGTCTTGATTACTGTAGCTTTGTAATATAGTCTGAAGTCAGGGAGCCTGATTCCTCCAGCTCCATTTTTCGTTCTCAAGATTGCTTTGGCTATTCGGGGTCTTTTGTGTTTCCATACAAATTGTGAAATTTTTTGTTCTAGTTCTGTGAAAAATGCCAGTGGTAGTTTGATAGGGATTGCATTGAATCTGTAGATTGCTTTGTGTAGTAGAGTCATTTTCACAATGTTGATTCTTCCAATCCAAGAACATGGTATATCTCTCCATCTATTTGTATCATCTTTTATTTTATTCATTTTGATGCAATTGTAAGTAGAGTTGTTTTCTTAATCTCACCTTCAGTTTTATTATTTTTATTTTATAGAAATAGATTTTTGTGTATACTGATCTTGTATCCTGACACTTTACTTAATTTATTAGTACTAATGGTTTTTTAGTAGACTCTCTAGTATATATATATTTATAAAATGTCATATGCAAAGAGAGATCATTTTACTTCTTCCTTCCTAACCTGTATGACAACTACTGTATTTTCTTGCCCAGTTGTACTAGCTAGAATTTCCAGCACAATGATGAATAGAAATGTTAGAAATAATATCTTTGTCTTGTTCTTGATTTTAGGGGGAGAGCATTCAGTCTTTCACCACTAAGCATAATGTTAACTATGGGTTTTTTGTAGATGTCCTTGATCTGGTTGAGGAAGCTCCATTTTATTCCTAGTTTGTTGAGAGTTTTCATCACGAAGGAGTATTGGCTTTTGTCAAATTCCTTTTCTGAATCTACTGAGACGATCATGTCATTTCTGTCCTTTACTCTATTGCTATGATGTATTACATCAGTTTATTTTAGGATGGTAAGCCAACCTTGCATTCTTGGGATAAATCCCACTTGGTTATTGTTTATAATCCTTTTATGTATTGCTAAATTTGGCATGTTGATATTTTGTTGAAGATTTTACATCTATATTGTTTTATTAAATTGCTTTTAAAATCAGGTATGAAAAGACAGAAGACAAAGTATGCATTTACACTGTCATGTATAAATACATCATTTCCTCTACCAGTGCTCTTTGTGGTTTTGATGGACTCAAATTTTTGTCTGGGTTTACTTGCTTTTAACCTGAAGAACTTCCTTTAGTATCTCTTATAAAGGTGTGTATTCTAGCATCAAATTCTCTCATTTTTCTGTTTATCTGGTAATATCTTTATTTTGCCTTCATTTTTGAAAGATTATTTTGCTGAGCTAAGATTCTTGGCTGACAGGTGTTTTCTTTTTTTTTCTTTCAGCATTTGTGTCATCCCACTATATTCTGGCCTCCATCTTTTCCAGAAAGAAATCATCTGTTATTCTCATTGGAGTTCCTTTGTATGGATGAGTCATTTTTCTTTTGCTGCTTTCAATATTTTTCCATCAATTTTGGCTTTCAACATTTTTGCTTCAGTGTGTCTGGGTGTGAATCTCTTAGTATTTATCTCACTTGGAGTTAATTGGGTTTCTTGGATGTGTGGCTTAATGTTTCTCAGCTAATTTGACACTTTTCAGCTATTATTTCCTTGAATTTTTTCCTGCTTCACTGTTTTTCTCCTCTAGTTCTGGTACTCCCATTGTGCTTATGTTGGTGTGTTTAAAGGATTCTCACATTCTCTGAGGCTCTGTTAAATTTTCTTCACTCTACTTTTTTCTCTGGTCTTCAAATTACGTATTCTCTATTGATCTAACTTCAAGTTTGCTACCCTTTTTTCTTCTAGTTCAAATCTACTGCTGAGCCTCTTTAACACATTTTTCACTTTGGTACTTTTTAACTCCAGGATTTTCATTTGGTTCTTTATTATAATTCCTATCTCTTTATTGATAATCTCTATTTGATGTGCCATTGCCTTCATACCTTCAAGCATGGTTTCTTTTAGTTCTTTGGACATATTTATAACAGCTACTTCAAACTCTTTGTGAAATCTGACATCTGGGCCCTCTCACAGGCAGTTTCTGTTGCCTGCTTTTTTCTCCTGTGTATGGGTCACACAGTTCTGTTTCTTTGCATGTTTCATTTTTTTTTTCTGTAGTTAAAAACTAGACATTTTACATAATATATTATAGCTGCTCTGAATACTGTTTCCTCTCCTCCTCCTTTAAGGCTTGTACTTATTGTTGAAGCATGTTTATTTGTTTCATGATTTGGCTAGGCTTTTTTAGTGAAATCTATTTCCCCCATAGTGTGAAACCTCAGTGTTGCTCCTTGGAAAGTGCAGCCTTGAGCAAGCACACAGTTGCCTTGATTTTAGTGGGACTCTCTTTTTTAAAAATTATTATTATTTATTTATTTTTGGTTGTGCTGGGTCTTCGTAGCTGCGTGCAGGCTTTCTCTAGTTGTGGCGAGCAGGGGGTACTCTTCATTGCAGTGTGCGGGCCTCTCATTGCGGTGGCTTCTCTTGTTGCGGAGCAGGGGCTCTAGGGTGCACAGGCTTCAGTAGTTGCAGCATGTGGGCTCAGTAGTTGCAGCATGAGGGCTCTAGAGCATGCAGGCTCAGTAGTTGTGGCACACGGGCTTAGTTGCTCCACGGCATGTGGGATCTTCCCGGACCAGGGATGGAACCCGTGTCCCCTGCATTGGCAGGCAGACTCTTAACCACTGAACCACCACGGAAGTCCACAGCAGGACTTTCTTGACTGTCTTTCCCCCTGATTTCTCTGTTAAGCTATCTGACTCTTGACATTACACCAGGCGTTAGGCTCCAATAATTATTGGCAGATTGCTCTATTGCTTTTAATGATACCCTGGGGCATAAATTGCACATCAGTCTGATCCAGTTAAATTCAGGCAGAGACAGTTTTGAGACTAGTCTTTGAGGTTTGTTCTCACCTCAGGAGGGCTCTTTTTATCTGTCTCTTTCTCTGGTTCTCTCTGGTAAATTAGCTGGCCTATGATTAACTTGTTGCTCTTAATGAAGAAGGGTTATTGTTTTTGAGAGTATCCTTAGATTTGAACTTCCCCCCACTGTTTCTAATAACGTCATTTTCTTTGGAGAAGAGCTTTGGAGCTCTTTTTCCTCTCATAATAGGCAAAACCTTACACCCAGTACTTTTTTTTTTTTTTTTGATTTATTTTTGGCTGCACTGGGTCTTCGTTGCTGCAGGTGGGCTTTCTCTAGCTGCGGCGAGCGGGGGCTACTCTTCATTGCAGTGCGTGTGCTTCTCATTGTGGTGGCTTCTCTTGCGGAGCACGGGCTCTAGGGGCGTGGGCTCAGTAGTTGTGGCTCACAGGCTCTAGAGCGCAGGCTCAGTAGTTGTGGTGCAGGGGCTTAGTTTCTCCGTGGCGTGTGGGATCCTCCCGGACCAGGGATCGAACCCATGTCCCCTGAAATGGCAGGCAGATTCTTAACCATGGCACCACCAGGGAAGTCCCAGACCCAGTGCTGATGTGCTAGTGGTCTAGCACAAGGCCACCAGTCTCCTTGGCTTGATTCTCCCATAAATCTCTTGGAGATTCTCTGCCCTACAAGTGAGTTGTGGTGAGAGTGACCAGGGCCCCAGTACTCTTGGCCTGTCATGCATAGGGTTGAAACTCTGTCCTATGAATATAAGTTGGCTGGAAAAATGGAGCTCTAGCTTCCTGGCCACACCCTTCAGAAATCTGGCCTCTTCAATCCAGAGTTGGAAGGGATGAGAAATGCTCGTGGCCTGCCCTTCCTGTGAGATGGTAACCCTTGATTGAGAACCGAGGGCAGCAGTAGTACCGTATTCCTGCCCACACCTGCCTGAAGTGGAGCTTCCATCCAGCCAGGCTATGATGGGGCAGGGAAGGAGTGGGTCGTGGCTCAAATGCCACAGATTCTTGATGTTCTTACTGAGTTTTAGTAGATTGATGAATAAATGTTTCTTCCTTGTCTTCTGGATAATTTTCAGAGAATTTACAGAGTTGTGTTTTTATAGTTTTGCTGTTTTGTTTTTTGGGGGGTAAGGAGCACATCCAAGGAGCTCCTGACACTGCCATTCTGGAAGTGGAACTGACTCTTTGTAAATGTGTGACTTTGCTATATTAGTTGTTATCATTTGAAAATTTTGCCTATTTGTTGTTTTTTTTAAATTAGTTAATTAATTTGTTTTTGGCTGCATTGGGTCTGTTGCTGCGTGCGGGCTTTCTCTAGTTGCGGCGAGCGGGGGCTACTCTTCGTTGCGGTGCGCGGGCTTCTCATTGCTGTGGCTTCTCTTGTTGCGGAGCACAGGCTCTAGGCGCGCATGCTTCAGTAGTTGTGGCTCGTGGGCTCTAGCACGCAGGCTCAGTAGCTGTGGTGCACGGGCTCAGGTGCTCCACGGCATGTGGGATCTTCCTGGACCAGGGCTTGAACCCGTGTACCCTGAATTGGCAGGCAGATTCTCAACCACTGCGCCACCAGGGAAGCCCTGCCCATTTGTTTTAAAAGGAAAGCCTTTTGCAATATAATGGCAGATTTACTCTTTTAAATACAAATGAACATAAACACACACAACCAAAACTCAAATAAAAAAAGATGTCCAAGATTAGGACATGTTGCTAATAATATCCAATAAAAATTAAAGCTGGTTAAAGGAAAATAATTATATTTCACACCTTAATTTGTGGCTATGAGCACATTACACACCAGTAACATACTTGATAAATATATCTCCTACTTCTGGATGGACTATACAAAAACTAGTTTGGCAAAAAACTTCACACATAATGTTATTTTGAAAATTGTATGTCAGGAAAAGGAGACTTAGTCCAATAATGAAATAGAAGGTTAAATTTCTATATAATCCCGTTGGACTTGTGTTACAGTTTAAATTGAAGCATATAGTTTGAGAAATGAAAACAATACATAAAGTAGACATAAATTTCAAACTAACAGAGGGCATCTATGACCCATTAGAACTGTTGTGCTTTCTATCACAAAGCACATAGTATCTCAAATATTTATTAAAAATTAACAATAAAAGCACTAATTCACAATTTATACATGTCAGAGGCAAAGAGAATGGTCTCTAAAGGCCATCTGTTAAATGTTCAAACTACACTGTTATTTAGATTATACTATTAGATTTAGGTGAATACATATCTAAATATATTTTTAATCCTATTTTCGTTCTTCAGTTCTTTCTGTAGAGACACACACACACACATACACAAAGAAACACTGACACACACCCCCCACACGTTGAGAATAACATGTTCTTTGCTGAATATTTGAAACAATGAAGCTATTACCATGTTCCAGCATTTTTGTGGGCAACCAGAAGAGAATGAAGGAATGGACCAAAGCATTTATACATTGAATCCAAAGCACCTAAAAGAAAACAAAGCAAGAAAATCAAGATAGTACCCTGGTCTAAATCTAAAAATATGTGACATTATAAAGTATATTTGCTGGGTGAAACACAGTTACAAAGCTAAAATGTCTTCCTGGAGACTGAAAATTTCTATTTCTTTATTCTCCTCTTAAAAGAAATGACTGTGAAATTACAGTATGATATTATTTGAAAAACAAATTTATTAAATATAAATGTGTAGAACTCAAAGATAGTATATTTATTATAAAAACATATAAAGACTTAAATTATCCAGCAAAAGAGAACCAGAAGGAATTTTTTTAAAGAAATAATAAAAATACTTTCAATCTTTAAATTATAGTACTTTAAATATAATTTAATACCATATTTTACATGATACACCCTGTACCTTTACATCTACACCCTGACTCTAGTTGAAATAATTTTTAATACCCCATATACAGGCACACCTCAGAGATACTGCAGGTTTGGTTCCAGACCGCCACAATAAAGCAAATATTGCAATAAAGTGAGTCACATGAATTTTTTAGTTTCCCAGTACATATAAAAGTTATATTTACACTACACTGTAGTCTATTAAGTGTACAATAGCATTATGTCTAAAAAAACAATGTACACATTAATTAAAATGCTAACCATCATCTGACAATGCAGCATTGCCACAAACCTTCAATTTGTAAGAAACATAGTATCTACAAAGTGAAATAAAACAAGGTATGCCTGCACAATTTTCTTAAAGGAAATTTCAATATAAAATCTATGGGATCAATCAAACAAGGGTGCACATTGGTTAGGAAATGATAGAACAATAACAAAAACAAGTCTTTGTTCATTCAATTCTAAATATACCAGTTTTTTTTTGTTTGTTTTTTTTCATGCTTGCCAGGAAGACTAACAGATAAAGGACTAGAGAAGAAAAGAATGTGGAAAAAACATATTTGGCCTGTGACTCAAATTTCCTGGAGTAAAGCAGATTTTAGGAAAGAATGTAAGAAACTGGTTCAAAAACAAAGCTACTACCAAATTGGAAAACCTCAGGATTCATGGAATGTTGGGTAGAGTACATAAAAACATGGCATAGGGCTGCATTCCTTGTGTTTTTTGATTATTTTTCCTAAAGCAGCAGAAAGGGAAGAGACAAAAGTACCTTTTGGAGGGAAGTTGAGATGAAAGACCTGCAATAATCTTCTGCTTACCTTTATATTGAAAATATCACCTGTCTGAGAAATTGTGTAGAGTTGTGGATACCTAAGCAGGCTCTCCTGACTGCAACACTGTTCAAAGATTCCCAGAGTAATAGGTGGCAGTGACGTGAAAATCTACATAGGAAACAAGACTCTATTAAAAAGAGCTTTCAGTCTGTATCTGAGTTAGTATTGTGCAATGTCATTTTCCTGGCTTTGATAACGTACTGCAATTATTAAGGTACCACTGTGGGGGAAGCTGGGTGAAGGGTACACAAAACTAATTTTGCAAACTTCTGGTAAGTCATAAACTATTTAAAAACGAAAGTTACCTACAAAGAAGTCATTATTGAGACACATAGATTGGAACAGATCTACCAAATCATGACTTAATTTTTCTAATTGATCCAATCCTTCGATTCAACAGTGTATTTAGAAGCATGTTCTTTAATTTTAAAATATGTGAGGTTTTCCCTAATCTATTGCTGTTATTCGTTTCTAGTTTAAATTCCTGGGATCAGAGAATATATTCTATATGATTTTCATCCTTCTGAATTTATTAAGACTTGTTTTATTGCCCAGTATGTGGTCTATTTTGGTGAATGTCCCATATTCATTTGAGAAGAAGGCGTACTCTGCTGTTGTTGGGTAGTTTTCTATAAATGTCAGTTAGGGCCAGTTTGTTATAAAAGTGTTCAAATCTTCTATACCCTTTCTGAATTTTCATCTATAGTTTCTATCAACTACAGAAAGGAGTATTTAAAACTTTGACTGTCATTGTCAATTTACTTAATTTGTCATTTAATTGTATCAAATTCTGCTTCATTTCTAATAAGTTCTAATAAGCTATGTTATTAGACACTTTACATATTTAGGAATCTAATGTGTTATTGATAAATTAACCCCTTTAAAATGAAGAAATGTCCATCTTCGTTATTAGCCATATTTCTTTTTCTAAAGGCTGTTATTTGTGTAATTAATATAGCCACTCCAGCTTTCTTTTGATTAGAATCTACATGGTAAACCTTTTTCATCTTTTTCCTTTTGACCTATTGGTGTCTTTATATTTAAAGTAGGTTTTTTTGTGGAAATCATATAGTTGTGTCTTGATTTTTTAATCTGACAGTCTCTGCCTTTTAACTGGAGTATTTAGAACACCTGTAGTCAATGTAATTGTAAATATGGCTGGATTTAAATCTACCATCTTCCTATTTTTTTCTATTTGTTGCATTTATTCTTCCTCTTTACCTCATTTCTTGACTTCTTTTGGATTAACTGAATATTTTTTAAGATTTTCTTTTATCTCCACTATTGGCTTACTAGTTATACCTTTCTTGTTTTCTTGTTTTTTTAAAGTTGTTCTTTAAAAATTTACTGTAAACATATGCAATGTATCATAAAATTCAAATAATAATATACTCCAGTTCCTCCCTCCCATTCATTGTGCTATAGATACCTACCTGTAACTATAGATAGATACCTAGAGTTATCAATCTATACTGTGCTGTAGTTATAAGCCCTATAATACATTTTGCTTTAAATAGCCAAATGTCTGTTAACATGATTGAAAATGGGGTGGGAGGGTCTCTTATGAATGCCCACATAATTAACACTTCTGTTGCTTTACATTGCTTTGGACAGACCCAGATCTCTTTCTGGTATATTTCTTCTTTTGCCTGAAGAGCTTCCTCTAACATTACAAGTATTACAGGTCTTCTGGTGATGAATTTTCTGTTTTCTTGGTTTGAATTAGTTTTTATTTCACCTTAATTTTCAAAAGACATTTTTGCTGGGTATAGAATTTTGGGTTAATGGATTTCTTTTCTTTCAGATCTTTAAAGATATTCCATTGTCCTCTATGCTGCATGGTTTCCAATGAGAAATCTGCTTTTATTCTTAGATTTATCTTCTGTATGTAATGCTTGTTTTTTATCTGGCTGATTTAAAGATTATTCTCTTGATCACTTATGTTCAGCAATTTGGTTATGAAGAACATTTCTGTGTCTTTCTTTAGGTTTTTTCTTCTTGAGAAGAGATTGTTGAGACTCTTAGATCTGTGAGTTTACAGTTTTCATCAAATTTGACACTTTCAACCATTATTTCTTCAAATATTATTCTTTTATCTTCTTTCTTTTGAAACTCTAAGTTTATGAAAATTAGAATGCTTAATATTGTACCAGAGCAAAGTGAGGCTCTGTTAACTTTTTCTGATTTTTCTCTCTGGGCTTCTCTATTGCTATGTCTTCATATTTAGTAATTTTTTTTCTGAACTTTCTAATCTACTCTTAATCCCATCCAGAAAAATGTTCATTTCGGATACTGAATTTTTAAGCATAAAGTTCTATTTGTTTCTTTTCTATATCTCCATTTTTCTCCTCATTATATTCATGTTTTCCTTTATATCCTTGAACATGCTCATAAGGTCCTTATCTACTAATTCCATCATCTTATAATTTCTGGACCTGCTCTTACTGATTTATTTTTGACCTTTTATGGATCTTATTTACCTATTTCTTTGTATGCCTGATATCCTTTAGTGGAGGCAGAAACATGGTGAATTTTGTGTTACTGAATGCTTAATTTTGTTCTTTAAAAACTGTTTGCCTATCTACAGATTCAATGCAATCTCTGTCAAAATACCAATGGTATTTTTCACAGAACTAGAACAAATAATTTTAAGAGGTGTATGGAAACACAAAAGACCCCAAATTGCCAAAACATCTTGAGAAAGATCAGAGCTGGAGGAATCACGCTCCCTGGCTTCAGACTATACTACAAAGTTACAGTGATCAAAACAGTATGGTACTGGCACAAAAACAGACACATAGATCAATGGAACAGAATAGAGAGCCCAGAAATAAACCCATACGCTTATGGTCAATTAATCTATGACAAAGGAGGCAAGAATATACAGTGGAGAAAAGACAGTCTCTTCAGTAAGTGATGCTGGGAAAACTGGACAGCTACATGTAAAACAATGAGATTAGAACATTCTCTAACACCATAAACAAAAATAAACTCAAAATGGATTAAAGACCTAAATATAAGATGGGATACTATTGATATTAAACTCCTAGCAGAAAACACAGGCGGAACACACTGTGACATAAATTGCAGCAATATTGTTTTGGATCTGTCTCCTAAGGCAAAGGAAACAAAAGCAAAAACAAACAAATGAGACTTAATCAAACTTAAAAGATTTGGGCAACAAAAGAAACCATCAACAAAATGAAAAGACAACCTACCGAATGGGAGAAGATATTTGCAAATGATAAGACTTATAAGGGGTTAATATCCAACATATATAAACAGTTCATATGACTCAACATCAAAAAAACAACCTGATCTTAAAATGGGCAGAAGAACCGAACAGACATTTTTCCAAAGATGAAATGCAGATGGCCAACAGGCACATGAAAAGATACTCAACATCACTAATCATCAGGGAAATGCAAATCAAAACCACAATAAGATATCATCTCACGGGACTTCCCCAGTGGCGCAGTGGTTAAGAATCTGCCTGCCAATTCAGGGGACACGGGTTTGATCCCTGGTCTGGGAGGATCCCACATGCCATGGAACAACTAAGCCCGTGTGCCACAACTACCGAGTCTGCATGCTACAACTACTGAAGCCCATGTGCCTAGAGCCCGTGCCCCACAACAAGAGAAGCTACCGCAATGAGAAGCCTGCGCACTGCAACGAAGATCCAATGCAGCCAAAAAAAATAAATAAAATAAAATAAATTATTTAAAAAAGAGGTTATCTCTGGATGATGATAAAAAAAAAGATATCACCTCACACCTGTCAGAATGGCTGTCATTAAAAAGAACACAAATTACAAACGTTGGCGAGGATGCAGAGAAAAGGGAACGCTCGTACAGTGTTGGTGGGAATGTAAACTGGTGCAGCCACTGTGGAAAACAGTATGGAGGTTTCTCAAAAAACTAAAAATAGAACTACCATATGACCCGGCAATTCCACCCCTGGGTATATATCTGAAAAAAACCAAAAACAGTAATTTGAAAAAATACATGCACCCCAATGTTCATAGCAGCATTATTAACAATTGCCAAAGCATGGAAGCAACCTAAGTGTCCATCAACAGATGAATGAATAAAGAAGATGTGGTATATATATATATTGGGTTGGCCAAAAAGTTCATTTGGTTAACAAATATGTTATTCAATAAGGTTCTTGGTGAAAATGAAAAATGTATCTTACTTAAAACCGAATGAACTTTTTGGCCAACCCGATATATGTGTACATATATATTTGATTATACACACACACACACACACGCGCGCGCACACACAATGGAATACTACTCAGCCATAAAAAATAATGAAATTTTGCCATTTGCAGCAACATGGATGGACTTGGAGGGCATCATCCTAAGTGAAATAAGTCAGACAGAAAAAGACAGATACTGTAATGATATCACTTATATGTGAAATCTGAAAAATACAACAAACTAGTGAATAGAACAAAAAAGAAGCAGACTCACAGATATAGAGAACAAACTAGTATTTACCAGTGGGGAGAGGGAAGTAGGTAGGGGCAATATGGGAGTAGGGAAAAAAGGGGTTATTATTGGATTATGTGAAATCATGTGTGTGAAACTTTTGAAAATTGTAAAGCACTATAGAATTTAAAGAATCTTTATTCAATTTTTTAAAATTAAAAATTAAAAAAGAATTGTTTGCCTGTGTTCTAACATGCAGGTAAGTGACTTGCAAATCAGTTTAATACTTTTGAGGCGTGCTTTTAAGTTTCGTTATGATGGGTCCAGAATAGTGTTTATTATGGGACTAATTCATCCTTATTTTTTAAAGTGTGACTAATTTAAGGAATTTCCCCAATATCCTGTGTAGTAAGTCTTCCCAAACTGGCTGATAGGAATACAAACTGTTCCCAGCCCTGAATGAGCTCCAGGAGTCTAGCTTACTGCTTTCTGGTGGTTTTTTCCTTAGCTTTGGGCAGACTTTCCTCATGCACATACAGATAAGTCATCAGCCACAGGCTCAAGGGGGCTCTCCACAGATTTCCAGAAACACTCTGTCTCTATATTTCTCTGTGTCTGCACCTCTTTTTCTCTCTCTCCATCTCTCAGTACAATTTGTCTGTCTCTGATACTCTATCTGGCAAATTCTAGCCCTCTTGGCCCACTGAATTCCAACGTCTGTATCTTCAATTCAGTAAGGCAGGTGGGCTTTCTTTTGGGCCCATCTTTCTTCACTGTGGCCTAAAAATAGGCCTGCTCTCAGAGATCACAGCAATGAGCAGCCTGGTGTCTAATGCCTGAAAACTGGTATTTTTCTGGTATTCTAGTTTTTTTCTGGTAGAAGGGTAATTCTGATAGCAGTTTAGTCATGCATGAGCAGTGTAGCAGAAATAATGTATAACCTCTAGAAGTAGTGTGACAACTCATTCAAATTTAGTTATCAAATAAGTAGACAGAGTCTATCTCTGGCATTGCCAGTAACTATTTGAAATGTCCTGGTCCTCATTTTCTTTTTCATCTGTAAAATATACTTGTAATGGGATGAGATTTAGTATGTCAATATATATTTAATAAGCATATCATTGTATTTTATCCTCAATTGTCCATAATTATTTGTTTCCCACTGTAGTCCCATTTGCTGCTTATAAAAATGCCAGCATCTATGTTTTCCTTTATTAAAAAAAATAAGATTCCACTGATCAATAGCTGTGGCTAATACATTCATAGTGATTTTTCTAACCCAGAAGAGAGACACTGCCACTCCCTACTCCTGTCGCTAATGAAGCTTCAAAGAAAGTTTATGAGTATTGTCCTCTGCGACCAAGAGCCTGGCAGAGACAACTTTACGTAGGACCTCAGCTTCGCTGGTATAGTGCTCTAGCCAAATACACCCCGGCATTGGCACACACACGACTGTAAATATTCATAGCCCTAGGAAGTTTTGTATTATTGGGCACCCAATGACTTCTATTCAGTGACTTCTGTCTGTGTTGTCTGTTTTGGAATTTAAACTCCTAGAAGACAGACTTTTAGGAGTTAGGGCACAGAGCATGCAGAGTATAATGTGATTGTGATAATGCAGTGCAGGAGAGAGGTCATGATATGCTTGCTGGGAACCTAATTTTTATGCCAGGTTTCCTAACTTCTAACCCTTAGGTGGAATAATCATACAAAAAAAGTAAAACAAAACAAAAATGAAAAGGTGATGTGGGTAATAAGCCAGTTAGCCTTACTATTTAATTTCCATCTAGTTTTTTTTTTTTTTTTAAGTTTTATTTATTTTTGGCTGCGTTGGGTCTTCAATGCTGCATGCAGGCTTTTCTCTAGTTGCGGCGAGCGGGGGCTACTCTTCAGTGTGGTGCGCGGGCTCCTCATTGTGGTGGCTTCTCTTGTTGTGGAGCACAGGATCTAGGCGCGTGGGCTTCAGTAGTTGTGGCACATGGGCTCAGTAGTTGTGACTCGCGGGCTCTAGAGTGCAGGCTCAGTAGTTGTGGCACACGGGCTCAGTAGTTGTGACTCGCAGGCTCTAGAGCGCAGGCTCAGTAGTTGTGGTGCACGGGCTTAGGTGCTCCGCGGCATGTGGGATCTTCCCGGACCAGGGCTCGAACCCGTGTCCCCTGCATTGGCAGGCAGATTCTTAACCACTGTACTACCAGGAAAGTCCCTCCATCTAGTTTTTGAATTCAGAATAACTCAAGTAATGGTATGGGATTATTTATTGTTAGAAAATTCCATTGAAATGGAAAATAGTATGTACAATAGGCTTGATATAAAAATTCATCATTTAGTACAAACACAGTGTGATATTCCACAAGTACAAATTTTCTACCGAGAGGCTTAAAAGGACATGGAATTACACTATAAACATACACACATACACACATAGACACAAAGATAGATAACTCTAAATTATATGTATTAAATGGAATGGGTTTAGGTAGAGTTCAGCAGTTTTTACTTGGCTTAAAAATATGAAAACAGACACGCAGACAGGACAAACTAGTGGCTACCAATGAGGAGAGGGAAGTGAGGGAGGGGCAAGATAGGGGTGTGGGATTAAGAGATACAAACTACCATGTATAAAAAAAATTAAGCATGCACACATGAAAATAATATAGTATTGTAAATCAACGATACTTCAATTAAAAAAACCAATACATAAATAATAATTTTTAAAATAAACAAGTAGCAAGGATATATTATACAGCACAGGGAAATACAGCAGTTATTTTGTAATAAATTTAAACGGAGTATAATCTGTAAAACTACTGAATCACTATGTCGTACACCTGAAACTAATATAATATTGCAAATCAACAATACTTCAATAAAAAAAGGAAGATTCACTTCCCATATCCCATAACCCTCATACACTACACACTAGAGAAAACATGCTTTTTCAGAAGCAATAAAGGCATGGCAAACTTTCAGAGCCCATGAAAAATGCAGTTATGGATCTCTTCTTGGGTCCCTTTTCAGGAAAACAGAGGCCCTGCTGCCGGGCGCTGTGCCAGTGTGGCTGTGAGGACGGCAGCCCGCCGGAGGCGGCAGGGCTGGCTGCAGTGTGGAAGCCACAGCCCCGCTGCCCCCAACACGGGGAGGAGGGCGGGGACGGGTTCCTTTCATGTTATTTTGTTCATGTGGAGACGATGCTGGTGAAAAGTTTTCTCTTTCCACTTGCTTCAACCACCAGTGCTAAGTGCAGCCGAGACACAAAAGGAAAGAGAGGGCATCTGCGAGAACAAGGCCCTTCCCGTCCCTTAGTGGGATGTCAGGAAGGCAACAATAGCCGTGGGACAAGATTTCCCGTGTCAGGAGGAAGACAGCTCAGAAGCCCAGAGATTTCTGGTGCCTTGAATCACCAGGAGGATCTAGAGCCGGCAGAGATGCACTTCGGTTCCAAACAGGATATTTTTTTTAACCACAGATTATGTCAACAAGTTATCATGACATCATAACAAAAAATGTTAAGCAAAATATGTTAAATCGATTTTATGTGAGCAAAAGCTTAAAGCAGGATCATGTAACAGTATTTTAAGTGAGATAAATACGAAAAAAACTAAACTATCAAGCTCTATGTCAAAGACAAGATCTAACTCCTCAAGTAAAGAAAGCGTTATCTCCTTTCTTACCTCAATGATGTATAACACAACATTCTTGTAGAAGCGATACAATATGCATTTGGTCACTCGAAAATAATTCCAAGTTCCATGAACCAACAGAAGCTTCTCTAAGTTGCTAAACTAAAAGACAGAAATAATGGTCAATGGAGTTCAAAGGAACCTATCACTTACTGATAAACTCCACAAAATGTTGTTTTCCCACCTCAGCAGTTCCCACTCTGGAGGACAGAAGCATAATGCAACCTATTCCCAGGCAACCTGACATGACTGTTCACTACAAAGGAATTTTTTTAAAGCTTTATAAAATTACCTTTCATCATTAAAATAAATGAATAAACATCACCTTTTTGCCCAGCAAATTCTGCTTGGATTTTCACTTGCCACCTACAAGGCTTTGAATTTAATCTGATCCACATCTAGGACCTTAATCGTGAGAAGGGGGTCAGAATTATTTAATGAAGTAAGAACCTGGAAACAAGAACCTCTGTCACGGATTTTTCTGTCTGATCAAGTCTTATGGGAATCATAAGACTTATGGGAATCTCTTCCCCCATTTCCTGTAATAAATATATAAAGAGAAAAAAGTAAAATTAAAAAGGAGGTAACGTGTGATCTCTGCAGCACGCCTCAGCTGCCTTACCTCATCTATGTGTTCCTTTTCCACAGCACTTTGCACCTTCAAACGAAGTGAGCAGGGCTCACTGCTCACCCACTGCTTACACCCAGGATTCATGCCTAAGATGTGGGAAGCGCTCAATGAACATTTTGGGGGATGAATATTCGGGAGAATTATTCCACAAAATGAGACAATTCAGTAACTGTGACCACGAAAATTAAATACTGACCTCAAAGTGGCATAAGGTGGTACATATGGGAAAAAATAGCCTTTCAAAAAAGACTGCTTAAGAGTTTGGAACATGAGGGTCAGGAAGGGGAGGGAGATGCTGAGTCATGAAATGCACAGCTACACTGAAATAAGTGAATTCAAGAAGGCGGCCAGCTTTTGTTTTTACCTAGAGCTTGCTATTAAACCAGTCATTACAGACAACACTCCTATTGCCCCAGTTTTTAGCTTTGCACTGATTTATTTGCAGGCGGAAAAAAGACATTCGAAGTCAAAGTTGTATTTCCTGGGATGGTTTTAAAATACTAAGAAGTTTAGGGAGGAAGAAACAAATACTCTACTCTTTTCTGCGAAGAAAAAGATCTAGGTTGTGACCAGAATGTTACACTATCCTGTCTGAGGAAGGGGGAGCCGTGCATTGCAAGAGGCAGCAAAGGAAAGACGGCTGCACCCTCAGCTCCAGCCCACCTGAGGGCAGGGCAGATGGGGCGGAAATGGGAGAATGGCCACCATGGCCCTGGGGACAAGACTCATTCCAGGGGAGTCTGAAACAGCCCACACCGCGGAGGACACCCTTCTGCCCAGCTCCGGTCAAAGAGCTGCTCTCAGGTAAAATCGAGACTAAAAAACAAACAAAGAAAAACGGATGGAGCTCAAAGTGCTTTCATTAACCTGAAATAGCATTTTAATAAAAAGGGGCCAAAGCACGAATCAGATCAGTCTCCCGCATTTAGTGACTGGCTTGGTGAGGCGACTTAGGGTGGGTGGAAGGAAGAAAAGAAAGCCTGGAATCCTATACCATCTGCCTGATCACAGCTGCAGCTGCAATTCTAAACCCTTTTAATATTTGGTATAAAAAGAGAACGCTGGAATTGCCTTCCCTAGAGAAAATGGTGAATAGATACTCCCCGGGGGCCCAGGACACCTGATTCCGGCCAGCTGTGTGCAGCTGGGGTGTTTACTAGGTCAGTGTTTACGGCACGTGTAATTGCTGAGCCCACAGGAAGCACACATCCCAATGGCATTGAGCAGTGAAGGAAACAGGCGAGTGTGGTGCGAACACTTCTGTGTTTACAGACAGGTGCTTTGATGGTCATCCACTGACGCTTTCCTTAACTCAGACCCCTCGTACATAGGAGCCCCAGTTTTCCCGTCTATAAAACCAGGACACTTAATCCATGAGTAAGGAGAAGATGCTAGGACTGACCTGATTCAGACATCAAGACCGTATGCTTCCCATCTATGTGGCAGAGCCCTAACAATCCGTGCTGTTACCACTCTAGTTTTAGGCATCCACTTACCTTTGGACAGACGACTAAGTCAGCTAGCCTCTCAGGGACAGCCACCATAAGAACAGCCCCGCAGGGGTGGCCTACCTGGAGGCCCAGGGTTATTCCTAGGGAGCTGCTCAAGAATTACATGTGGCTCCTGAGTCCAGCAAGAATGACAGTGTTATTGTTCATTGCTCAAATGTGATAAAAAATTACATCTATTCAAAGCCAATATTAAATTATTAAAACATTGTTCCAAAATATCTTAATTGTTCATTAAAATATCCTTCAAAAGTAACAATATTAAAATGTAGAAACAGGAGGTGTTCTCGCTAACAGCAAAGGATGGTGCATAAACATGCAGGAGGTTTAGATCATAGGACCATGCACTCTTCTTAAACACCTTTCAAAAAATGCGACAGCCACTGTGGAAGGCAGTTTGGCAGTTTCTTACAAAACTAAACATACTTCTATATATACCATACAACCCAGCAATTGCACTGCTTGATGTTTACCCAAAGGAACTGAAAACTTGTGTTCACACAAAAACATGCACACTGGGACTTCCCTGGTGACACAGTGGTTAAGAATCCGCCTGCCAATGCAGGGGACAAGGGTTTGATCCCTGGTCCAGGAAGATCCCACGTGCCATGGAGCAACTGAGCCCGTGCGCCACAACTACTGAGCCTGTGCTCTAGAGCCCACATGCCACAACTACTGAAGCCCGTGCGCCTAGAGCCTGTGCTCCGCAACAAGAGAAGCCACTGCAACGAGAAGCCCACGCACCGCAACGAAGAGCAGCCCCCGCTCGCCGCAACTAGAGAAAGTCCACGTGCAGCAACGAAGACCCAACGCAGCCAAATAAAAAGAAACCTGCACACTGATGTTTATGGCAGTTTAATTCATAACTGACAAAACTTGTAAATAACCAAGATGCCCTTCAGCAGGTGAATGCATAAACAAACTGTGATACATCCAGACAATGGAATATTATTCAGCACTGAAAAGAAATGAGCTATCAAGGCTTAAAAGATTTGAAGGAACTTTAAATGCATATAACTAAGTGAAAGAAGCCCATTTGAAAAGGTTACGTTCTGTGTGATTCCAACTATATGACATTATGGAAAAGGTAAAACTATGGAAACAGTAAAAAGATCAGTGGTTTCCAAGGTTTAGGGCAGAGGGAGGCATGAATGTGTGAAGTGCAGAGGATTTTGAGGGCAGTGAAACTACTCTATGACACTATAATGGTGGATACGTGTCACTGTACATTTGTCCAGACCCACAGACTGTACAGCACCAAGAGTAAATCCTAATGTAAACTATGGACCTTGGGTGATAATGACCTGTCAGTGTAGGTTCATCAGTTATAACACATGTACTGCTCTGGCGGAGGATGCTGATAATAGGGAAGGCTTTGTGTAGGGGGCACGGGGATATATGGGAAATATCTGTACGTTCTGCTCCAGTTTGCTGTGAAGCTAAAACTCCTCTAAAAACACAATTTTTAAAAATGCCTGCCCAGAGGCAGTGTCTCCTTTAAAAAAAAAAAGGAAATAGGGATACTTTAAGTCTTTACCAAGAGACACCACAACGCAAAGCACACAGTACACACTGGAGAGACTGGGGAATTGTAGGTTATATTAGTAGAGCTACAGATTCTCAGTGGCAGCAGTTTTGCCAACTCCAGAGCTGGTAATGGGAAGACTTTATTTATGCAAAGTGCCTAAGGACAAAACTAGAGAACCCCAAATGTTGTAATAGGAAAGAATCTTTGTATTCTATTGCAAGTTCATCACTAAAGGGATGTTGCCTAGAAGCTTAAATTACACATAATGGCACATCTCTGGACCCCTGCCCCCCAGGTAATGAGCATTAAGCTAAAACACCTTTGTTTAGCTCACAGGAAACATGCTGACCAGGCCCACCTGTGATTGACTGCAGGGACGAAGAAATTAACACAGCCCCTCCAGAGGCTGACTAGAACCCAGAAGTGTTTGACTTCACTCCCTCCCCTTTCAGCATAAAAGAAGCCTGAATTCTAACCCAGGCAAGGTGGTTCTTTGGGACACAAGTCCAGCATCTTCTTGGTCTGCTGGCTTTTCAAATAAAGTTGCAATTCCTTGTCCCAACACCTTGTCTCTCCATTTATTGGCCTGTATGTGGCGAACAGCACGAGCCTGGCCTCGGTAACAAAGTGCTGGTAGTTTCCTACAGAAAGGAGCTTAGAGAGTGGGGTAAACCTCGGGGGGTGGATCCGAGGTCTTCAACACTCTCCATGCCCACCTGACCACCCACGCCGCTGACCTGTGCGATGGCATAATCCCAGTTGTTGGTGGCCTGCATACCCTCGTTCCCACTGATTCCCACACCCACGTGGGCCATCTGGATCCCCAATGGCCAGGGCGATGGCCTTTTCATGTTTCTTAACCATATCCACTATCTCAGCCTTCTGGAGGGGAGATAACCTGAAAAAAAAAAAAAAAGACAAACGACCATGTTTTAGTGTTCTGTTTTGGTTCATTTTACTTCATCCTGTTCTAAAAGGCTTTACAAAGGAGTCAGCAATAATCTACATACAGCCACATTCAAATGGCAGTTACTGGTAAATTTCCCAATTCATTAAGTAAGCTTTTTACAGATATAAGAAAGTTCCTACCTACCCCCACCAAAAACAAAAAGCAAAATAAAAAATAAAACCAAAGAAACACAGAGTCACTGCTTTAACATCCCCAAAGAAATACACAATATTAGTTGCCCAGTTTACATGGAGTTTGCCATTTTCCCCACCACTACCTGTTGTCTGATGCTGGCCTGCTATATTAATTTACATTATCTACATACGTGAGAGGAGGAAGTGGAGGGCTACTATTTCTGAAACTGTGTGAAGCCATGTACCCAAAGACTGGAACACAGAGTAGCCTCTGAAAATCAAACTACTTGAAAAATACAAGGAGACATAAAAAACAAGAAGGTTATCAGTCGGGAGAGTCAAGGTCATGCTGTGGGAACAACAGCAACAAACAAAAGCTAAGTGACTTAACAAAAGTTTGTTTCTTTCTCATGTGATGTGTTGGATGCAGATTAGGGTACGTCATTGATACTTTTTTTTCGGAGACAAGCTACAGAAGCAAATTTTATATTCCTAAAAAATTTCAGAATAGCAGACCTTGTCTACCCATAAATTATTTACAAATATGCCAAGGAAGTAGGGCAAAACTTTACCTCTTATTCATCACTCATTTATTCATTCACTCAGCAAGCTAGACACGCACTTCATCAAAAATGATAAGGGCACACAAGGGTTTTATATTCTAGTAAGCAAATGACCTCAGTTATTATTCTCTTCCCACAGAACAGCTCCTAAAAACTAATTTAAATTTAACCTTTTCAAACTTCAGGTGAGATTATTAAAAACTGAGGAGAGAGAAGGGTTCCTTGATTAGAACACACTCCAAATTTTAAGGTAGAAGCACTGCTGGTAAAAACTTTTGCTTCATAATGAAGAGAATATAATGCATTACCATCACTACATTGTAGGTATAATATGAAAAGTTTCTGAAGTAGAGGATGTTAGAAACCATTTGTAAGCCTAGTTCCCCCATCAAGAGATACTGGTTCTTTTACTGAAATACCTGCAATGATAATAACTTCACCATTTAGACTGATGATCACTTTCATATTTAGACTGTGATATTTGTGGAGGGGAAAAAAAACCAACTCAGTTTGATTAATCTCAAGTCTGCCTCTTCATGTCTTCATTCAAATCTTAATTCCATCCTCTTGGCAACCAAGTTCTCCCAATATCAGGGACCAACCCAATAAGCCTTCTCTGCCCCCTGCCACACACCCTCAGGTCCTTCAAGCACTTCTTCATGCAGTTCTGCACCCTCTACCAAAGCTCCAAGTCAGCTCTGACCAGTTAAGAAGAGAATTGGACTATTACTATTCTGATTTTGGAGCTCCCCACCCATGTATGAAAATACAGCCTAAAATAATATTAGTCTTTTAACAACTATCTGTTAGTTGAGTTTCAATCAATAAAATATTTTAAGTCATGTTTCCATATGTGGGCATTAAGCCAAATCTCCCTAATCCTGGAATTGATTACACCCAATTGATAGTCTTTACAGTCATGTCTGGAAAAGTTCATCTTGTCATTCTATTGGCTGAAACAGCACAGAAGTTCCAAAGTGGTCTATTTCACAATATCTGAAGTAAGGGGGAGAAATCTACTAGGGATAGAAAAAAAAAAGTCAATATGCTATACAATGCAATAAGAAAACATAATCCTAAAACACAGTAGGAATTCAAAATAGACATTAAACAGCTAATTCCTACCCTTTTCAACTGAATAGACATTATTACTTTCCAAAAAAATCAAAGAAACTTATAACAATTATAAATCAACAACAAACAGGATATCCCAAAAGAAGAATGTAAACTATTAAAAAATAGAAACTCTAGGGATGAAATAATATACTATATGAACTTCAGATCTGAGATGGGAAAAGAAAGAATCAACTAATCTGAAGTTAGACCAGTAAAAACAAAAATCTATTCCAAAGAAGAAAGGGAGGAAAACTGAAGAAAAATGCACAGTGCCACAGATCTCTCGTCAACATTGAGCATTCAATTATATATGTAATTGGAGTAAAGGTAAAGGAAAACAAAAGCAGCAGAAAAATACTTGCAGAAATAATGGTTGAAAACTTTGCAATTTGGTTAAAACATATTAATTTAGGGATACAATGAATCCAAAGTAGAATAAACACAGTGAGAACTACACTTAGTGGCAACATAGGTATACTGCAGGAACCCAATGACAAGGAGAAAATATGGAAAGCAGCAAGAGAAAGATGATACATCACATACAGGGCAACAACAATAAAATGACCTTCTCGTCAGGAACAAGGGAGCCAGAAGACAACAGAATGACAAATTCAAAGTATGGAGAGAAAAAAACAACCGAGTAAAGTATTTACCCTGACGATAGATTTAAGTTAGAAATCAATAACAGAAGGAAGATAGGAAATATCTAAATGTGTGGGAATTAAACAACACACACTTAAATAGCCTATGAGTCAAAAAGGAAATCGCAAGGAAAATGAGAAAATACTGTACCTTGAACTAAATGACAACATATCAAAATGTGTCAGCTGTAGTTAAATCATTGCTTAAAGAAATATTTATATCTTGAAATGCTTTATAGTAGAAAAGCTTAAAATCAACTATAAAAGCCTCTACCTTAAAGAACTAGAAAAAGAACAATAAATGAAATCTAAAGTAAGGTGAAAGTAGAAAATAATACAGATATGAATATGTTGTATTCTATATTGGAATATTATATTATTATATATTATGATTATACATTATATGACTATATTATATATATTAATATGTTATATATATAATATAGATACACATTATATATGCTATACATACCAGAATGCAAATAGAAACTGGACAAACCATAGAGTTGGCCCTTTGAAAAGATCAGCAAAATGGGTGAAGCCCAAGCTAGACTAATCAAGGGAAAAAAAAGAGAGTAAACACAAATTATCCACATGAGGAAGGAAAGAAGGAATACTAACACAAATCACACAAAAGTAAAAAATAAATGAACCCTGTGAAGAACTTTATGCCAACAAATTTGACAACTAGATAAACAGACCAATTCCTTGAAAGACACAAACTGCCAAAACTAACTGAAGAAGTAGAAAATATCTAAATATCTGCTGAAGAAATGGAATTATTCATCAAAATCTGTCAAAAGGAAAGTCTAGGTCCAGATAGTGTCAACAGTGAAATGTATCAGACATCTTAGGAAGAAATAATACTAATACTACAGAAAGTGTTTTAGAAAACAGAGGACAGAGGAACACTTCCCGACTCATTTTATCAGGCTGGGATTGTCCTGATACCAATGCTAGTCAAAGACATTAAAGGAAATAAAACCACAAAGAAGTATCCTTCAGGGGCATAGACTAAAAATTCTTAATGAAATTTTAGCAGAATGTGCAGAAAAATAAAATTAAATCATAAAATTTTAAAGCCATGAAGGATGCTGGAGACGCAGCCTGCTCTTCTTTTTTACCGCCCTCCACTTCTCTTGTAAGTAACAGTTTCAGCCAATTCCATACCCAGTTGTTTTCACCAGTTCAGCACACAGCTCAGTCAGCAGACTTCACTTTTACGTGCATTTCTGTTTACTGTTCATCTGATGGGGACACTTAAGCGTGAGGACGTGGAGAAACCAAGGCACCGGATCACATAAGCCTGGATAACTGAGAGTTGGAGTCATAGTTGTGCCGGCTGGTGAGTGACCCCTGCAGAAGCTGGAAGGGGAAGAGAGTGAGGTCAGGTTGGTCATTCCCTGCTCCTCCCTGCAATGTCCTCCCCAGCTGGTTGTCTGTCCGCCACAGCTCACTGCTCCTCTCAGGGCAGCCCACTCTCCAGGACCCTCTCCTTTCAGGTCCCAGTGACCATGACCTCCGACCCCTTTAGACCTAGGGGTACAGCAGCACTTTCCCTGTTACCAGCATGTAAGTAATTCCTCTGTTTTGCTTCTCATTTTAGGCTCCTGACAGCAAGTATTTACTTTCAGAGCCAATGAGAGATGACGCCCCATTTCTGGGAGAGAGCGTATGCAAATCCTCCTCTGGACACAAACCTATGAGGATGTGAGGCTCGGGTCTGCCACTGCCAAATGGGAACCAGCCTGGGGATAAAGCCTGCACCAGATGAATCACACAGGAGACACTGTTTGAGCCTACATCAAACCATAAGTGAAGCCAGATTTAGGACAAACCACCAACAGTCCACGCAAGCCAACTGCTGGAATATCCATCCTTAGTGGCAAAATCAGCCCCTGTGTTTCCCCTCTCTGCCTCTCTGGTACATCCTTTCATTGTCCCCTCCAGTTTCCACCAGCATGGGTAGGGAGTGAGAGGAGAGAAAAGGTGAGAATTCCTTAAAATACTGTTATGATGCAAAATGAAAACCGGTTTATCAAATCTGAACGGTTAAAAGAAACCCTTTTCGTGAACTGATTATTGATGAGTTTGCTTGCTTCTCTTGAGGTCAGTTCTACCTGCAGAGTTTTCAGCTCTGTGAGCTAATAAATTCCCTTTTCCCCTAAGCTGGATTTGAATTCAGCTTTCCATCATGTCTGTCAGCTCTAACTGATAGAAGACTAGGTCACAAAGAATCCTGAAGGCTAAATAAACTACAGACACCTCAGGGGAAAGCAGAGTGAAGAACAGAAGTTGCTGAATATTTTTAGTAGATGCTGAATGACAGTGAACACAGAAGGACATTTAAGGGAGGTGTGTGAAGCGTAGAGTGGACCGCACTGATTGAGGGGTACGCCTGTAATAATATTTACAAGTCCAATGCACTAATATGCTCTAATAATTGATCCATTTACTATTTTTACTGAGGAGCAAGGAGCAACTATTCTGTACATAGTTTCATGATTTTCTCAGTTCCAGGCATCTTGGTTGTAGATGATTTGCTTTTTCAAAAAAACAATGTTTTTGCTTGAACTCCTACTCATAACTTCATTTTCCTCTAGGTGTCAGTGAATTGTTTCTAAATTTGCCCCTCACTGTAAATAAACTGAGAGCCTTTGTTCTACCTGAAAGACTTCTTTCATTTGGCCATTACATCGATGAACAACGTACCACTGAAAAATTATAAACTGCTTTTGAATAAACCTTAAACCTGACAATATGAATTAAATTCAGACTTTTCATTTCAGTTTGAGCAAATATTTTCCCAGGAAGGAACTTTGTCTCTACAAAAACTTGTACTTCCATGTCTATATTTTCTTCACATAAACAATATTAAATATAGCAGGAAAAAACACAACAGTGAATATATTCTTACCTACAACATAATACTGCTCTGCATGAGAGGGCCAAATTAAGGAAGCTCTTCTTAACTTCAAAGTGGAGGGCATGCTTCAATGTTTTACCATCAATGATTAGGGACAGGTCATTTTGTTTACCTAACAAGGCTCCAAGATCTTGGCAGTTCTGATTAATCACTTGTTGTGTTGCCTAAAACAAAGAGGGGAAAATTACTTTATCATTTTAAATATAAATGAAAAGACCTTTTGAGTCTAGATGGTAGATTAAGGCGTATGTCTACCTCCTTCTTCCCTGTGAAAATCTCACAGAATTGAAATTTAAAAGTAAATAAATAACATGAAAAGATGCTTGAGATCATTAGTCATCAGGTAAATGCCAATCAAAACCACAATGAGATACCACTTCATACCCACCAGCATGACGAAAGTTAAAAAGTCAGATAATAACAAGTGTTGGTGAGGATGTACAGAAATCAGAACTCTCATACACTGCTGGTCAGAATGTAAAATGGTGCCGCAACTTTGGAAAATAGTCCAGCAGTTCCTCAAACAATTAAACGTAGAATTACTGAATGACCCAGCAACTCCACTCATTAGTGTATATACACTCAAGAGAAATGAAAAGATATGTCTGCACAAAAATTTGTATATTAATGTACAAGCAGCAGCATTATTCATAATTAACCTAGAAGTGGAAACAAGCTGATGAATGGATAAACAAAATACAGTATATCCATACAATGAAGTATTCTTTAGCTATAAGAAAAGGTATGAAGTACTAATGCATGGTACAACATGGATGAACCTAGAAAACATTACGGTAAGTTAAAGAAGCCAGTCACAAAAGACTGCCTGTTATATGACTTGATTAATATAAAAGTCCACAAGAGGCAAATCCATAGAAACAGAAAGTAGGGGAGTGTTGTTTAGGGGCGGGGGGAAGGAGGGTCAGGGAGATGACAGCTAAAGGGTACGGAGTTTGTTTTAGAGATGATGAAAAGTTTCTAAAATTGATTCTGCGGATGGTTGCGTATATCTGTAAATGCATTTAAATCCATTGAATTATCTTAAACAGATTAATTTTATGCCATGTGAATTATATCTCAATAAAGCTGTTTTTGAAAAGGTATGTAAGTAGGAGTGAATTCTTAGTTGGAAAATACGGAAGGGTGCTAATAGCAGACAAGGAAGTTTGGGGAAATTTTGGAAAAACTTTAAAAGATGGGAACAGAATAATGGGGTCGACCTCTATAAAACTGGGTATCAGGTGTCTAAGAGAGAAGGACTGTTATAGAGAGAAGGATTGTTGTAGAGACTCGATTTAAGATGCAGGAGTCACCTCCTGTACCTTATTTTTTTTTACCCCATCCTTTCTTTCCTTCAAAATTCACATAAACTGTTGAAAGCTCAAAATTTTACAGAAATGATTCCCACGCCAGTGACAGAGTCAAAAATTCAAGTAGTGGAGTATTTCAACCAAAACATGTAATAAAATTTTAAGTGATATAGATTAACAGTAAAGAAAATTCCTTCATCAAATGCAAGTAGAATAAAAAAAAACAACTGAAAAATATCAGTTATCACCATTTATTGAAAGACTGGTAGACCTGATCAGTGTACCAAATATTTTTTGAGGTATCTGCTTTATTTCTGCGACTCGCTAAAATGAATGCCATAAAGTAGTAAATCATATTTAAGGGTTTATTATTTAATTATTTTTCTGAACTATAATTTTCACTTATATTCAATGATCGATAGAGGAGATTTAAGATCTCTACTTTCCTTAACATATTAATAAATGAAATTTTAACAAAATGTGCCACTTGGGGAAAAATTTTAAAAGCACAACAGGTATCAAGCACCAAAAGATTTAATAAAATAATCCTCAACCCTCTTTTTCTCAAAAGGCCTTCATTGCTTATTACTCAAATGCAGTAACTGTGTGTGTTTCCCGAATTAAAAGGTAATTTAATAATCCTTGAATTACTGAGACCTTTATATAAATTTGAAGGTCTAATAACAGATGGAATTCAAAAGCGTGAAATTGGATTTCACACTGTGTAGGAACTATTAAGTGTACTATAACGTATACATCATATTAAACATTTCCACCTCTACTCTTTCCACACAGTTGACTGAATGTTCCATGAATGGTCTCAAGTGACTGCAATTGTTCTTTCCCCCAAATGGAATCTGACAAAATTGAAGGCTGCCTCTACTTTAATAACTTTTCCCACGTTTCATTGATTACTGAACCCAAAATTTGGTGCTTTTCTAATTATCATATTGTTTTCAATTTTACAATTGCTTAGGAACACTAAATGCTTGAAGCTAAAACTGTCAGTTTTAATGTTTAATTTTTTTCTCTCGTCCCTAATTTATTTATCTGTTTCTCTTTTCCACTGCTTCTGCTGCCAATACCAACAGGAGTTAAGCCAATTCTGACATAGTTCATTCTAGAATGTGACTTTGTGACTGACTTTCTGAAATTAATTACGTAAAATACAGTTTGGTAACTGGCAGCACATTATACGGGAAAATTGCATTATATGCGTCAATTATGTAAAACAAGTACATCAGTAATTTCATAATGATTATTTAGGGATAATGAGCTTTGAAAATGATATAACTTTAAAGTTTACAGGAACTTAAAACATGAGAAAAGCTTAGAGAGACAAAATACCAGGATCACTATTTAAACCACAATATTGAAGTGAAATAAAGCCTTCCAAAGTAGGCTACACTAAGACTAGCTTCTGGAAAATTCTAATTACCTATGTAATCGAGACCAAAATGTTCACAAATTTTGTAAACACAAATTTGAACATATGTCTCAGTTTCCTTTGGTGTATATAATTTGGAGAAATAAAACTATAATTCAGCTTTCATCTAATATTTAACAATGGAGGGGCTTTATAAAACATAAGAAGATGTTGCTCTATGTTATACTTTTAAAACCTTTATTAATGGGACTTCCCCGGTGGCGCAGTGGTTAAGAATCCGCCTGCCAATGCAGGGGACACAGGTTCGAGCCCTGGTCCGGGAAGATCCCACATACCGCAAAGCAACTAAGCCCATGTGCCACAACTACTGAGCCTGCGCTCTAGAGCCCACGAGCCACAACTACTGAGCCCACGCGCCACAACTAGTAAGTCCACACGCCACAACTACTGAAGCCCGTACGCCTGGAGCCCATACTCCGCAGTAAGAGAAGCCACCGCAATGAGAAGCCCACACACTGCAACGAAGGGTGGCCCCCGCTTGCTGCAACTAGAGAAAGCCTGCGTGCAACAATGAAGACCCAACACAGCCAAAAATGAATTAATTAATTTTTTAAAGGCCTTATTAATAGTACAAAAGCTATATACAACCCCAAACACATGCAAACTAAATTGAGAAATAAAGAAAAATGATAAAAAAGATACCATCACTATTATATGCTATGAAGAGGTAAGACATGAATTAACTACTCCTTAAACATGATGAGATTTCTTATATTATGCTGAATACTTTATTGAGGTGTAATAGGCAGACAGTAAAATGCACAAATCTTAAACATACAGCTCAATGAATCTTTATACACACACACACACTTGCTTCCAGTTAAGAACCATGACTGCTATACATGTAATAAAAGTGTTTACTCAGAAGAAAACTTAAAGTTCTAATAAAAAGTGATTATTTGATACATAAAAATCAAGAAGCTGGGAAAAAAGGGCTTAGAGTAAAACTATACACTTAGTGAAATAGAATATAACATAAAAAGCAGAAAAAAACCCATGAAAATCTAAAGTTATGTAAATCTATGAGTAAAGTATAAAAGACTATTTTTATCTTAATTTCTTTCAAATACACTGAACTGTTTAAAGCAAAAATTATACCATTGGCTTATGAGGATTTAACGTATTAAGATAAATACATTTAAATGAGTGTACAGGAAAACTATAAAAGTTCAGTAGAGGGTAAGAAATAAACCTATATGATTCTAAGTTTCTGTAAGAATGTCACTGCCATTCTTACAGAAAAAAAGCTGAACATACTGAACATCAACTCCGCTTGCATCCGTCAGAGAACTGAGGTTACAGGACTAACTGCCACCCCAAAATCTGGAGAGACATGTGAACACAGAGAATTACAGCTGAAATCTGTTTATCTGGAGAAGAAGCTGGAGCCAGAAGCGAGTAGGAACACTTCAATGGTAATTTTGAGGAATTGTTGGAGGCCACGTGTGGAGTAGCACGAAGGTGAGAAACTCCCTGGGCTGCAATCTTAGAGGTGGTCCTCACACTTCTGTGCGTTTACCTCTAAGAACCTCACGGTGAGGTTCTCATGGTGAAAAGCTAAACAAATTCCCCTCATGGCTCAGCAGAAGGTGGGGAAAAGTAACCATTGTGAAATATGCCCAGAGCATTCTCCACTGCCAAAGCCTAGTCTCCGAGGTTAAAGACTTTACCAGAGCCTTATCCCACCTGGAGGGAAAGGCATTTACCCAACTCCAGCCCCCTCGGAACTCCCTGTCTCACCTAAGGGGAGAAAGAAAGCACTAAGAAACACTTATGAAGACACAAGGGGCACAGTTTCAGTTAAAGACAGATTTAATCGTAAGATTACAGAAGACTTCCCCTCCCACATACATTAACACCACACCCACAGGGCTGTAAAAACACTGACAGAAAGGAAGAATGTCTTTTATGGGCTCAACAGTAGACTGGACACAGCTGAGGAAAGAATTAACAAGCTTAAAGATATGTCAACAGAAACTTCCCAAAGTGAAATTCAGAGAGGAAAAAAAAAAAAACAACAAAAAACCACAACAGAATATTCAAGAACTGTGGGACAATTTAAAAGGTCTAACATACAAGCAATTGGAATACTAGAAGGAGAAGAAGTAGAGAACAGAAGGCAAAGTTTGAGTACTAATGACCGAGAATCTTCCAAAATTAATTGCAGACACAAGAGCATAGACCCAGGAAGTTCAGAAAATACCAAGCAGGATAAATGCCAAAAATCTACACCTAGGCATATCATATTCAAACTGCATAAAACCAAAAACAAAGAGGAAATCTTGCAAGAGTCCAGAGCGGGGAAAAAATCCACCTTACCTGTAGAGGAATAAAGATAAGAAATGATAGAATTCTCATCACAAACCTTGCAGTCAAGAAGAAAGTAAAATATTTAAAGTATTGAAAGAACAAGAAACCCCAACCTCGAATTCTATATCCAGTGAAATTAACCTTCAAAGTGAAAGAGAAATAAAAACTTTCTCAGACAAAAACTGAGGAAATTCATTGCCAGCAGATCTGCCTTGTAAGAAATATTTTTTAAAGTTTTTCGTGGAGAAGAATGATCATGTCAGAAACTCAGACCTACATTTTTTAAAAGGAAGAGTGTCAGAAAAGGAATAAATGAAATCTATTTAAAATTCTTTAAAAATGAGTCTAAGAAAATGATACAGTAAAAAATATTTAACAGAACTAGCCATTTAACTTTTAAGGGCAAGGATGTTCAATATTGAATTCCAAAGTTCTTTCATTCTTGCAAGGTAAATGCCATCTGTCTTTTCAAACTTTTCATAACGACTGCTATATAGACATTTTTTTTTTTTTTGACAGATTTTTTTTTTCTCCTCTTTCCATTTTAAAAATGAAGGATCTGAATCCTGGATTTGGTATGACACCAGGGGGGTGATAAAGGACTAGCCTCAGACAGAGGGAGGAATAAGTGGGAACCAGGGCTGACATAGAACAGAAAACCAGTAGAATTTTCAGAGTCTTGGGAAAGTATCTTGGGGCACATCTAGACTCTCCAATGGACTTGAGTGGGAGTTGAAGGCAATCTTATGTAGATTTTAAAGGAGCTGGGTAACCCTCAAGTAACAAGTTGGTTACATTCATATTAAATATAATTTTAAAAATCACTTACCTCTAATGAATTTGCATTCAATTTGAATACGAGGCATTTGACCTGATCACAGTTTACAGGAATATGCTACAAAAAGAGAAAGATGTCACATATTTGAAGGCTCAATGCCTTGCATGAGCTCATTTTTAAAATCTATTTACATTCTTTCTTTATCATACTTTCTACCTCACGACTATTTCAAACCCAGTAGCTCATCACAAAAACTGAGCAAGGGGTTGTAGAAGGAAAAGGAATCGAAAAATTGGTTCATTTAAATCTTAAAAGGTAACTTAAACAGAAAAGATTGGGAAGGTGCATATAACTAATGGCTAAATCTGTACTTTTCAATGTCTATGGATTTTTATTTTTATTATCTTTTTATGACATGAGCTTCAGTTTATGCTTTATAATAATTCCAAGTTTTTGAGAAAGCCAAGTCCTGCTCTGTCAAACTGCTATATCAACGGTATGATACCTAGGATACTATTAATATCATCCAAGGCATGACCAAAAGAAATAAATGTGTACATTTCTCCTCCATCTCACAGGTTCCGTTTTCCTCTCTGAGAATTAATGGTTGTCCTTAGGAGATGGTGTGTGTGCATATAATTCAGCAGCTGCCCGCTGGTCCACGCACCCTCCCACTCTCCAGACAGCCATCTCACACCGTTTCCTCTCCCCACAAATCTTCAATATATCCTCTCCAGCTTCCTTCTCAGCAAAATGAAAATGTGGGCCCCTTGTTCACAAAAAAAAAAAAAAAAAAAAAAGGAAGGGGGAAACGCCATCACAGATACTAAAATATAAAGGTTTTCTTTAAAAATATTTTATACTTACAAAACATAACAGGTGTAATGGTGAATAACAACATAAACTTACAAACTGCAAAAAGTTATATTTTGGTGCCATAATTTTATATAATGCAAGAAATAGTTTATTAATGTGAAATCTTGATTGATCATAAGATTCTTCTGCCTTAATTTTCTGCAGATTCATTTATTAGATCATCAAAATTTACTTTTAGCAACTTTATTTTCAAGCAATATAATTGAAAGCAATGTTACTCTTGACAAATGAAAGACTGTAATTTTTGATCATTTTTAATTTTGAGCAGGATCTTTCTGCTAATATAACTCTTGCTAGAACTATTAAGAGAGTTTTAAAGACTGTAAGAACTCTGTGATAAATTTCTGATAAATAATTTTGAAAATTAAATTTTTGTACATCTATAACTGATGATTCCTATGGAACAAATTTTCTAAAATGATTTCATACAAATCAATTTCATGTAAGTTGGAATTTAAATGTAAATTTATACAATATCATTTTAATGTTTCCTTTGAAATCTCCTGAAACTTGTAGATGTAGTACAAAATAACAAAAGTAGCTTCATATGTATGTGATTCAAAATGCCTGTTTATGTATGTAGTCGGTTCAATTACAAGGAGAGAATCATTTTTAAATGGTCTTCTTCATTAGTTATTGGTTTATCTGATGCTTCCTAGGTAAACAGTGTTCTATTCCATAAAATATGATGATCTTTAAATTACAGTTCTGTTTGGAGCATGTGGATATTTGCTTTGCATTGTTGCAATGCTTTTTCAAAAACCAGAGATTCTAAACTTTTCAAAGAATTCTCACGACTTCCCGACATGTTTTATTGTAATGTCCGCGTGTCCACTTATATTTTGTAATAAGTTACTGGCGAAGTTAACTGCCTGAATGCTGGCAGCTCCTGACCCAGTGCTCAGGTTGGAAAGTTAGTATTTGCGCAGCTGCTCGGGGCAGAAACCAGACACAGAGGGCAAGCCAGCCTCCCATCAAGGGTCCTGGTGCTGCCCCCGTGAGGAGCCTTCCTCTCTGCAGAAGCTACTGCTGACTCTCCTGGCTGATTCTAAGCAAAGGCTAAAGAGTCTCCATGCATTATGACGAGAATGCAAATCAAGTCATCGCGCAAGTTCTGAGCGCTTCTACTCGTACCCAGCCTTATACTGGGTGCAAAGGAAGATTTACAACAGATATGTGATAAGCCTCTTAAAACCTAAGGAAGCAAAGCTAACACAACAGAGAACAAACCACATACAAATTCATTGGTAAACCAAATGTAATAATACATGTCCTACTGAGGTCAAGAGGCAGCAGATCCATGTCAAATCATGTTCTCAGAAAACTCTCAGAAGGTAGTAGAATTAGAAAGTGGTCTTAGAAAATATGCCCCCAAAATGTGTGACAGTAGTCCTTATTTTCACTTGTTGCTGTTGACAAAAAACAATCCTGACATACTGATTCCTGAAAGTAAACCTCCTGCCAAATCCTTAGCCAAATTTTGTTTGGAACCGGTGTCAAGACTATGCATAGTCTTTTAACTGCACGATGTTAGCCAACTTTACCTCCTTGAGAGATGGTGGTAATCTAAACTGTCACAATATTCATAAAGGCAGCAGCTAACACCTACAAAGCCCTCACTCTGCCCAATACACCATCTTAGAAAGAACTTCACAGACACCATCTCACGTAATCATCACAACAACCAGAGGTATCATGACTATCTCCATTTTATTAATGAGAAAACTGGGGGTTAGAAAAGGCTCTGACTGATAAATGTAGAGGCAGAAGATTCAGGTTCAAACCCTGGTCTTTATAACTCTGAAGCTTGTCTTTTCAACCACTCTGCTATACATTTCTCTTCAAAGATGCAAAGATGCCAGCTCACAGAACCAGCTCTCAATCTTTTTTCTCTTTGAATCATTCCTCAGCCATTCAAACCCAGGAAAGTAACATGAAAGCTCTCTAACCAAAGGCTATTGCTTTTCTGCGGAAAAAAGCAAGAGCTCAGAAAGCCTCTAAGAAAACAAATTATGTCAGCACAGTCTTCAGTTTATACAGGCAAAGTTCACTGACTCTGTCTTTCAGCTGGTCTCCTCTTCCTGAGCAGCCTCTAAGGGAAGACAGTGAAGTCCAAGCTAGGACCCAGAACTCAGAAAGGGTCGGGGGATGGCAAGCTGCACTAAGCCATCAGACATGTCTTGCTTTGCCCTTACAACATTTTATACATTAAGCAACAGTCATAAATCAGGATATTTTATATCAAAACACAATTATCTTTTAAAAACTAAAAACCTGTGCCAACGGTGGATACTCATTTGCAAAAGGCACGGATGCACTGCCCCTCCCGCGGGCCAGCGCTCCCCCTGTGGACTCCCCCCTACAACATGCGTGTGTTGCCCTTTCCCCTACACATGTATGATTGCCCTATGCCCACCATGTGTGTGTTTTGCCCTTTCCCCTACAGGTGTATGCATCGCCCTATTCCCACTACATGTGTGTACTGCCCTTCATTCTAGCCCTGTCGGTTCTTCCCAGTGTTTTCAAGCCCTACTCTGAGAAATCGAGAGTTTGTTTCCTTTCTTTTTTCAAATCCACCACAGTTACTAAACACTTGTTTGAAATGGGTGCAATTCAATGTAGCAATTAGCTAACCCAATCCATTTATTCTGAGCAAAGGGTGCTTCAAGTGAATTGTAGACTTCTGGTAACAGAAGTAAGTCTCATTCGATAAGGACAAAAATTCTGCTCTTAACAATAACTGCTGGGTCTCATCTAGATTGTGTTTCAGTCCTGAGCTGAAGAGACAGGTGAAGGCTCAGGTAATACTAACAGTGTCCGGGAGTGGGCCTGGCAAAGATGTAATTTAGGAAGGTGGAGAGAAAGCAACTGTCCTTTTTTATGGTGCTGGGTCAGCTGAGCCTCTTCACAAGACAAGCACTAAGTTACTGTGGTCATTGAGCTCGTGGTTCTCAAGAAACATAGCAAGTCACATTAAAGCAGAAATGTGGAAGAGCTGGAAAAAGGAGAGCATATGCATGGTATGTTTCCAAATGTTTGTCAGATGGATAAATGAGTGGCAGCATCGTGGTTGGACCCCTTTTGCGAGTCTTTATTAATCACGTTAACATCTAACATTCCTGCAGGACTTGGTGAGTGCTTTGCACCAAGCTAAGCTCCTCACGGGGGTTACCTGAAGGCATCCTCACAAGAACCCTATGAAGTAAAAACTATTACCATCCCATTTTACAGACAAGATAACTGATGTTTAGAGAGGTAAAGTAGCTCCTTCAGAAATAGCCAACCCTTCGTCAACTATATGTTCTCTTCTGCTACCACACTAGATCTCTGTTCCCTTCACGGCAAAACTCTTTGAAAGAGTCATCTGCACCCACTGCACCCACATCAATGAGGGGTGACAGATCAACCCACCAAATGTATCCCAAATTTACAGTTGGCCTTTGAAAAATGCTGGGATAAGGGCACTAACCTTCACACAGTCAAAAATCTACATATAAGTTTACAGTTGGCCCTCCGTATCTGTGGTTCTGCATCCTGCAGAACTGCAGTATGTACTACTGAAGAAAATCCAAGTACAAGTGGACCCATGCAGTTCAAGTCATGACATTCAAGGGTCAGCTGGAGTCCCTCCCACACATTCCCCATCACATCCTAGTACAAGTTACTGTCATCTTTTGTCTAGACTCCTACAAACGTTTCCTAAGTGATTTCCTGGCTTCCATTTAGTCTAGTTTCCACACAACAGCCAGCAGGTATTTTTAAAACACAAATTAGATCATATCACTCCCCTGCTCACAACTCTACACATTTCTTACTGTGGCCTGACAAGCTCTCATCTCCTCTTTCCCTGCTTTGCTCCCCGTATTCCACTCAACGCTGGCCTTGCTATTGTTCCTCAAATAGGACACCGGGGCCATCGTGTTCACCATACTTTTGCCTGGAACCTTCCCAATGCTTGCTCCTTCTTTCCATCTGGGTCTCTGCCTCAAATGTCACCTCCTTAACACGTTTTCTGTCTAATTACCCCTCTACCCATGGCTATGCCCTGCTGTTTTTAGTCTTAGCACTTGCTGCAATAATATTACAACAGACAGTGATTTGCTTGTTAATTTTGTCTTGTCTACTTGGATGTAAGTTCCATGAGGACAGAGACTTTATTACTCAATATTTCATTCCCAGATCCTAGAATTTCCTGGCATGTAGCAAGTATTCAGTATTTATTAAGTGAATGAATGTAAAATAGACAAATTAGTGGAGATATCATTTAAAGGGTGTCTGATGAATACAGAATGATTTTATAATATGTGTTAATCTACCCAGAGCTGGCTACCATGATGATCATGGAAAAAATAGTAATGTCAATTCCTTCTTACCAAAATTTACACATTCACAGCTAAAAGTTGATTTTTCAACTCCTTTTCTGCACACCTCAACCCTAACATACAATCAAACAGTGAAATTTAAAAAAAAACAAAACTATAAAGGCAAGGAAGTGACATCAGAGCCTGGAAAAAAAACACTAACTGAATATTCTAATGATCAAAATGTTTATGAATAGACATATATAATTCAAGCATAGGTATATACATCATTGGGGGGGAAATGCCATAAGATAACTTCAAGCATCAAAGGAAAACAACAAGAAATTACATATTACTCACGTGGGCATTCTGCATTCTATGTTTCAAGAATGTGAAGGAAAGATAAGAGTTTGCTTTGCTTAGTTTGTTCAAATTCTCTGCCATAAGATGGCAAGATTTCATTGCACTACATTTTCCTGAAGACATATAAAGCAATTACTCGAAGGAAACTCAACCATACATTCTTAATTCTAGGGCATATTTAGGATACACGTACAACTAGATTTTTTTAAAAAAACATTCTTTGTGTCTATTACCTACGTTAATTGCAGTTTCTTGTTTATCTCCTGTCAAGACCCATATTCTTATGTTTGCTTTCAGTAAATTTGTTATCGTTTCTGGAACACGTGCTTGAAGGCGATCTTCAATGGCTGTGGCTCCAAGTAGCAGGAACCTCTAGACGTTTTTTGAAAGAGGTATTTGTTTTTACTAATTAAAGATAAAAATATTTTTAAATGGAATAAATAGAGAAAATTCTGACAAAAGATATACAGTCTAATAATTTATTACGTGAAGTCCCATATACGTACACAAACACACTTTTTTTCCAGTCTCTTCCACTCGTCTATTTGTTTGTCCCTATTTCACTACAACATGAGGCAGTGTAGCATGATGGTTAAGAGCTAGGCTTTTGAATTCATTCCCTAACTCTAGAAGTTACTAGATGTGTGATCATAAGCAAACTACTTACATTTCTGTTGCTCAGTTTCCTCATCTATTACTGGAGAAGTGGGGAAAATAAGATTACTGATAGAATTATTGTGAGAGTTAATATTTGGAGAGTGATTAGAATAATATCTAGCAGATTATAAATGGTTAATAAATATTATATATTATTTTAATTATTATAAGCTTAAGGTAAATCTTGATGTCTAGAGAGGAAAGCCTCCTTTATTATTCTCATTCAAAAAATATCACAATAATTCTTAGCCTCCTCCTACTTCTGAATGAATTTTAGAACAAACTTGTCAAGTTCTGTGAAAATTCTGTTGGTACTTTTATGCATTCCTGCATTGCACTGAATTCATAGATTACGTTGAGGAGAACTGCCATGTTAATTACCCTGGTTTTTCCACATATTGTATACACCCTTCCACGTATATAGGTCCTTACTTGTCATTAAGAAAAAAATTTCATAATTTTCTCCATAAATGTCTCATCACCAGATGGTTTACAGTTTTTGTTCCTATTGTGAATTATCTCCCTACCTCTAGAGAGAAGTGGTGTAGAGTTATTTGAAAGTGGACTAAAAACATTTTTAAAAGAAGTATGATTGATATGCTAAAAAAAAAAAAAAAAAAGGAGAGAGAGAGAGAAAGCAGATCATACAAAATGCTCAATTAGAACCAAAGGCAGAAAAAAGTGGAAAGGAAAGAAAGAAAAAGAAAAAAAGGGGGAACAAATAAAAAATAGTTACAAATACAGCAGATATTAAACTAATAATCATGATAAACATGTATGATCTAAATACACCAATTAAAAGAGGCTGTCTGATTGAACAAAAAATGACACAGACTTAACTTTATGTTGCCTGTAAGAAACTCACATTGCATATGAAGACACAGATAGATTAAAATAAAGGGACTGGAGAAAGATATACCATGCTAATGCTAATAAAAGAAAGCTGCAGTAGCTATATTAATTTCAGAGCAGACTTCAGAGCAAGGAAATTATCAGTGATAGAGAGGGGCATTACATAATGATAAAGAGTCCATTATCTAGGAAAACATAACAATATTTAATGTGTATGCACCTAACAACAGAGCATCAAAATATATGAGGCAAAAACTCATAGAACTGCAAGGAGAAATGGATGAATATACTATTATAGTTGGAGACTCCAACACCTCCTTATCAATAATTGACAGATCCAGCAGACAGAAAATAAGTAAAGATATAGTTGAACAGAATAGAACCATCAATCCACTGCATCTAATTGACTTTTAAAGAATACTCATCCAACAACAGCAGAGTAGGTGGAGCATAGGAGATTTTAGGGCAGTGGAACTACTCTATATGATACTGCAATAGTGGATAGTCACATGTATTTGTCAAAACCCACAAAACTGTACAGTAAGACCAAACCCTAATATAAACTACGGAGATTAGTTAATAACAACATGTCAGTGTTGGTTCATCAATTGTGACAAACATAGCACAAATACAAAATGTTTATAATAAGGGAAATTGTGTAAGGGGGAGAGGAAGGTTATATGTGAATTATCTGTACTTTCTGCTCATTTTTTCTGTAAACCTAAAACTATTCTAAAAAAATAAATGTATTTTTTAGAGGAGTTTGGGATTAACATACACACACTATAATATCAAAATAGATAAATAACAGGGACCTACTGTATAGCAGAGGGACAGAGGGAACTGTATTCAATATCTTGTAATAACCTATAATGGAAAACAATCAAAAGTGTATATATATATATATAAAAACACATACACACACATATATATATATAGCTGAATCACTTTGCTGTACCCCTGAAACTAACACAACATTGTAAATTAACTGCACTTCAATTTTTTAATGGTTAAAAAATAAAATAAATAAAATATTGTAAAAAAAAAAAGGTATTAATTTTTTGAATGGCCAAAGGATTTGAATAGACATTTCTCCAAAGAAGATATACAAATAACCAAAAAACACATGACAAGATGTTCAACATCATTAATCATTAAAGAAATGCACATTAAAATCACAATGAGATCCACTTCATACCCACTAGGATGGGTATAATCAATTACAGATGGTAACAAGCACTGGTGAGGAGGTGGAGAAATTGGAACCCTCGTACACCAGCTGTGGAGATGTAGAATGGTGCAGCTACTTTGGAAACGTAACTATTGTCTCAATAGGTTAAAAACAGAGTTACCATGTGACCCAGAAATTCTACTCATAGATATGTACCCCCAAAAAACGAAAGAATGTGTCCAAGTGAAAGCTTGCACATGAACATTTATCACAGCATTGTTCATAATAGCCAGTGGAACAACCCAAATGACCATCAACAGAGGAATGAACAAACAAATTGTATATCCACACAATGGAGTATTATCTGGCATTGAAAATGAGTGAAGTATGGATGCATGCTACAACAACATGGATGAATCCTGAAAGCAGTAAACTAAATCAAAGAAGCATGTCACTAAAGACCACATATTATATGATTCCATTTACATGGACTATCCAGAAGAAGAAAGTACAGAGAGCGCAAAAGTAAATTAGTGGTTGCATGGGCTGGGGTTAAAGAATGGGGTGGGGGTGGGAGGATGGCAGAGAGTGAAGACTAACGGATATGGGTTTTCGGGGGGATATCGAAAATATTCTGCATTCATCATGGTGATGGCTGTAAATCTCTGAGTATACTAACTATACAACTGTACACTTCAAATGAGTGAACTGTATGGTATGTGAATTATATCTCAATAAAGCTATCACACTTTTTTAAAGAAAGGAATGCTTCAAAGGAACTATGAAGCCAGAGAGCCTCAGAAACAAGTCTAATTCAATCAGTCAATCTATCAATTCATATTTTACCAATACAGCAATCCTGGTAACATGGTACTTAATTACTTTAGCAATTACACTCTAAGTTATGCTGTACTTGACTACTGATACAAATGCAGACGGCATCTTTCTCGCCCTTGCTCATCGAGAAAGACATTTAAAATCTTATTAACCCCAAAAGGAAAAATGTTCAAAAGCAAAGAAGTGCTACTGACCTGAAGAGCTAAGAGGAGGGTCAGAAAACACCTCCCTCCTACTGAAGAAAACAAGTAGGACCATAATGGTGTGCATGGAACTGATAAGAGCCAATTTCACAGAGCCAGTCAATCCTACACCCTTTGGTGTCAGACTCCGTTTATCTATAAGTCTGCAGAAAGTAGCCATATAACTATAACTAACATAACATCACCTAGAATTGTGGAAATTAACACAAGTCATGAAGCAGATGGTTAGATAGATCCTCGAATGGTTAATACAAAATAAGAAAAATGACAACTGAAGGACAAGACTATTAGCTTTTTTAGATGGCATATGGGTGTTCCAAGCCTAGAAAACTAGAGTTGATGATATAGATTTTTTAAAATGCAAAATTTAAGTTAAGAATCATAATTGTTTGGCTCTTATAGCTTGAAAGATATATTTCTTTAAAAAACCCAGTTCCTTCTGATCAAAACCTATGAACACTTGATGACCCTGTCATCTACCACTTGCCCCCAGTGTGTCCTTTTTTGGGAGGTACCCTTCAATAGGGTATCTAGTTCCCAGGACAAGTCTCCCCAGCGGAGTTGTAATGAATAGGGAGGTCTAGTCTCCAGCCCCCCGGAAGTTTGCCCTGCCTGATTCAATCCCCAGGAGCTCATCACTCCTGGATGAACTGGAAAACATCCAGTGGGGGAAAGAGAAGGGATGGTGGTAAGACACAAATGAACAAATAATCTGACTGTTATCAATGTGATTTTAGTATCACAGAGCCTGATCGTTTGCATACATGACTTGGGCTAAATCTCCTCTCATCCACACTAAACAGGGATATTGAGAATTTTTGACTCCTGAACTTTTAAAGCTTATAGCCGTTGAGAGAAAAAAAAAAATCAGTGTTTTGTTAAATAACATGATTCTGCTCTGTTAAAGTATCTAAGGATGATAAGATTTCCACTCAGACCTTCCAAGCGCCGTATGCTGCTCATCAGCGGCTCTGGGTACTCAGGTAACCTTTAGAATATAGGGTGGCACTCACTCAGGCCAGACAACCTCCAAGACCAGACAGGAAAAGCCAGCCTGGGATAGTTCTTCTGCCTGTTATTTCTGCCTCTGAAGTTTAAGGAAGAGAATAAAGAGCCCTGCCAGTTATACAAGGTCACCTACTTTCCTTGGACAGCAGACAAGCTTGAAATCTTCAACCCCCAGTATTAACTGAGTACAGTTAATATTTCCTGAGCACCCACTGCATGCCAGGCACTGTGTACCTGCTGGAGACGAGCATTCAGCTGATGAAGGAATTGGTCAGTTTAAGGCCACTGCACTCCCTGACCTTGCTGCCCACCTCACGTTCCCTGGGAAAGGCTAACTTACTCTTTTCTTCATCCTATGACTTCCTCTTTCCCCACATACGACTCCCAGATTAAAACTTAAAACTAAAATATAAATTATAACCGTTTGATTGAAAACAGAATTGCCACACTAATACGTGTACAGTGCTTCAAGAGGCCAATTTTCTATTGGCCAGATGTCTTCTCAGCGTGTGGGAGTAACAGACCCACCGGTATCCCATAAGGAACAGGCAGGTTACACAATCAGCCCCTTTCCTGTGCTTTGTCAACAGACGCTGAGTAATCGCCCATGAGGGCTACTGCAGCATGTTCATGCACTGGGTATGAAGCTGGGTTAGGTTCCTAATCTTCCAGTATTCGACTTTGAAAAAAAGATGGACCCAGTGATGTTAAGAAAACCCCTCAGCCTAAATCTGTTCTGGCCAAGGTCCTGCAGGAATGAAATGCAGAGTTCATGGGACCAAATGGCGAGAGAAATCAAGCCAGGAAACAAAAGTTGGCCCAGGACCCATTAAATCCCTGAAGCCTCAGCTGAAATTCCCAGCGACACTCGACAGCCCAGGGTGCATGAGATGCCCCTGGAAAAGCAACCACCAGAGGAAAGAGAGCACAATAAAAGTGTACTCATCCACACAGTGGAGTACCATGGAGCAGTCAAGGAGGATAACATAGAAGAATGTTCCGTGATACGGGAAACTATTCCCAATTTATTACAGCGAACACTTCATGATTCAAGCAGTACTTCTATGGGAAAAATTATGGGGGCATTTTTACTTTTAATTTTTATGGGAAAAATTTCTCGGTGTGGGTTAAATACATACAATGGAATACTACATATACAATACACACATATGAAGAAGGAAAAGAGACCAACTTAGTCACTAGCCCAACATTACAGATGATTATTATTTATTATTCTAGCTTATTTTTCTATAATAAACATGCATTTCTTTTGAAATGGGAAAAGTTATAAAAAGGATACCAAGATTGAGGTGATTAGGATACAACTCAAAGGAGGGAGAAATATTTTGAATATTTTAAAAGACATTTTATGAATTTTCAATACAATAAGACAGATGTATGCTTCTGAAAAAAATTTGACTGAGCTTTAAAATTACATCAAGATATGAATACCTTGATAAGTGCCTTTTCTTCACGTATTTATCTTGGCATATACAACACATAGGGGGTATGTTACCTTTTCAATAGCATCATAACAGTCTTCCAGACTTTGAGTTCTGTCTTGTACAGCTGCACTGGCTTCTTTATACATCACCAAGCACTGCTGATACTCTCTCTCAGTTAAACCTATGTAGGCAACACACAGAGTTCTCAGACCTGCGAGAGAGGGCTAACCTGGTTCCAGTGATCAGGGAGAAGGAGAAATTGAAAACAAAATTCAGAAGCGTTTCAGAGCCCATGGGACAGTGAAGGCCTTCGTGTGGCCCTACCCGACCTGCCCTGGCCTCCCTACTGATCTTCCTTCATCCCCTCCTCCTTGCTCACTGTGGCGCCCCTGCCAGCCCTCTTACTTCCCCACACTCGGACTTGCTCTTCCCTCTACTGGAACACTTTCTCCTGGAGAGCCCGTGGTTCTCCCTCCCTTCCTGCAGTCTCTGCCTAACCCACCCCATACAGAGAGCATCCCATCGCTCTGTTCCCTGCATCCTGCTTACTTCCTCTCCATAGCACGCATCACCCCACGACATCATCTGTTACTGGCAAATTCCCACAGGGCATTAGCTTTCTATGTTTGGGTCACTTCTGTCCTGGAAGCTGAGAACAGTGCATGGCACTGAATAGATGCTCAATCACTATTTGCTGAATGAAGGAAAGAACAAATGAGGCTTCAGTTTCCAATTTAGTAAGCCAGAAAATCACCAAAATAACAGAAAATGACTTTAAATCCCATTTTGCAAGGACTTGTTTGAAAAAAAATTTTTCCTTAAACCAGACTGTAATATTTTAGGCTAACTCCTGTAAAACATTCAAATACTTAAGGATTCCCTAGAAACGAATTCTCTGCAGAAGAGCTATAGAAGTCGTTATTCTGTTCTGAGCTCAATTGCAATATAGTTCCCATATGCTTCTAGCTACTGTCACCTGCTTACAGCACAGGTACATTTTCAGAGAGCAGTAAAAGGCCCAAAATGCAAACTTGCAAAATATCCATACTTTCAGACAAGACACACGTGTCTGTAGGAAGCAGCAGCTTATAAACTAAAAGGAGAAAGTGGGCTACAGCTTTCAAGGTATTATTAGCTTTACCCTTATTTGATATTACACCTTGCTTTGCAAAGCTTCTATAAACCTTTCAGTAGATGCTGTTCTTATTCAAAACTCACTCAAGGAATTTTATTTCCTTAAGAGATGGATGATAAGTCAAAATCAGAAGGATAAGAGAATGGCAGGAAAATATCAACTACGTCAGCATTCTGAGTTATATGCACAAAATAATTAACTTCAAAATACACAACACAAACCGGAAAAACCTCCCTTTTTCTCCGACTATAGGCATAGTTCCTACTACAGCTTGATAAAAGGTAACGCTTAGCAAATAGAAACAGATAATAGACTGAAGACACTGCCTTAGGAATAAAGGAAGAGCCACATAGTAAAAACATACATTTTACTGTTTGTGCGTAAGCACAAAATACCGTTGGAAGTGGGAGGAAGGGAAAATAATAGTAATGCCTTGACAGGGTTTGTTTGGGGAACCATTTATTTTTAAGCAAACAGAAGGCATACAAGGTCTCACATACCAACAAGCTCCCCCTTGCCCACCTGTGGGCCTGAGTAGCAGCGACATGCATTGAGGCTACAATTTCAACAGTTGAGAACAGCATTACGAAAGGGAACTCGATTCTAAACAATTTTCACTTACCTTCTTTGGCAAAACATTCCAGGTGGGCTAAAGTCTCCTCCACAAAGAAAGAATCTTCTGAAAGTCTCTCATAAATCACTGAATCCTATAGAAAACACACACACACACAAATACACACACTGTGATTAACATCTAAGCCTGACAGTCTAAATTATAAATACTGTTCTATAATTTTATTGTTATAGCTAATAGATGTGAAGGAGCTCAAGCAGCCCCAGTGAAGGCACAATTCCAGAAAAAAATATGCTACATACAGAGCGACAAAGACAAGGAACACAGCAGATTTCTCATTGGGACAATGCAAGTGAGAAGCCAGTGAAGCAAAGTCTTTACAGCACTGAAAGAAAAAATGGTCAGCCTAGAATTCTATACTCAGCAAAAATTGATTTCAAGATGAAGATTAGAAAAAAAAGAAGATGAAATGAAGATTTTTTTCCAACTTAGGCTGAAAAAATTTATCACCACCAGATCTGCTGTATAAGATATGGTAAAGGAACCCCTTCAGATAAAAATCATTGTACCAAATGTTAATATGGGTCTGAAGAGCACTGAAAACGGTATTCACACGAGTACATATACATTATTTTTCTTGTTATTTAACACTAGAACCAACTACATGATCCCTAGAAGAAACACACTTTAAAGACACAAATGGGTTAAAAGGAAAGAAAAAGCTATACCATACTAATACTAATCAAAAGAAATCTGAAGGAACAAGTTGGTAAATTGACCTAGATCAAAGTTACTGACTTCTGATCTTCAAAAGACACAGTTAAGGAAATGAAAAGATAAGTCACAGACTGGGTTATAATATTTGCAAGTAATATATCTGCTAAAGGACTTGTTTCCAAAATAAGTAAGAACTCTCAAAACTCAAAAAGAAAAAAAGTTACTTTAAAAAAAGGTTAACTATTTAAACACATTTTAACAAGGAAAATAAGTGGATGGTGTGTAGAAAAGAGTTGAAGTGGCAGATCAGAGACTGCTCTCCTTAGAAAGACCTACTTACAAAATTGGCCCTTGGCTGGCCTCTAGGAATTTGGCTGGTAAACAATTCTCTAAACTGATACAAACTTTCCCTGTGTGACTGACCCCCATGGGATTCCTCCAGCCGCTGCTCATGTCTTTCCTTTTGTGATCTGGCTGTATATCCTTATTACATTGCTGTAATAAATCTTAGCCATAAGTACAACTATATGCTGAGTCCCATGAATCCTTTTAGAGATTCACTAAAAGCATAAGGGTGGTCTTGGGAACCCCCATCACAGATGGCAAATAAACACATGAAAAGATGTTTGCTATCATCAGTCAGCATGGAAATGTAAATTACATTCACAATGAGGTACACACCTATCAGAATGGCAAAATCAAATAGACTGACCAGGCCAAGTGTTGGTGACAACTGCTGGTAGGAATATAAACTACAATTTGGTTGTTTCTTAAGTTGAAATATGCCTACCACGTGATCCAGTAACTTTACTCCTAGATATTTACCAAATAGAGATAAGATCATACTTCCATACAAAGAGTTGCAAACAAATGTTCATAGGAGCATTGTTTGTAGTTGCCCAAACTGCAAACAAAATGTCCAGCAACAGATGAACAGATAAACAAAGGCTGGTATATCCATTCAATGGAATCTACCCGGCAATACAAAGAAATGAACTGCTGGTACAAGCTACAACATGAACGAATTTTAAAATAATTATGAGTGAAAGAAGCCAGACAAAAAGTCATATATACTGTATGACTTTGTACAAAACTTTAGTAATTGAAATGAATCTATAGTGACAGAAAGCAGATCAGTGTCAAAACTTAACAAAATGTACATTTAAAACGTGCCATTTATTTTATGTCAATTTTACCTCAATAAAGCTGGGTTTTTTAAGGTACATATGGTAGTGAACAAATACATAAATGCTTTATAAAAAGAGATTTACAGAGGTAAAGCGAATTCCTGAGACACCAAATCCAAGCACTTTGGGCTTGGAAGTGGGATCAAAATTCCTGCTACAAACCCTTAGCATCAACCATCTAATCACTGGTTCTCAAAAAAACAACTGAGTGACAGCAGGTTTTCACTGACATAAAAGTTTAGTAAAATTATGGTGTGAGCCACCACAAATTTCAATGGGCTCAGCTGGGGGGGGATCCTTCTCGGTTGCCCTGAGATGGACTTTTCAATCTTGGGTAATGCTGTCAACAACCAGTGATAACAGCGCATACAAAGTAACAACGTTTTAAAATATTGTGGGAGTTTGGGGTTTGTTTTGAGCTCGAGCCACTTTTCTCCTTGCTTGGCCCTGCAATAAACCATTCTCTGCTTAAAAAAAATAAAATAAAATAAAATAAAACATTGTGAAGTTGTAAAAGGCTTCCTGTAAGTTGTTGGAACATAAGAGAGGAGTTACATGAATAATGAATCCCATTGCATTTATATGAAATGTCCAAAAAAGACAAATCTATAGAAACAAAAAGTAGATTCGTGGTTGTCAGGAGCTGGAAGTAGGACTAGGGAGTTACTGCAAATGGGCATGAGACATCTTGTTGGGGTGATGGAGATGTAAAACTGGATTCTGATGATCGTTGCACAGCCCTGTAAATTTGCTAAAAATCATCGACTTGTACACTTAAAATGAGTGTTTTCACGGTGTAGAAATTAAACCTCAATAAAACTGTTCAAAAAACCCCCCAAAAAACCGAATCCCAGTACTTACAGCCCCTTTGCAGTAGAGCCGGAGCTGTCCTGTAGGAGTTCGCACAATTACAGACATCCTCTTTCCAGTACTAGAACAATAGAGTGTATTATTAGTTTCTATTTTCCTCAGTACATGACACTAATACCCACCCAAAAATTCAAAGCCAAAAGAATTCTAATAGAGTCCTCAGCTGCCCATTGCTGAAAAGGCCAGCATGTTTCTTGCCAGCCTCTTCTTTTTTCTTTACCTGCTTCTTTTAACTGAGATTCTAATTATAAATCTCCACCTTCTTCTCCTACTATTCTTTTCTTCCATGGAAGTTTACTGACACAAATATATGTAATATATTATATTATATTATATTAATATAATTACATATATTATATTTTATATTAATATGTACTATTATAACATAGTACATGACATAAATATAATGTAATATACCTTTCTTATGTATTGTATGTACATGTATTACTTATAATACATAAATTTTATATACATGTAATATATATAATCATCAAAATTTGATGAGGAAAGGGGAAAGCAGCCCTGGGTCTGTGTATTATTCAGTCCTCACACCATCTTTATCAACTAGACCTTCCTGCCCCCATTTTGCTGCACAGAGATGTTAAATTCCTCCTCACCATCTCATTCGCCCACGCTTAACTCTCCTGTCATCTTTCAATTATCAGCCCAAGTCCCACCTCCCCACAAAGGCTCCCAGGCCCCTAAGAGATAGACCTCCACCACCAGTGGCACCGCTGTCTCCATCAGATCATACTCTTCAATATTCTTTATCGCCCTCATAACGACTGGGAATTACCTTGTTTACTAAAGCAGGGGACCCCACAAACAGGTGGTGCACCCTAGTCCTAGAACAGTATTCTAGAAAAATATTTGTAGCTGCATAGACTGCAATTCTCTCCATGAAGATGAAAATACGTTTTGCTTGCTTTTTTTACATTCTTTAACTTTTCTTTCACCTCTGGAGGCACAGATTGGTTGACAATACCAAGGACTTTGGAACCAGATAGACCTGGATTTGAACCCTGATTCTGCCACTTATTTGCTTAGCGACGTTGGGAAGGTCATTTAAATGGAGCCCCAGCTGCCGGTCTTTCAAGTGCAGTGACCACCACTGGCCTCAGAGGACCGCTCTGTGTGTGTCCAGCAGACCAGCTGGGCTTTCAGTCATTAGTTCCTCCACGTTTTCAAGTTTTTCCAACAAAAAGAATTTTATTTTTCTTCAGGAATAAGATTGATCGAGAAAAGGATGTTCAAGCTTGGAGGAAAAGTAAGAGGTTCATAGACATGATGGCCGAAGGAGAGAAGGAAGATCTGCTTCAGGGAGAAGAAAACCCTAGTGAAATCCAAACAAGCCTCAGAGAAGAGTGCTCCAATTAAAATAATAGTAATAATAAACACTCATACCAAGTGCTCCATCAGTTTTTACTATGTGCCGGGCATTGTGATTTAATCTTCACAACAATCCTGTGAGGCGGACACCATTGCTAGCCCCATTTTACAGATCAAGAAACTGTGGCACAGAGAGGTTAGGTGACCAGGAAAGTCATGAGCTAGTAAGTAACAGAACCACAACTACGACCACAAGTGATCCTTTTCCCTCCTCTGTCCCCCAAGCTTTTTTCACCCTCTCACCCTCCTCTCCACATGCACCCATGCTTGTCATCTCCCTTCTCCCCTTCTTCCTTCTCTGGTCCACTGGCCCCGTCAATATAGCCACCAAGGAGCAAAATGAGCCACTGAGACGGCAGCTCTGCCAGGTCACCAAGCAGAGAGTGCCAGCAAGAAAAGATGTTTCCCACCCCCCAGGGAGCCCCATGGCCATGCCTACTGAAAACACAGCCTTCATCTGTCCCCACCTCACTGCCAACAGTCTAAGCCAGAGCTCCCACCCTCCAAGGATGGTCCCGGTGACCAATCTTACAGTGGAACGCTTCAGCTAGAAGGGACTTTTCAACAGGGATAAAGGATTAGCAATTGTTTTAAATACTTAGAAAGCTGTTAGAACACTACTCAAAGCAAATAAATCATTTAAGTGGTACCTAACTAGGAAAGCACGTGTTAATGACAGGAAATGACTGCTCTAGTGGTAGCAGTAGTCAAATATTAAGAAAGGAGAAAGCTAGAATGAATACTGAGATGTATTTTCTTGTAACGAAGTTCTTAGAAAAATCTTTCCTAGGACTTCCTTGGCTGTCCAGTGGTTAGGACTCCGTGCTTCCACTGCAGTGGGCACGGGTTCAACCCCTGGTTGGGGCACTAAGATCCCGCATGCCACCTGGCACGGCCAAAAAAAAAAAAAATCTCTCCTAGAGAGGGGGTAACAACAACTTTTCTGAGGTTTAAAGCTTTTTTTTTTTTTTTTTAATGTCATTGGGAAACAAGGCTTTAAAAATACAATTTAAAAAAAATCATCTGGCTTTAGGAAGAATGAATGATTTACTTATTAATTTACTTTTCTAATTTTTCAAATTTCACATTAGAAATAGTGAAATGGTCCAAGAGATATGACTTCATGAGTCTGGAGGAAAATCCAATGGAAATAAAATCATCACTTCAGGCCACAGATGCTGGGGTGTAAGAGGAAAGAAGAATGCACATTGTTTGGGAAAAAATTAATTAATTCACTGTCTATTTTTAAAGAAACAGTTTTTGGTTTATTTGTGAAAATAATGTTCAATATCCATTTGTTAAAAAAGAGACAATAGGCCCAAAATGGAGTCATGTGTGCTCAGCCCACATCCCCAAACCAAGACTCAATACCTAACTGCAATTTCAGACTCTCCCAGGAATCTAATCTTAACCAGTCAGTGTGGAATCACCTGGTCAGCACTAGTGAGGTAACCTGAGTGACGGACCCCAGGGGTCCCCCAAAGGAAGATGACCTTGTCCCAAACAATCTACTTTTTGCTAGTAGCCTCTTTGTCCCGCCCCATCTGCCCATCTAGCTAACTAGAATTTCAGGATTCTGTATTAAGGTTTTGATTTACACTGCCAAATCTCAGTTGAATAGCCACAGAAAGAGCCCTGGGAAATACACAAATAGAATGAAAAGGCAGCTTACCTAGAAAATTCCAGGACATTAAGAATTTCAAGTGTGAATTCTTCTCCCATCTACAGGAAGATAAGACAACATATTCTTACCTGAGGATAAAAGTATTCATCTCACAAAATAACTCACTCTCCCAATCACAAACAAGTTTTACCCTCCAAATACGTATCTTTTTCAAAAAATAAATCTTCCTGCAAGTCTGATGAGATAATGGTGCCCTCCTCTGGTAAGAATATTGTTTGCAACCTGGGCAATATTGGCAAAAGTGCTTCTGATAGTGACAATTTAAGACTGAAACACCTCTCTCTTCCACCTAAAATCTGCACGATTAGAAAAATTGTATAAACACTCTCATGTTGTAAGGTTACATGGAGTAAGGGAGAAAATCAGCAGAGAGAAATGTGAACAAACAAATCTTTTAATAAAATTGCACAGATCAAATAAAATCCTTAATGCTTAGATAATTTGAAGAGGTAAACATGAAAAGAGGTGGCATGCTAAAAAAATATATCAATGAAACATGCATTCTCTTCTAAATTTTTCCAGTTACAGCCTCTTGAATTCCTGTAACCATGATCAATTTATCTCTGCATCTACCAGCTCTCAGCTTCACCACTGCAGAAGTTCAAATGTGATATATGATATTTATATATATATCTATGTGATATAAAGATGAATTAATCAGTCCATTCTAGCAAGGACTCAACGTCTAGTAAGCATCTCTAACCATTGCATTATTACTAAGAAAAAAAACAGTGCATTGGCCACCATGCTTACATTGCTTCAATTTTTTCCCCATAATATCAAAGGCTTGTGGTCATCAAGATAGAACAAGGGTATATGTAACAAAATGAATTAATCAACGTATTGATAAAAACAGAACTCACCAAAATATAGAAACATTTTGATTCTTCATAGGAAAAAAATTAGTTTACTTCTTAAATGTCTGACAATTCTAACTCTTTGGAATAGCTCAATTTTTTTTTTTTATGTTAGCAATTTTTTTTCTTTTTTAACATCTTTATTGGAGTATAATTGCTTTACAATGGTGTGTTAGTTTCTGCTTTATAACAAAGTGAATCAGCTATACATATATCCCCATATCTCCTCCCTCTTGCGTCTCCCTCCCACCCCTCCCTATCCCATCCCTCTAGGGGGTCACAAAGCACCGAGCTGATCTCCCTGTGCTATGCGGTTGCTTCCCACTAGCTAGCTATTTTACATTTGGTAGTGTATATATGTCCATGACACTCTCTCACTTCGTCCCAGCTTACCCTTCCCCCTCCCCGTGTCCTCAAGTCCATTCTCTACGTCTGCGTCTTTATTCCTGTCCTGCCCCTAGGTTCTTCAGAACCTTTTTAAATTTTTTTAGATTCCATATATATGTGTTAGCATATGGTATTTGTTTTTCTCTTTCTGACTTACTTCACTCTGTATGACAGACTCTAGGTCCATCCACCTCACTACAAATGACTCAATTTCATTTCTTTTTATGGCTGAGTAATATTCCATTGTATATATGTGCCACATCTTCTTTATCCATTCATCTGTCAATGGACACTTAGGTTGGGAATAGCTCAATTTTATTGAGCACCTGCTCTGCACCAAGCATTAATGTCAATTACTTTACACATACTAACTCATTTAATGTTCGCAAGGACCCTACTGCATACGTGATTCCCAGGTGGGAATCCTGGGCACTGGATTCCGAGCTCCTACTCCGCACTGCTGTACACACGTGTCTCTCTGGGTGAGCAGGTGTGTGTAACGGCTAGAAAGTACAATGTATCAAGTACTACTCACAGCTTCTACGGTGACAGAGTACGGCGTTCTTGTAGTGAAAACAAAGCCAAGTTTACTTGCTCCTTTCACTAAAGTGGCTTCATCTGTCAGTAAAAGGTCTGTATTAATGGAGATCGAGCAAATGTATTAACGCTAAATTTAATTCAATACAGATTCCTCCGGCACTAAACTATCATGTCATTCTCTTACACTTGGGTTTTTTACCCAAATGCACTTACCTGTGCTTCTAGGTGGCAGAGTGCTCACGGAAGAGGAAATCTGGTTAAACAGGGCCTCTGTCAGTGGGCCTAACTCACCAGCCTGGAAGGAAAATACTTTCTTCCCGCTCGCTGCGGTCTTGTTTGTTCTCCATGCCATTAGGAGCACCTCCATCAACCGCTGCAGGGCCTTAACCTGACCCCTGCCGTGTTACTGATTATAACCTGCCACTGAGCCCTGCTCCGAGAGCCATCCCCTGCCAGCCTTCTTAGGCATTAGGGGTGTGTGGAGAGTGGGAGCCCCAGAGCTACAGAGCGGCTCAGAGCTGCGCTGTACATGATCGCCCCTAACCGGTGAGAGTTTCAGGCAAGGAGAAAGGCAGGTGTGATCAAGGGACCAGCAATGGCATCAGCTCTTCTGTGGGCCCATCACCTGCCAAGTCTCTACGTGCACACAGCACCTACCTGGGGAGGAGGCCTGGTAGCTTATATCATTTCCGTCTCTCTCTGGAACCGCAGTGTGGCACGCGCACAACAGGGTAAGAAATTCCTCTATATAGTCTTTCACGGGCTGTAAGAAAGGGACAGGGCTAGTGAGCGTCTTCCAACGCAAAGGCCCCCTCCACCCCGCATCACGCGAGAGTCTCATGCAATCTGCAATTAGTACCAACTGAGGTTTCACTTCAGGTCCATACAGTCAGGCACCAGCTAAAAACCATACTGTGCATTCAAAATGGAGTGGAGTGGGTATTGAGTCAGGGACAGTGCAGGGGGCTGGGAGACTGCAGAGAAAACAGGAGGAACCTGTGCTTTTGGAGCTTCTGTTCTCCTTGGGGAGACAGGCTCTCTCAAAGCTGAAGGAAACAAGTAAGGGCTGTGATAGAGAAGACAGGGGCCTATTTTAGGTAGGTGATCAGGAAAAAATATATATATTTAAATGTTTAAATTAAGCCCTAAATAGAAAGGTTAGTTGTGGGTGTTAGTGTACCTGTGTGGTGGCACACACCAGACAAAGGTTGTAGCACCTTCCCAGGCCCCAAAGTCAGGACAAAGATTCATTGTTAGCGGAGCTTCAAGACAAGCGTGACCCCAGCATCTTGAGCCTCGGGCTCAATGACACAGAATGAGGTAGGAGAGAGAGAGGACCACAGTGGTGAGTTTGGATTTTATCTTAAGTGTGGTCCAGTCCTCGGGAGGGTCTTAAGCAAAGGAAGAACATGTACAGGTTTGCATTTTGAAAGATCACTTTTATTTTTAAGAAGATCAAGATTTCAAATCAGGTAGATCAACATCTTAAAATAGATAAGTGCAGATATTGGTAGCATACAATAGAACCAAAGAGTTTAAAAGCAGATAGAGACAGGATTTCATAGATTGCTACACAGTAGAAAATTCTTGTATAATGTCTGAATTCACTCACACTCAAGTTCAGGCCTCAGTTCATAATTTTGGTGTAAAATCCCTTGCTTACTATATTAACACCAAAACTTTTCAAGGCACTCTCTCTCTCTTCCTTTTAGAAAACCATATGCATGTGTTAAAGTTATATAGCATTACCCTGTTGACTTAAAGGGAAAATAGCAGACTTACATGGTCATTCTCAAAGTTCTGCAATAATGTTGGGTCATTGAATTCATAGGACTCTGGGATGGGACAAGGTGACTGACTGAGGAAGGATAGATAAGATTCGTTTGAACTAAAAGTTCCTGGTGGTACCAGTCAATAATCAAGCAGATCTAAATCAAACACAGCCCCACCTTCTGTTCTCACTAAGTCACACTTCCAGCTAGTAAATATTTAAGGTTCTGTCAAATTATACATCCTCCCAGGTCTCGAGCTGCAAAATGGCATTAGAAAATGCTTAAACTTGTGTTGAAAATTGTACCGTTATACGGAGTTTGAGGCAGAGTAAATTGCCACGAAAGCAGTAAATTGAAGACTAGATTCTGGGTTCTTTGAATATCCCATGGGAAAGATCTAGGGGAGCTTCCTGGGAACTGCCACTGGGGTTCTGGACAAGGGGGCTGTGTTATTACACGCCAGTGTGCTGGCACTGACAAAAAGTCCACCGCAAGGTAAAGGAAAAGGGGCAAAGGAGAAAAGACCGTATCTAGTTACCTTAAGTTTTCTTCACCAGCAGCACTTCTGTCTGACTGATTTCTAAGGGAAAATGAGAGAGGAAATGCGATGGTTACAGGCTATAAATATAAAACTCTTTAGGAATTCTAATCATGTATAAAAGCAGACATAAACCAAATTTTTTAAAAAACTGCAAGTTTTCATATAAAATATATTAAGTTGCAATCTCATTATCTCATTCAGATATAGCTATAGTATTATAGGTTCAGATAAGTTTTGGAGTAAATAAAGGCTACTTAATTTTGTTAAGAAAAAAAATGAGAACTTCCAATAGAGTATGGCAATAAAAACACTTACCCAGGACTTCCCTGGTGGCGCAGTGGTTAGGAATCCGCTTGCCAATGCAGGGGACACGGGTTCGGGCCCTGGTCCGGGAAGATCCCACATGCCGCATAGCAGCTGGGCCCATGTGCCACAACTACTGAGCCTGCGCTCTAGAGCCTGTGAGCCACGGCTGCTGAGCCCACGTGCCACAACTGCAGGGCCCAAGCGCCTAGAGCCCGTGCTCCGCAGCAGGGGAGACCACCGCAATGAGAGGCCCGCGCACCGCAACGAAGAGTAGCCCCCGCTCTCAGCAACTGGAGAGGGCCCGCGCGCAGCAATGAGGACCCAACACAGCCAAAAATAAATAAATAAATATTAAAAACAACAAAAAAAAACTTACCCATAAATTATACCAGCAATGGTACACTTCTTAAATGTCATAATATTGCACGTGAGGGTCCCTGTTTTATCAGAGAATAAGTATTTCACCTATGCAAAGAAGAAATACATTTTAAATTTAACTAAAGAAAGAAAAATTAACACGATAAACATAAATTTAAAATGTATTTAGAGAGCAAAGATGGTGTTCTTTCTCTTTAAATCCTCAAATTACGTGAATTTTTAGAAAACAAGAAGTTCAGTCTATAAGAATTCTATATGTAATATTTATTTCTTTCAGAAGCCATACTCTTCTCTTTGTTGTACACTGGAGGTGAAATTCTATGGTAATACACAAAGTAAACTTCAAGTCATCAAACCTAAGAAATTCAGAAGTCCAAGTTCATTTTCCTGCAACAAGAAATCTCATTTAAAGTACCTAGAAAACACTAAGTAGACAGACACTGATATACTGATATATATATATATGTATATCTCAGATGAAAAAGAAAACCAAACCCAAAGCCATTTTAATCATGATCACAAGTATAATACTCGTTTTAAAGACAAATGGAAATTCTGTAGGTGATCATTTCTGTCCAACAAATACTGCAAAGCAATGTGGAGTTAAACAGTTTTAAGATCTTTGTATTATTCAGAAAGAATAGATGGATACCAACTAACTATTTGTTAAATAAAGTCACCAGAAATGATAATAAAAGGCAGAAGCTTTCACATAAGCTTTCAAAAACATTTATTTGTTTTTATTTTTAGAAACAACTGATTTTTGTATACTGATTTTGTATCATGCAACTTTGCTGGATTTATTTATTATTGCTTACAGGTTTTTGGTGGAGTCTTTAGGGTTTTCTGTACATATCATGTCATCTGCCAAAAAAGACAGCTTTAATTCTTCCTTTCTGATTTGGATGCCTTATATTTATTTTTCTTGCCTAATTACTGTGGCTAGGACTTCCAATAATAAGCTGAATAGAAGTAGTGAGAGTAGGCATCCTTGTTTTATTTCTGATTTTAGAGGAATAACTTTCAATTTTTCATTGAGTATAATTTCAACGGTGAGCTTGTCATATACACCCTTTATTATGTTGAAATATGTTCCCTCTATAGTCGCTTTGTTGACATTTTTATCATACATGGATGTTGAATTTTGTCAAATGCTTTTTCTGCATCTATTGAGATGATTACATGATTCTTATCCATCATTTTTTAAAAAATTTATTTATTTAATTTATTTATTTTGGGCTGCAATAGGTCTTTGTTGCTACATGCAGGGTTTTCTCTAGTTGCAGCAAGTGGGGGCTACTCTTCATTGTGGTGCGTGGGCTTCTCATTGTGGTGGCTTCTCTAGTTCCAGAGCATGGGCTCTAGGCACGTGGGCTTCAGTAGTTGTGGCACGTGGGCTCAGTAGTTGTGGCATGCGGGCTCTAGAGCGCAGGCTCAGTAGTTGTGGCGCATGGGCTTAGTTGCTCCGCGGCACGTGGGATCTCCCTGGACCAGGGATCAAATCCATGTTCCCTGCGTTGGCAGGTGGATTCTTAACCACTGTGCCACCAGGGAAGCCCTCCCTCATTTTGTTAATGTGGTGTATCACACTGGTCGATTTGTGGATGTTGAACCAGCCTTGCACTCCTAGAATAAATCATCATGATGTATGATCCTTTCAATGCATTGTTGAATTTGATTTGCCAATATTTTGTTGAGGATTTTTGCATCCAAGTTTATCAGGGATATTGGCCTGTAATTTTCTTTTTTTGTGGTGTCCTTGTCTCTGCTGGTAAATGGTGAAACCAGGATTCACACTCAGGAAGTTTAACTCCAAAATTCTGCCTTTCACCATAATTTATATGTGGCCTCCAATTAATTGAAAGATGGAAAATCATAATCTAGTAAAAAAAAAATATATTGAGAACAAAAAGTAGAAAGAAAAAAAGTAACAATTACAAGTCTTTCTCCTTTTAGGTACTATACAACTGTGAGAGTTGTACCTTTTTTTTTTTTTCCAGCTTACCTGTAGTATAATTGACAAAAAATCGTGGCAGTTTTTAAAAGTGAATTTTAACTTGTAAAGATGCCAGTGTCATTTAAAAGGTAACCAACATCTTTCTGTCGGTAACCTGGCATCATTCCTGCCTCTTTCTATTGAATGGCA